>NC_134853.1:68566727-68911727 GCF_049852395.1 Peromyscus maniculatus bairdii | reverse complement strand
GCTCCCAGTTGCTTGGGTCCTTTCCAGAAAATGTGTTGGTTTGAATTTAATAAAGTTTTGTTTTTACGAATGTGCAGTCTGTTGAACCTGCTCCTGCTTCTTTGGCAGTGGCTGGGGCATCTCCATCCTTTGTGCTTCTGGTGTAAATTACTTGGGCCCTGTGCTTTGAAGTCAGTTTGATGCATGCTTTCCTAAGGCGCCCCTGAAGGCTGCTCTGGCCAGGGAACGAGAACCTTCAGTCTCTCAGAGACCACAGCTGGAGTGGTGTGTTCATAGCTGGAAACTCTTCCTGGGGCCTCCAGGAGACCATGAGCACAGCACGTCTTTGAACACAGAACGGAGACAACCCAAAGTCCCTGTGGGATCTGCAAGAGTTTGGCAAACATAGGTTTGTCAAACAGGACGAGGTGGTTGAGTTTGTCCTGCACTTGGATCTTGGGTCACCTCTTTTGGCCTCACCTGATGGTCGTTTGCTGGGTCTTTATCTCTTTGGCTAACTTTCTTTCGTTGGCCTTTTTCTTTTTGTTGTCATCCCTGGGGGACACGGCGAAACCCCGGGAGCAGTGGCAAGGGCTGCAGCCTCGTTGAGACGCTTCCTCCCCGTGGGGTGTGTGTGAGCTGGCTTCTTAGGAAGCCAAGCCAGGCGCTTTCCCTGGGCAGCACTTCATACCTTCAGTGACACACATCCTCTTCCTAGCAAGCTTCCCTGGTGGGTGTACTAATCTTATTTGTGGAGTCTTTAGGGCACAGAAACCAGCACGAGAGCGCTGCCAGAGGGCAGACAGGTTGCCTGGTTCAGTGCTTTGGTTCCACAGGTGGAAGCCGAGCTCTAGCGAGGGGAAGGATCTCTGATGGGGCTGCAGGCACACCTGAGCGTCAGCTAGGCCGACCTGGACCAGTGTCACATCAGCTCCGTTCTTCAGAAAAGGAGGTGCTCCGGCAGCTGTGCTGGTGCAGCCCTGCCATCCCAGCCCCTAGTAGAAGAGGCAGGAAGATCAGGAGTTCAAGGCTAGCCTTGGGTAGATAGGGAGCTTAAGGCTAGCACGAGTCACATGAGATTGTGCTTCAGAAAAACCTAACACACCAGAACACAAAAAATGAAAAAGTGAACAGAGAGGGTGATGCAAGCCACCCAAAGACACCCAGTGAGGAAACTCCTCAGAACTAATTCCCAGTCTGGTCCCATAATCTCGCACCCCAGCCCTGCCCCTTTCCTGTGTCTCTGCATAACTAGCTAAGGTCTCTTTCTTCTTCCTCCTTTTTCTTTTCCATTTTTTAAAAAGATGGGGCTCGCCAGGCGGTGGTGACACATGCTTTTAATCCCAGCACTTGGGAGGCAGAGGCAGGTGGATCTCTGTGAGTTCGAGGCCAGCCTGATCTCCAAAGTGAGTTCCAGGAAAGGCGCAAAGCTTTCAGAGAAAACCCGTCTCGAACCCCCCCCCCCAAAAAAAAAAGATGGGGCTCATGTATGCCACACTAGGCTTGGACTTGCTGTGTAGCTGAGGATAACTTTGAACTTCTGATTTCCTTACCTCCTCCTCCTGCCTAGTGCTGGGACTATGGGTGTGTACCAGCTCAGGCAGTTTCATCCTTGCTGGGGATGGAACCCAGGGCTTTGCTCATGCCGGGCAAGCACTCTACCAAGGGGGCAACGTCCCAGCCTCAGGGTCTCTTTCCTTCTCAATAGTAAATCGTCATTTGTTTTCCTTTTTTTTCCCCCAACTGCCTACAGGATCATCCGGACAAAAGTACAGCAGCCCCCCAACCAGCCAGTCCCAGCTTCCAGTCACAGCATAGGTAAGAACTTTTCAAAAAAATTTGAAAATCTAATGGGCTCCAAATATTCTAAAGAACTTTTAATCATTCTTATGGACAGATAATTCTGCATAAAACACTTCACACGCGTCCTAATGCTCCTTCTTTGTCATTCTCCAAGGGCTGAACCTGGCAAATGAATTTTATAAATACTGCTAAAAGGTTTTGAATTTTACTGATTATTATGATAAATAGCTTTCACCATGAGACAGAAAATTGAAATCTAAGCCAAAAAAAATCCACTAATGGGGGTCTATAGAATGTCAGATAATTAAAGTAATAAATCAAGAAAGGGATACTTATTCATAACATTTTCTGCATCATTAGTCAGTAAGTAGTTTTGAATGTGTTTTTTTCTTCTATAACCAGCCTTCTGCAATTCTTTGTGCACTTGCAGTCTTGAGTGAAGATGTAGCAAAACTTCCCAAACTTTTTTTCTCTCTTGCTCTCGCTTCGCTCTCTTGTACACTGCCAACCGTTGAGGGCTGCCTGTGGGGTTTCCGAGGTCCACAGGGGAAGTCTAAGAGTGACCATGACTCATAAGGGTGGAGTCACACTCAAAGGTCTAAACTTTTTCCTTGCTTCCTCTTCAAAGAGGAGTTGAAAATGACATCTATAATCAAGGCATATTCTTGATGTCATTTCTTCATTTAGGACAAAGGAATACTTCTGGGTTGCTGGGGAAAAGTTACTCTATTGTAAGGAAGCAGGTGGTTATTCAGCAAGCCTCTGCCAGTTTGGGTGCTATAGACCCTAAGAATTCTGCAGCACTGCCTCTCAGATTGTACAGTATTCCAGTCCATTTATCATTGCCAGTTACATCTGTGTGTATGTGCAGTGTGCATGCGCTTACTTGAGGAGGCCAGAAGAGGGCGATGGATCCCTTGGAGCTGGGGTTACTGGTAGTCATAAGATATTTGATATGGGTTCTGGGAACTGAACTCAAGTCCTCTGGAAGAACAGCAAGTGCTCTTAGCCCACAAGCCATCTCTCCAGCCTTCACCACCATTCTTTCTTTAAATAAAAACCCGAACTTCTCACGGTGATGAGGAAGAAGACTGGCAGGGGCCTGTTATGGTTCCAATTCTGGCATTAGCTCACCCAGCAACCAGACAAGTATCTCATCTCTGAGCATCAATCTCCCCCTTGTTACATGGTGTCCCCTGAGTTCTCTGATCCTCTGAGGGTGACTCTTTGAAGGAAGGTAAGACAAAGTCCTGCCTGCCCAAGACCATTCTTCATTCTGTGCTGCCATTGGAAAGACTTTACTATGCCCTTGCTATGTGGACCCTGGGGTTGGAAATCGATGCCAGACAAAAAAATCCCTGTTCTTAAGGGCTTCCAGTCCCATAGGAGAATGTGGGAAGGTAATTTGAAAAACAAGCAAGCAAACAAACACCCTACAAAACAAAGCAAAAAATGAAAGCCCAGGAATCGGGTCTACATGAGTAGCAGGAAGGGCCATTTCTCTGCTGGGTGGAATGACAGGGTTGAGGAGGGTTTCCTGGGTGGGGTGAGGGGGTGTTTGTGGCTGAGATTTCACTTGTGGCTCTAACTGTCCCAGGGTATGTAGCATGAAAAGATAAAACTATCCTTCATTAGCGTGAGAGGAATAATTCTACAGTAATTCAGCAGAGTGGTATGTTTTGCCCCAGAAATTTCTATGAAAACTTTATCTCACATGTCTACAGCCTCATATAGTTCACAAACTTATTGAGCGTGGAGGACAGCCGGAGCTCACAGGTTGGGTGACAAAAACCCTATGTGAAGCCAGAACAGGGCCCTGGGTCCTCTGTGCCCAGTGTGTGACTGCAAAACACCTGAGCAGTTGTTGTTGGCCAAGCCTGTTTTCCATGTGGCTGTTGTTTGAAGTGCCAAGTGAGCTCTCTATTCCTTTGTCCTTTGCACCTCAATACAGAAGAGGTCATGGGATTTGCATAAATCTATTTTGAGGAGCTTTTCTGGTGAAGGGAAAGAGAAGTTAGCCATTTCTGCATTGGTGTCTCTTAAGGGAGATCTAAACTCAAGCTCAGATGTGAGCAGAAAGGCCCTGCACCCTCTAGGCCTGTAGAGCTAGGGGCTGCCTCTGCTCCAAGGAAAGTGGCTTATGGCTCCAGCCACACCCTGCTCTGCAAAGTAAAGGCTCCACCTGCCTCTGGCTAGCTGCTCACAGAGAGGTGTGTGAGAGCAGTCTACTGGTCTTAATGAAGGGAGGAAGAACCCTCACATCTCACAAGTGGAAATCCAGCCACATAGCTAGAGCGGATCTTCATAGGGCCCCTAGACTCCAGACTGGGAGTCACTGTGAAACTTGCCGCAGGCCCCTCCCCTCCTTTGGGACTTAGAGACCTGGTCCTGGCCACAATAAGTCATCACCACCTCTGTTTCCGAAAACTTGTAGGAAGGAAAATTTTAGGCCTGAGGCTAACTATGAGTGCTGCTTAGCTAGATCACTTTGAATATCTTCACCTTATGAAACTAACTTTCCTCATTTGGCAAATAGAAAAATAATCAGTAGCACCCTGGGCTGTCGCAACACCCGAGTGAAAAGCAGGATATCAGTGGGAGACATGTCTTTCTCCAGTTCACCAGTGAAGAGCATACTTCTTATTATATTTTATTTTGTGTGTGTGTGTGTGTGTGTGTGTGTGTGTGTGTGTGTGTGTGTGTGTGTGAATCTGTATGCACGCATGGCTGGAATGTAAGCAGAGATGAACGTGGCTCAAGTATGCATCTAGGTCTTTCCCCCACATTGCAGAGGCACCAGCTGCCCCCCTCCCACATCCTCCTGTCTCCTGCACCCTTGGGCTGGCTGAGATCTTAGCAATCCCCTTTTTATTCCGCGCTTGTGTTCCTTTCTGCTGGGTTGTACCCAGCCCCGTGTTTCTAGTGAGCGCCCTGGTGACCGGCCCGCACCCCTCTCCTTCCACAGTGTCTACAGGCTCCGTGACGCAGGTGTCGTCGGTGAGCACCGACTCCGCAGGCTCCTCGTACTCCATCAGTGGCATCCTGGGCATCACGTCTCCCAGTGCCGACACCAACAAGCGCAAGAGGGATGAAGGTAAGAGATGGCCGCGCATCCCGGTCAGGGGTGCACCAACCAGGGTCTGCGAGGGGCACTCATAGAAGGCGAGCAAAAGTGCCAGCTCAACACCCTCACCTGCAGAGGACTGGAGTTCCCAGGGCCCTGTCCTTTCCTCCGAGACAAGGAAGACAGACAGGCACCCGAGCAGGGACTCGTTCCCTGCTGGTCTCTACCCATGTTCACTCCTTGGGTGAGAAGAGCCACTGCTGCCTGCACTTTGCTGCTTTTGAGAGAATCCTGAGGACAGATGGCACCCAGGGCTGCTGTGTAGACGGTCTTAGCTCAGCCACAATGTCTCCTTTGTGGGTTTTGGAGGCAAGAGATGGGTTGGGCAGGGCAACCACTGCTTTGCTCTGCAGTGAGGGCGACGTGTGGGGAGAAAGGGCAGGAACTAGAAACGCTGCTCTGTGGGGGAAGGGGAGAGACGATGATGAAGGGCAGAGGGAAGTCAATAACCAACTCATCATTGCCCTTGGACCCGAGATGAAGGAGTTCTGGGTCTCCTGGGGATTACAAAGATGACAGCCTTCTCCTGTGCTGTCTGGGCTATTGGAACTGGCCACCTTTGTGTAGGACACAGACTACAGTGACCGGGACTCCTTCCACTAAATGACCCCCTGGGAGTCTGTAAAACCTTAGTCAGAAAATGTGTGTGTGTGTGTGTGTGTGTGTGTGTGTGTGTGTGTGTGTGTGTGTGTGTGTGTGTAAGCTCTGGTCTGGGGCTGGAGAGCAGAGCGACAGAAATTTTGATTCAACTGTCTGTCTGCTGGCACAATTCTTCCTCAGCATCATGTAAGGGATGTATGTTGTCATGAATACATGCCTAACTACTTAAGATTTGTAACTAGAAAATGTAGTCAGCCCCGTGGTGGATTGGCCTGGGGTCTTCAGGGCCCCAGGCATTGGAGCTGGCCTCAGTGTGCAATGGTAGGCCAAGCTGGCATGATTCACGGCTCTCGGAGTGTGCTTCACCCGCTTCCCCTGCTCCCATACTTCGGAACAGATGTCAGAAGTCTTTAACTCAGTGGGTGGCGGTGCCAGCTTGCTGCAGGAGGCAGTGGGCCTGCCATCTCTGTTGGTTTATGGGGTTGATGGTGTTATCTTTTTCCTCCATGTCACCTGGACTCTAAGCAGATGTACCAAGCTGGTGCCTGGCTATGTTTGATCCCAGTGAAGGGATGGCTTAGAGGATGCTCCTTTGCAGCTGGAAAACTCAGGCAGAGTTTTGGAGAAAGCAAAAAAAATAAAAAATATCTAGCTTAATGTTTATTAACGGACAGATTCTGATGGGGCATGGTACTAGAGAATTCTATGGGTTAACTTGATCAGAAGAAGCTTTTGACCCTCCAGCCAGGCACACAGTAGGTCATAGGTGGCACATAGTAGGTGGTTGATGTCCTTGAAGGTTCTGTTTGTCAGCTTGTTTACTGAGGATGGTGGCTGCTCTGGAGATACTCATTTTAAAACATTTATTTATTTATTTATTTATTTATTTATTTATTTATTTATTTATTTATTTATTTATTTATTTATGGGTGGGGGTGCGCAGTGCCATGGTGTGCACGTGGGGATCAGAGGACAACTCTCAGGAGTTGGGATGTGGTGGTGCATGCTGTAATCCTAGCACTTGGCAGGCTGAGACCAAACTCTGAGCCCAGAGTCAGTGTGAGCGACACGGTGAGTGAGGGCCTGTCTCAAAGACAACAGAAAACCAAGACCGAGGAGGGTTCAGGATGAGATGTAGGACTGGATGCTCTGCACTGCTACCAGTTCTGAACTCTAGGAGAGTCTTGAACCCTGGGAAGACGTTGGGTGAAATTTCTGTCTGTGGTACAGAGGCCAAGACAGGAAGACTTGATAGTCTTGGGAGGTTCACAGGATTGAGAAGAATGAGGACCTGAGTGAGTCCTCTCTCGGCTGCCCTGCTTCAGGAGGAGCAGAGCGGCTCGAGCCGAGAAGTGGCTCTTGTTGGGGCGATGTCTCAGGGGCGGGGGCACTGACAGGTCTCCCCGTCCTTTCTCATCCTCCCTCTGTCTTATGGATCCCTGAGTTAGCCTCAGAGAGGTGGAGCTCGCTGGTGCACTATCATCTGCCTCAGAAGGGGCAGAGCCAACACCCCACTTTATCAGGGACGGTAACCCAGGATGCAGGGTGCTCTGTGCCATGGACAGTCGCGTAGCTTGTGTAGACTGGGAAGTAACGGAACTGAAGAACCCTGAGGCTTCACCCCCTGGTGTTATCCGGACGATTGTCACTGCCTGGTCTTCCAGAGGGGAGCTGCGGAGGTGAAGCAGCCTGTGGCCGGGTAGAACCCTTGGTGGGCATGAAAGAGTGGCAGGCTGAGGAGCATGGTTAGTAGGCTGGATGATGTTGAGGGTGTGGTGAAGGGAGACCTTGAGGGAGCAGAGAGAGTATGATTCAGTAACCAGGGCAATACAAAGAATGGCTGGGCCCGGCAGGGGCCAGCTGGGGTGAGACTTCACACTGTGGATATGGAAGGGTGCTGATCTCCAGGATGGTAAGCAGGCTGCAGGAAGAGAATCTGCAGGAAAGGGGTATTCAAGAGTCAGGAGGAAGACAGCCGGGCACCCCGTTCCACGTCTTCATGAGGTAACTAAGACTTCCCAGTGGAGCTCGCTGGTGCACTATCATCTCCAGCTTGGACTCGGGTTATGCCCTGTGGGTATTTCCTGCCCAGACCCCAGGTTTGGGAAGGCAATGATGGGACGCAATCTCATGCAGAGGGCAGGCTAGGGGGATCAAGACTGAAGGCTCCAAGTCTCTCCAAAGGGCAAAGTATGAGGTGACACTCTCCCCGGGGGTGGGATGAGCAAGGCCAAAAGGGGTCTTTTTTGATCCGAAGGGTCTCAGAAGACTCTTCTCAGGAGCTGCATCAGAGGACTAAGGAGAACATGCCGGTCAAAGGTAATGGAGAGCGTGCCCGGTCTGGGACTCCAGTGAGCAGGTACAGAGAAAGACCAGTTCCAGGACTTGGACAGGGAGAGAGATGGCAAGCATGTCAGGTGGCTCGATACCAACTGTAACCCCTGAAATTTTAGTTTGAAAAATTGGAGACTCAAGAAATACTGTGCTGAATGTTTGGGGGTGTTGGTGTGGTTTTGGAGGTGATTGGCCCACCAGCCCTGTTCTGTAGAAACAGAACAAAGGCCGTAGGTGTCATTAACCACTCTCTGGAGACCAAACAGTCACAAGAAGGGCAAGAGTGACCATGTCCTCCTCGCACTTGGAGGTGGGATTGAGTTCACGGCCAGCCTAGCCACACCGCAAGACTGTCTCAAAAAAAACCAAATCTGGGTGTGTTAACACACTTGAGGATCAAGAGTTCAAGGTCAGCTTCTGACTGCTTAGTAAGTTTGAGGCTAGCTTGGGCAATGGGAGCCTAGTCTCAAGAGATAAACAAAAACAAACAAAAGATCAACCAACCAATTCCCCACCCCAACCCGATAATGAGTAAAAAGAAAAAGAAAGTAACGGGGTTAGAGGTTGAGAAGATGGCTAGGGAGCCTGGGTTTGGACCCCCTGCACCCTAAAAAGCAGCTTCAAGCAGTGGTGTGAGCCTATAATCCTGCTCTGGGGAGACAGAGGTAGATGATCCTTGTGTTCACTGGCTGACCAGCCCAGCTGAACCGCTAAGCTCCAGGTTCATTGAAAACCCTGTCTCGCTGGACAGCGGTGGCGGTGGCACACGCCTTTAATTCCAGCACTCGGGAGGCAGAGTCAGGCAGATCTCTGTGAGTTCGAGGCCAGCCTGGTCTACAGAGTGAGATCCAGGACAGGCACCAAAACTACACAGAGAAACCCTGTCTCAAAAAACCAAAAAAAGAAAAAAGAAAGAAAGAAAACCCTGTCTCAAAAAATAACCTGGAGGGCGATGGAGGAAGACACTCGGTGTGACCCTCTGGCCTCCATGTGCTTTTACACCCACACACACTGTGTATGCTCTTACACACACTTGCACAGAAACAAGTGGAATTAGTCTTAATAACGTATTTTCCTAGTCTGAACATTATCACTTCGACATATAATCAAATCTTCGGATATGCCATGCTGCCTCTTTTTGTTTGAACTAAGTTGTTGAAATATGGTGTACATTTTACATGCATAACACATCTCAGTTTGGACCCCAAATGTCTGAAACCTCCAATCAGATATTGTCAATCCTGTTTTTTCTGTGGCTTTTGTTTTTTTTATTGCTATTTGTTTTAAATTTGTTAATTAGTATTACTGTTGTGTACGTGTGATGTGTATGGGTTAGGGCATTCACATGTCACAGAGTGGAGTTTAAAGGTCAACTTCGTGGACTCGGTCGGTTCTCTCCTTCTACCTTTCTATGGTTGAAGTCCTGTCAGCCAGCATGTGCTACAAACACTTCTACCCTGAGTCACCTCGCCAGCCTAGTTTCTGTTTTGAAAATTTAAGTACATTGAAATGAAATGAAAAAAAAAAAATTAGACAAACGTGGTCAGTAGATCATGCCTATAATCTCAGCACTTGGGGAAACGATGCAGGAGCATGGGTTGTTGCGGGTCTGACGGCAACCTGGATTGTTCCGTGAG
Organism: Peromyscus maniculatus bairdii; assembly: GCF_049852395.1. NCBI lineage: Eukaryota > Metazoa > Chordata > Mammalia > Rodentia > Cricetidae > Peromyscus > Peromyscus maniculatus. Next base: position 68,902,250 of record NC_134853.1, on the reverse strand, counting down.
TTCAAGGCCAGCCTAGGATACATAGCCAAACTGTTTTAAAACAAGAAGAAAAGCTTTAGTTCTCAGTTGTACTAGCCGTATTTCCAATGTTTGCCCATCACAGTAGGCTAATGGCTACTGTATTGAACAACGCTGAGTATGTCATAGATGTTCAGTGAATGCTTACTGGTAGAATGGGTCACTCATGTGCCTTCAGAGGGTTCAAAATTAATGAGGAGGGCAAATGAGGTCTCTGGTCTCCTCAGTCACAGGGCTTCTGTCTAGCGGGTTAAGGCCTCCACAGAAAGCCCTACTCGAGGAGAGTCCTGGAGCCACAGCAAACAACTTAGGACATTGGCAGACCAGCATATGAGCAAGGGTCCTTTCAGACTAGAAATTCCAGGTTTCTCTCCAGGGTGTGTCTTGGACCATACCTGGGGATATGACCCTTATGCCCAGAGCTCAGATGAACTGCTCTGTGACCGAGGCAGCATCAGGCAGGTCCCTGTGTCCTCTGAGGGCAGAGCATGGGTGGTTAAAGGGGGCCATGGGGAGCAAGAGGCTGCTAGAGCAGTATGCGTTTCCCTCACAGCAGCTAGACTGGACCAAGGATAGAAGAACTCACTATTATCAACGTAGTGAGTTCCCCGTCACTGGAGGTATGAACAGGGGCTGGACAAAAGAAAGGCAGCAGAATCAAAGAAGGCATCTGTTTTGGTTACTGTGACTTTTGGAGGCTGTGACAGCTGAGGGGTGCATCTGTGACATGCAGAGTTTGAAGTGGTCTGTCTATTCACTTCACCCTTTGCTGTCATGCCTGGCTCCGAATCTGCTTTTCATGGGTGGAACTGGGTAAGGGCCCCGTCTTGGGTGATTCCACCCCTTGCCAAACCCTTGCTCAGAGATGCCTGGGAGTCTTGGGGAAGGCCTGGACCCTCAGGTTGAGTTGGACCTTGTGGAGAGGCAGCCTGGTCCCTTGGTCTCACCTGTGACCTTTCAGGGAGAAAGCTGTGGTAGTGGACCTAGGACCCTGCTGGGTTTGGGGTTCAGGGCCAGAGGTGGGACATCTGTCTCCGGAAGACCCAAGGGAACTGCTGGCAGGCTGGACTTGGGAGCACCAGGCAGGGCTGTGAATAGCAGCCATGAGTGAAAAGGTGGCCCCTCTGCTGCTTCCTGGGACTTTGATCTCCTGTGAGGCCTTCTTCTGCACTCTCCTGCTGGTCTCAAGGGCCCCATTCAGATCCCCTCGACCTTCCCTTCCTGCCCGCCCTGAGTTTGAAAAGCCTTGAATACAGGAGGTCAGTGGAGTGAGAATCCTTTCATCAGCTCAGAAAACCAAATGCTCCAGCTTCTGGTGAGGCAGCCAGGGTTGCTGCAAAGAGGCTTCTGGCTTTTTAGGGAGGACAGGAAGGACAGCCAGGACCTTGAGGTGCCAGTGTGTCTAAATAACGCAAGTTCAGTGTGACCCCATAGTGAGGTTGGGGCAGTTGGCTGGGCCTCCTCTCAGGACTGTCTGTTCTGTTCTTGGTGCTGGGGGTTTTTGTATCTCTGGTGCTTGGTGCCTTTTGTGTGGGAGTGCCTCTCAGATGGGTTCTCCTAGTCCTGTGTGTTTTCTCTTAGTCACCCACCCCACACTTGCCTTTCTTTGTTTATTTTTCGATCTCTCTCTCATCAATGCCGATAAGAAACTTCTGTCATTCGGTCAGAGCCCTACCCAGCAAATCCCTGTAGGACTGTGTGGTGGAGTGATGGGCCGACAAGGCTCAGCACTCACTCGAGCCATAGGCTGGCGGGCCCTGGTCTGTCTGTCTTTCCCTGGACACATTTCCTGTGTTCTGGGCAGAGGGTGGAACAGAGTGGGGGAACTTCCTGTCAGATTTCCTAGAAGAAATGGGGGACGGGCAAAGCTGGGGCTCTTTTGTCAGGAGTTAATGGCAGCCCTGGCCCGTAGATCTCAAGATTTCACAGACCTGTGACCTCTGGGGAGCCCTGCCTCCTAGAGATGTTGAGTCTGGGACACAGGTTCTGGGGCATCCTAGAGCAGGAGTGGAATGGTCTGAGGACTTCCTGTAGTGAGATCTTGAGCAAGTAATATGGTCTCTGAATCTGTGTTTTGCCATTTGGAAAGGAGAGGTGGCCAGAGCCTTGTAGATATCCTGAGGTTAAAGGGAAGTGACTCCCCCAGAGGGTTTAAGTACCGGCATTATAAACGGCCCTGTGGGCTTGAGGAGGTGAGGCCCGTCTCAGGCGTAGGATGGCGGGCTCCAGCCACAGTTCGAGCTGCTTGGCAACTGAAACTCACAGGTCTGCCCGCTGTTGACTTCCTGTTTATAACAGTCAGGGGTTGGGGTGGGGGGCACTGAAGGAATAGGAGGAAAGGAGGACAAGCTGGGGAGCCCATGGACCTCCAGGCTGAACAACAGCGCCCCCAGGTGTCCGCCACAAAACCGGGGGCCACTCGGCATTCTTTTTCTTTGCCTTTGGGAGTTTACCACGCTCCTTCACAGGAGGGAAAAAAAAACAAAAAGAACCGAGCAAGCCTCATTTTTTCGTGGAAAGAGGTGCAGGGTGCTCGCCAGGTGGTGCCCTCCAGGGCAGAGGACAAAGGCAAGGGCTGGAGGGCTGGTGTCTCAGGGGTTCTTAGAGTCACCAGCTTGTGTCAAAGAAGGCACCCTGGAGGTTAGGGTCCCCTCCTCCAAGGTCATTATGCAGATGAGAAACGAGGCCGGGAGGGAAGAGGAGTCCGAGTGGGTCAGAGGGCAAACCCTAGAAGACCTGGCTCCTCAGAACATCCTTGATGTCCTCTGTGGTCCTCACTGTTCAGAGCCAATGTGACCTCACCTTAAGCGTATTGCCGCACGAGGCGCTCACCCACTGATCCCCAGAGGCACTGCACCCCGAGCTCTGTCTGACCTTCCTATGTCTCCTCTCACTCTTCCACTAGGGTTCTGTGAGCCCTGTGTCTCAGCCACCCTGCGGCAGCACCCTCCATCTGGCAGGGACCCCCCAAGAAGTGGTTTAGCTAGCCTGTCTGGGTTGTCCATAGCCAGCTCACCCCACTGTGTGGATGCTCAGGGCTGGCCATTCCCGCTTCACAACTGGCTATGGCCGTGGGATGCTCCCAGGGTGAACTTTGCCTGAACGGAGGCATCCGTTCTCGTGGTAGCTTTTAGGGGGCAGGTAGGTGGTTACTGCCATTTTGTTATGGCCCCTGTTGTGGCTTCCCTGGCCCTGGGAGGGGTGTCCTGTACACTCATCTAGATGGCCTCTTCCCTGAATTCTCTTGTTGTCCAGGCAGGAACCGTGACGAAGGTCCTCGCCTGCAGTCACTGTTCAGACGATTTCATCTGCGGGCTGCAGTCAAATCTGGAACTCTGGGTGATAACTCACAGGTCTGGCCGCTTTGGGTTTCTGGGTGGCTGCTCTCAGCCCGCTCTAGCACCTCAGCTTTGCTGGTTTCTAAGCCCCAAGAACCTAACGCTCTTAGAATCTGAGCCCAGACCCTAGAGAAAAGCGTTCCACACAGCCAAAGGCCGTAGGAGGCAGGTCCCAGGAGTGGCAAAGGGTGTATAAGCTTGTGTACAAGTGTGTGCACCCTTGTGGTCAGGGGTGTGGGTGGTCCAGCCCAGGCCAGAAGCAGGTGGTTTGGGAAGTCAGCGTCTTGGGGTGGGGCTAAGGAGCCATGCTGCAGATGTCCAGAACAGTGGGGCTGGGGTCACTTGTGTTATAGTTCCCCGGGGCATGAAGCTCTGGAGTCACCCAGTGATTGTGTTGGGGTCCACAGACATGCTGTTCTGAATGTCTAGTTCCCAGCCTGGCTCTTCCTCGTCCTTCCTTTGAAACCGTGAGCACCCCAGCGGAGACCCAGGCAGCCAGGGTTCCTGGGTGAAGAGTCCAGGTGGTCTCTTGCGGGGCTTCATGGGCCTTTCCCTCGGGCTTGGGGCCTGTCCCAAGGGTCGGGGGCCAGGTTTCAGTTCCTCCTAGCTCTGGTCCCCCAGTTTCACTTTGATTCAGTGAGGGAAAGCCTGTGTGGGAGCCGGAGCCACTGAACCCCCTCACCGCTCTGTTTACATGCCTGCTTAGCCCAAGCCTCCCACAGTCCCCCAGACTCCAGTGCCCATTCACTGCTTTTGGGTTCAGGGGAGCCCTGGGAATATGAATTTGGGTATTGGGACCCCTTTAAACTTAAAACTTATTGAGGACTAATTAAAGTATTGGGGCTAATTAAAGTGGGTAAAATTAAATTATTAGTTTATGAAAATAACAACAATAAAGAAGTAACACATATAACAACCATAAATAAAACATGTATAAGAACTGTTTTCCAAACTGAAGATTTAGTAGGGGTGATGCTGTTCTACACCTGTGCAAGTATTTTTAGGTCTGGTTTGACAGGACAGCTGGAGTCTCAGGGGTGCCTCTGAACTCACTGTCATAATGCCACACTTCCTAGGCTCTGGAAAACTCCACTGTGTGCTTGAATGAAGGCCAATGACACTGTGACATTATGGTGAAAATAGTTCAACCTCACAGACCCCCTGGAGGGTCTTGGGAACCCCCTGAGTCTCTGGACTCCACCTTGGGGGTTTCTGCACCGGCTGCTCCTGACTCTGATGGTGCCTGCTCATCTCATACAGACAGGGAGAGCAGATTCTGTGGTTCTAGTTAAAGGAGAGAGAGCGCTGGGATCTCCCATTCTTAACCGGGAGGGAGCGGCAGGGCACACCGGGCTTTGGCCATCCTCTCACAGCGGATGTGTGGTTTCTGACTCTCCTCTCAGCCTTTACTTCCACAGGGAGGCGTGACCACTGAGCATTTCGTATTCCAGCAGAATGTCTGTAGGGTCTGAGGTCTGACTTCCTTCCCTCCAGTTTTCATCCTTTTGTGCTCCCTCCGAGCAGGGGAGGGGGACCCACCCATCTCTTCACCCGGTTCAGTTCTGCACTAGCTTGCAGGCCCCACCCTGGGCATATTTTTGGTGGGAGGAAAATCCAGCTATGATATTGATTGGGAATGAAATATAATAAAATAAAATAAGAAAGTGCCTTCAGTATTTATCTTGATGCCCAGTACTAGACGAAAAACGAATCTGAAAGGAGATTTTTGAACTGATTACATAGGGGCTTCTGGGCATTTCTGGGACACTAGGGGAGAGTGACTCACACGCATGTGTGTGCACTGTGCGTGTGTCTGATTTCACTTTAACCCCCCGCCCCCCAGTCTTCACTTTCACTGGCGTGAGTATCATTTGCATTCATCTCTGCTTAGCTGGAGAAAGAGCCTGCCCTGAGGCAAGCTGAGATGTTCCAGGGAAAGAAAATTCACTAAAAGAAGTTGTAAAGAAGGTGATGGTGTGAGAGACATCGCTTATAGTGAGATCAAGGGAGCTATGAGCAAACAGAGAAAGGTGTGGCCCCTTGGGAAAGGGTTAAGGGAGGCGGGGTTAGAACTTCCCAGCACCAACCACCAGGTGGCACCATTGACCCAGGACAGCTTAGTTGCTGTCTAGGGTACCCGGGCGGTGGGTACTGGCCATTTGTGAATTGCTATGCTTGTTCCTGGGCAGGAGTGGCATGGCTGGGTAGCCCTGACTCTCACTTCTCTGCCAGAGGGGAGGGTGGCCATGGTTGCTGGGGTAAATTCCACCCTTTTCTCACCCTGTGGCCCCGACGTCTGGACACAAACCTTTCCAGGAATTCTTTGGTCTAGCCTGAGCTTTTACTTGGTGTGTGACCCTGGGCAAGTCACCGCTTTCTGAGGCTTGCTTCTCTCACGCTAGAACAAACAGTTGGATCTTAAGGGTCCCACACTGGGTGGTGTGTCAGGAGTGAGAGTGGTGTTGGAGCTCCATTCTGGCTCTTTCTGTTTGTTAGCTGTGTGACCTTGGGCAGGTCACTTCTCACAGGAAATATCTTTCAGTAAACCTTTTCCTGGTTTTAAATACAATATCTGATTGGAAAATGCCTTGAAGTGTGTGTGTGTGTGTGTGTGTGTGTGTGTGTGTGTGTGTGTGTCTGTGTGTGTCTGTGTGTGTCTGTGTGTGTCTGTCTGTCTGTCTGTCTGTGTCCCTGGGGACTGACTGTTAGATAGGGTTCTTAATGTCTCTCTCCTTAGGTCTGAATCTCTGCCTGTGAACACAGAAAAAGGCCTTTTGGCAGATGTCTGCTTGAAGACACTGTGTCTCTGTCTTAAATATTTCTTCAACCTCCTTGTTGCTCTCTATCTCCACCGCCCTGGCACTGGCCAGAGATTCTCTTTGTTCCCTTTGGACTATTGCTACAGCCGCTGTGCTGGTCTCTGTCTCCTGATTTCTCCAAAGAGTCTGGCTTTCACATAGCACACTTAATGTCTCCTCTGCAATTCTGTTCTGATGCATGGCCCTCAGGAGAGTTTTAACAGTTCTCGTCCACACACTGTCCTCAGAAGCCCTTTGAACTTCTTAACAAAGCTGGCTGCCTCCTGAGACGAAGTCCCTCCCCGCTCCATGCTCAGTCTGTCAGACGGAAGCTCCTTCAGCACTTCCTCGGCACCTCCTGCCCTTTCCTGCTGACATCACGTAGGTGGGCTAGAGTCAGGCAACCTGGGGTCTTCTACTTCACCCACTGCTATTCCTCTGAGAGCGACCTGTGAGCCTCAGTTTCCCCATATGTAAACAAAGGTACTGGTTGTACCTGCAGCTGAGCCACAGGGATGGACTGAGCATGTGGGGTGCTGAGGAGACTCCCGAGGCCTTCCACTGTGGTGCAGTGTCCCTTCCCTGCCCCACCATAGCCCAGGTGACATTTTATGACTTAGGATCCAGCTTGATTGCCACTTCCACAGAGAGGGGTTCCCCTGCCCACCTGTCCCCGCAGCACCGTTAATAAAAAGGAAACATCTGTCACTGATCCATCCCCCTCTGTTCCCCAAAAACCGAGCTCCATGGGGGCAGGGTGTACATCTGTGGCAGTCACCATGTCGCCTTAGTGCCCAGCTCAGGGCGTATGTGTCCTGTACGGGAGACTGGGTGTCTGAGGCGTGGGTTTGGCTGCCTGGTAAGGGCAGCCTGTGGAGTGGAACTCCGAGCCTTACCTGTTATAACGACTCCTCCTTCCAGCATGGCGGCTAAGCCCATAGAAGGGAGTTGGGAAGACCATTCTACAGGGCGTGGAGCACCCTCTGGCCTAAGGCACACATGCATACATGTGTGTGCCTAGGATTCTCTTGATGGCTGAGCATGAGGGTGTGCACCTAGTGTGAGTGGACTGTGGCCCTGACCAGGAACGACCGTAAGGAACAATACAATCACCAGCACTGAAAAGTTTTGAGGACGTGCATTTAAATGACTGATGCAGTTAGTACGACCAGTTTACCAACTGGGTACTCTCATCACCCTCCCTTTTACAGAGATTCAGAGAGCTCAAGGAAGTTGTCCAAGGTCACCCAGCTCAGCCCGGAGTTTGGCAGAATGGGCAGGGACCTGGTTTGCCTCCCAGTGTCACAACAGGATAGTGCTGGTGTAGGGCGGAGTGTCCCCCGGGGCGTGTCCTCAGCTCTCTCCAGGTCTGCCCTGAGGCTGGATTTGGAAAGACCCAGCTCAGGTTTGTTTCACCTCTCAGGTCTCCATTCCGAAACATCTCCAGTAACACTGGCTCTGCACTCTTCCTGGCCACATTTGAGCCAGTTAGCTCCAGTATTGCCCGGCCACTCACATGGATGACGCCATGGATGCATGGGGTCCCTCCCAGCAGTCATGTGTGCTTTCACAGCTGAAGATCTCCCTTGATCCCTGGTTTCTTTATCTGTTAGAAAGGGGGCTTCCCCATCTTTCTTAGTAACTAAAATGTTACCTATAATATCTGATTTGCGCTGGCCCAAGGGAATGATTATTATTTTTCTAATATCAGAGCAGAGTGGTTTTACCCTGAATCTAAGATTCCACATGAAAGCCTTGAGGAGACATTTCTCTATTCCCTGTTCTTTTGCCTACCCCACCACCCGCCCCCGCATCATTTTTCTCTCAAGATCTCATAGTATAGCACGCTGGCCTCCAACTCACAGTAAATCTCCAGCCTCAGTCTTCAAGTGCTAGGATTGCAAGCACCATGTCTGGCTTCCTCTCTTGTTGAACATGGTATATCAGCTTGATAAGGTTATTCTGGCTAGGTTCAGAAGGAAAAGAAGAAACAATCAGAATTTATTCACTTATTGAGATGGGGCTGGTGTTGCTCATGCTGGTCTTGAACTTGCTTTGTAGCCCAGGATGATCTTGAGCTTCTGATTTTCCCACCAGGATTACCTGGATTAGAGGTGTAACACACACTCAGTTTACAGAACGCATCAGGATCTTTCCCGGTGCTTGTGCGTGCTGGGCAAGCACTCTAGACAGGCAGCATTTTAGCCCCATGCTTCGGAATCTCAGCTGATTCCAGCTGTGCCTGGGGTGTGTGTGTGTGTGTGTGTGTGTGTGTGTGTGTGTGTGTGTGTGTGTGTGTGTGGTGTGCTGTTGTAGGCTGTGAGCGCATACTCAGGTGGAGGAGCCTGAGTCCCCTTGTTTGGTTTCAGTATTGCCTTGCTGTGTGATCTTAGCTGTGGTCCTGTCCCATCTGGGCCCCATTTGGATGCAGGAAGCCTGACAAGTCCTCTAGCTCCTGGTTCCCTCTCTTCTGTCCTCCTACGCCGCCCCCCTTCTCCATCTTCCGTTCATTTCTTTTCTCTCTGAGACACAGACTCCATCCAGTACCTCTGAATGGCACTTTTGTTCAGTGAACATTTCTTCTCTGCAAAGGACGACTGGCCAGGTTTGTAGCTTTTAAATGCTGGACATTTTATCAGTTAAGAACTCTTGTAGCTCTCTCTCAAGAGACAGCCTCAGGGAAGCAGACAGAAGAGGCAGAGGGAGAGGTACACTGGAGACCGTTGACAGGCCAAAAGCCAAACCTCTCTGGGGCCCAAGGCTTCATCCCTCCAGCGAATGGCTCTTTCCTGGACCTCCTTCATATTCTTCCTCATGGTTCAGAGAATCTTCCAAATCAATGTCACATGTCTTCCTCTCAGCTCCCTGCAGAAGGGGAGAGGGGTGAGAGCAAAGCCCAAGTCTGAGCTGTCCTTGTTCAAGGCCTCTTTGAGATAGGGCTGGGAGCACTGGACTGGGAGTCCTGAGCCCTCAAGTCTTGCCTCTGCTCTCCCTTGCTGCTGATCTTGAGCAACCCTTTCTGGGCCTCAGTCTCCCCTCCCTTTCCCTCTCCCCTTTTCTTCTTTTGGGTGTGTGATTGTGGCATGTATATGGCATATATGTGTGTGGTAAATGCATGTGAATGTGTAGGTGCACACACCCATGCACACTCATGGGGAGGCTGTAGAAGGTCATTAGGAGTCTTCCTCTATTGCTCTCCATGTTTTTGCATGGAGAGACAGGTCTATTACCAAACCTGTTTGCCTAGGCTTGTAGGCCACTGAGTTCACAAGGATCCACTACCTAATGGTAAGGTTACAGACACGCACAGCCATGCTCCGCTTTTTATGTGGGTGATGGGGATTCAAATTCAGAACTCTATACTTGAAGAACAAGCAACCTTACCCACTGAGACATCTCCACAGCCGTTTCTCTCCTCCCTCTGCTTTTTGAGACAAGGTCTTGACGTGTAGCCTAAGCTGGCCTTGAACTCCCAATCCTCCTGCCTGGACCTCTGAGTGCTGAGGTTTCAGGGATATGCTACCACACCCAGCCCCGTGTGCTTACCAGCAAAGAGAAAGTGCACAATTCCCTCAAAGTCCTGGCAAATTTGGTGAGCCCCAGTGCCCAGGAAAGTGCTCTGCAGAGCACCTACTGGGCATCAGTGCAGTCCACCTTATGGGTCTGCTTTGGGATCCTGCCCAAGCAGGAGTTTTGCCATCTCTCAAGTGGGGACAAACAACCATGAAGCCACCGCTTTCTGAAGAAGGCAGGCCCGACTGGTCACTTGTCCTCTGGGAACTCTGGGACAATTTTCCTGCCTTGTCCTCCAGGCAGTCTCTTGGAGGTGGTAGTGGTGATGGCAATACGGTCTTTTTCAGGAGTCAAGTCACCGTGGTGCTCACCTAGCATTCCAGTGGGAGAGGGTGGAGGCAGGAGGATCACTCTTTCCAGGCCTACACAGAGAGAGCCTGCCACAAATAAAAACAGAGCTTAACAACAACAACAACATAGTACCTCCCGGATGGGTAGAGCCTTTGCATAGGGCCTGTGAAGCCCCGAGTTTCATCCCCAGATCCACACAAAAAGGTGGTGGTGCACACCTGTAATCCCAGCTCTGAGAGAGTAGAGGCAGGAACATTCCAAGTTCAAGGTCAGTTTCATAGTGCGTGCCAGGCCCGCCTGGGATACAAGAGACCTTGTTTCAAAGCAAGCAAATGAGCTATCCAGCCACCCATCCATCCATCCATCCATCCACCCACCCACCCACCCATCCATCGATCCAGCCAGCCAGCCAGCCACCCAGCCACCCAGCCATCCAGCCACCCAGCCATCCAGCCACCCAGTCACCCATCCATCCATCCATCCATCCATCCATCCATCCATCCATCCATCCAGCCAGCCAGCCAGCCAGCCAGCCAGCCAGCAAGCAAACAGAATCTGCTTCAGAGGGTTGTTGGGAGCTCAGGCCATGCCTTAGGACTTGGCTCTGCGAGTGCACCAGGCTACTGGCTGATGTTTCCAACCCTTGCCTCCAGCACACTCAAACCCGGGGCTTAGGCTAGAAGATTCCAAACCTTCAAGTCTTTCTTAACCTTAGCAGTTGAGGAAAACCAGGCGGGAGAAGCGAGAAGGGGTTTTTTAAAGGCCACGCCAAAAGTTGCATCCCAAGACCCTGCTTTGCCACCTAGCGAAGGTTCCTCCTCTCAAAGCCGGAGCTGTTCCAGAATCAGGGCTGGTTCGGCGCCCCCGCAGGCTTTCCTCCAATTCCCAGGCTGAACCTGCGGGCTCTTGGCCCGGGAGGGCTCGGCCTTGTCGCACGCGGCGTGGAAGGAGAAATCAAACCCACCGCGGCAGCACCGGGCGCCCTCAGGAAGGGGCCGCCTGCCATCGCGCCCCGCGCTGGGCCTCCGCTGAACATTTGCAATTTAATTGACATTTGGCGGCTGGAAGCCAATCAGTATAAGTCAATTGACGTTCCGAGATAAAACTAATCGGCGACCGGGAGCTGCTCCCGCCGGCGCCGCTGCGGCTGGGCCTCGGGGCGCAGCGTGGCGGCCGCTGCGCCGCGGGCTGGCCCCGGCAGGTAACGGCGCTGGCGCGTGTCTCGGCCCGCGAGGGGGCAGCCCGCGGCCCGCTGATTGCCGCGCAGCCCACGGTGGCCGGGAGAGGCCCGTAATGAATGACTTTATTTGCTGGGGCCCTGCTGAGAACAATTGAGTTTGTTATGGTAACAACGGATGCCAGCTTTCCGCCGCCCCGGGGGGCGCGGGCGCGGGCGCAGTGGCGGCAGGAGCTGGGCAGCGGAGCAGATGATGCGCGCGCTGAGCAGAGGGGCGCCGCCGGAGCGGGGGCTGGGGACAGAGCAAGTGTTACATCCGAGCCTGGCTGATCAGGAGAGCAGCTCCGGGCCGCCTTGGACCGTGCTGGATAAGGGACACACAGTGCAGAGCTGGATGGGAATTCATCCAGTTCCCTGGTTTGTTGGACCGGCCAGTCTTCCTGGTTGTATCTGTGACCGTCCGTCCCCTTTTGCCTCGAGCTTGGAAGCAGATTCCCGTCATTTTTTGTTATTTTTGCAAAAGGGACAAAAGGCATCCCTTCCTCGAATACTGTGGCTTGAGGAGTTGAGGGACAGCATTTCAGATCCAGTATTCTCTGTCTCCTGTCTGCATCCCCATGCTTTCTGGCGTGACGCCTGCCACGGGAAGCCTTCCTTGTCCACGCAGAGAAGGGTGCCTTCGAGCTCTTTCAGCCTTCTGCTGCCTCCTCTATCAGACCATGAATTCTGAGGGCAGGGGTTTGGAGGTGCATCCCAGAAGACTTCAGGGCTTGCCATGAAGCTGTGAGCTAGTCGCTTCTCTCTCTCCCCACCCCACCCCTCATCCTCAGCGTCTGAGAAAGCAGGGTGATGCACTGAGAATGCACCACAGGCTTGCAGTGTGAACCTTGTCCCTATTCTCCTTCCAGGCCTCAGTTTCCCTATCTATAAAAAAGGAGGGACTTGAAACCGGCTCTCAGAGCCAGCTGAGTGGGAGACATCAGCAGGGAAATTGGGGCTGGGATCAGGACTCTGCTTCTGCCTCAGGTGTTGCATGCAGTGTGACCACTGGAAATAACTCGTGTCCCCCCCCCCCCCAGCTTTCTGAGGCAGACAGTGAGATTGACATGCCTTCTATGTGACAGGCATAGCTCCCAGCAGCTCTCAGAAGCACAGGGACTATTACTGTCTTTGTTTGTGTAGAGGGGAGCTAAGAGCAGTTAAATAAACAGCCTAAAGTCACAGAGGCCGTAAATTGAGGGCTAGCTGCACACCCAAGCAGTTGGCATAGACAGCACATACCCTTGGCCCCTTCCCTGCCCTTCCCGAGTTCCACTCCTCTTGTTCTTGTGGCCCCCAAACTCATTGTCCACATCTGCAGGACGGCAGGTGAGTGACATTTCCAGTCGCCCTTTCTGTTTTAGAGGTAGGGTCTCATGGAAACCTATATTGCCCTGAACTCACTGTGCAGCCAAGTCTGGCTTTGACCTTCTGATCCTCCTGCCTCAGCACTCTCAGCTGGGCTTCCAGGCATGTGTCACCATGCTCCGTTACCCAGTGCCATTTCTTCCTCTGGCTTTGCCCTCTGTACCTGGCTGTGGATAGCTAAGAGTAGACTCTGATAGTAAGAGCAGCTAAGGCAGAACCCAGGGCCCTCCTCGGCTTAGTCTAGCACGATTTTGAATTTCAGAAATCATTCTTTTTTCTACCTTACTTCTTGTTTCTTTAGACCAGATCTCGTGTAGTTGAGGATGACCTTGAACTGCTAATCCTCCTGCCTCCACCTTCTGAGAGCTGGGATTGCAGGTATGTGCCAACACACTTAACTTTGAGGTTTCCTGAAAAGCAGAGTGGAGGATCCAGGTCTTGCCTTTTAGGAGCAGGCTTCCAGAACAGTTTTTGTCTTTTGTCCCGACAACAGCTTCTGGAGAACTCTTTGCATCCCTGAGATAGCCCTTTCTCAGATGGATAGACTAGGAAAGTGGTCCCCAGTCGGGGATAGTTCTAAATAGCAAGACTGGAAAGGGCTGGGAAATTGTTCATCCCAGCCAACTTTACACCCTGTCAACCCAGCATCTCCTCTTGGCAATGGATGTGATGTAGTGCCTCCTTTGCTGCCCTAAAATGAAATTCAGGTAAAAGATAACCTACCATCAGACATCATTTTAAAAAGTAATACAATGCCCAACTGTAACAAAAAAGGGAACGTACAATAAAGTGATAATGAAATGTGTATTTCATTATGCAAAGGCTCAGGTGTGACAATGTGAGGAGACAACGGGGAGGTGGTCAGCGCCTGTTTTCAGTGTGGAATCATCATGAATCAGCAGCTGCAAATGCAGACAGCTGTGGTTTTATGCAATATCAACGCCTGTGGCCATCCTGCCACCAGTAAACAGAGTCTCTGAAATTGTGAACACATCCTGATAAAATTCCAGCCAGGGCAAAGCGCCATCTCCCTCTTATTTATACGGTGGTTGTTTTTTTGGGAGTCAGTAGATATTAGAACACCAAGGGTTTGTGGATATGAGTCAAAGAGAGTTAGGTTCTTGGCTCGGATGTTCATACACGGTCTCTAACAACCCGACGGCTGAATGTGTCATTCTAAAGATATGTGGGGTTCGTGACAATGTTGTTTTGAGACATGTAGGCTTGCCCAGCCTCTAGCTTGATGCACAGCTAAGGATAAACTTGATCTTTCTACCTCCCTCATCCTAGTGCTGGGACTTCGATAATGTACCAGCAAGCCTGGCAGCACAGGACAATCGTCCTCCAACCACATCGCGCTTCGTGGACCTCTGGTCCCTCTCATTCACTGTCCTAACTCCCCCCACCTCCCTGCCAAAATGACAGTGATTCACAGGCCCCCCCAAACCTCCCACCCCATCACTCTTACTAAGAGCCACTTGAGGAGGGCTGGAGAGATGGCTGTCCATAAGTACTTGTCACGTAAGCACCAAGACTTGAACTCACACCCTCAGCACCTACACAAGAAGCTGCGGGAAATCCGTCCTCCCAGTACTGGGGAGGGGGAGACTGGAGGATACCTGGGGCTTGCTGGCCAATAGGTCTAGCTGAATTCTCGAGGTCCAGGTTCAGTGAGTGACTGTCTCAAACAGAAAGGTGGTGGGCAGTAGAAGACATCGCCAACATTTCCTCTGACCTCCACATGTGACCTTATACACACAAATACCAGACCCCCCCCCCCAAATGCACACAGAGGGCTGTGGCTACAAAAGGTCTCCTCTGTGTCATCTTCCTATGGGAAGTTCTGCAAGTCTTCTTAAAAGCCAAACCCTGCAGTTGGGGATGTAGCTTAGTTGGTAGAGTGGGAGCTTGCCTAGCATGCAGTAGGGTTTAGTCCGTTCCCTGGAACCACATAATCCGGATATGGTGACACCTCAACACTCATAGAGCAGAAGTTCAAGGTTGTGCGCAGCTGCACAAGGTCGTGTCTCCCCAAACCGAACACACACACCACACACACACACACACACACACACACACACACACACACACACCTTCATATGTTGTGCAACTACTGTGTGCAAGAACTGAACTGTGAAAACAAAAACAAAACAAAAGCTTGTCCCTTGATTTGTATGTGAGCTGTGAGAGCTGCTGGACCCCCAGGGGATCTCAGTCAGAAAGTGCAGTCCCCTCACCTCTGTTCTCCAGGGCCCCCTTGGTCTCTTTGTTCATGCCCCCAAATCCAACACTGGCTGGAATATCGCCTTCCTCCAAGAAGTCTTCCTTGATTCCAGGACCCAATAAATGCTTGAACCAGAGGATTCAGTGTAGCCTTCCTCTCTTTGTGTATCTTGTTATTTTATTTGTTCATTTATTTAGAGACAGGGTCTCATGTAGCCCAAGCTGGTCTTGAACTTACTATTGTAGCTCAGGAGGATGACCTTGAACTCTTGATCCTCCTGCCTCTGCCTTCTAAGGGCTAACATTACAGACATGGGCTACTACACCCAGCTTTGGCATTTTAATTAATTAAAATATTTAATTACTTTTGGAGGCAGGGTCTCACTTGGTAGCCCAGGCTCGCCCTAGCTTTCATTCCTTCTCCATCCTTCAGAGCGGAGGATTGCAGGGCAGGCCTCCAGGCTCCCCTTTCCCTCTGTGCTCAGGGAAAGGCTGGTTTTCTTTGTCCTGTTCTCACTGAGTGACCCCGGGGGCCTTGCTGTGCTCCCTGGTTTGGGGTCTGCCTGTTCTGACCTGCTGTGCTTTACTCACCCCAGCGCACAGACGAGGTAAGGGACAGAAAGGTCCCACAGCCAGAGCTGGCACCTAAAAGCTAGACCTTTGCCGCTTTAACATTGCCAAGGCCAGGCCCCCTGAGGAGAGAGTCGCCGGTTGACCAGCTCCTCATGGGGTACCGGTCTCAGTAGTGGACAGGGCCCTTCCTTTCGGAAGTTCAATGGTACCTTGAGCTGGGTGTGGAAGCCAGGAGGACACCGAGCGGCAGCTGGACTGTTTGGTTCCACTTTGATCCATCCTATAAGTGTATGCCTGCTCTGTGCTGGCCTTCGTTCTAGGTCTAGGAGGCAGGGATGCTGCAAAGGATGAGGCAGATGGAAGTCCTTGTACACAGGAGTGGCCTTCCACTGCAGACAGGGGGAAAATAAGAATGACCGATGTTGTCTTGTTAAACACTTTTTTTTTTTAACAGAGCTAGGCATGGAACCCAGGGTCTGTACACACATGCTTGGTGGTTGTCAAGCAGGAAACAAACTTAGGAAAGAGTTAAGGGACGCAGCGACCCTGTGGGTGAGGGGCCCTGTCTTATGGAAGATGACCTGAATGTAGAGATGACATTTGAGTAGAGACTCCAAGCAAAACAAGAATAAGCCAAACAGATATCTGGGAAAGGTCTAGAACAGCAAAGGCTGTAGTACAAAGGCAGGGTGTACTTTACAGAGCTGGGGGCAGTGAGGGGAGATGTGGGGGAGTGGTGTCAGGGAGGCGGGGCAGGGGGATGGTGCCCTGGTTAAAGCACTTGTGGTGTGAGCGGAAGACCAGGAGTTTGGATGCCAGAACTCTTGTAAATGCCGGATGGCGTGGCAGTTCACTGGTCACTCCAGCCACAGAAGGCAGAGACAGAGCAAGCTAGTTAGCCGGACAGGCAAGCTAACTCTTATTCTCAGGGTGGTTGAGGGACCTTGCCTCAAAGATTATAAGGCATACGAACAATCAAGGAAGATACCCTTTATCAACCTTAGGCTTACATATTCACACGTGCACACATTCATGTGCTTCTACCACACCCATTTAAACACACACACACACACACACACACACACACACACACACACACACACACACAAATAAGAAGAAAGAGGGAAAAAAGTAAGGAAATGTGGGGCTGTAGTGGAAGCTTCCAGGCCCAGTAAGGCCACATCAGCTGTGAGCAGTTGTGGATCTTGCTGAGAGAGCAGCCAGAGCCTCCGAGGTGCTCCCACCACCTACCCCTAGACAGCCACCACTTCTAGAGATGGTCCTCCCTAACACTCTTGCACCTGCCACTTCAGTGGGTAGCCATTCCCCGTCATGACCTCTCTCTGAATAAGAAGTTCCTGCTTGCCTGGGCGATGTCTGTCCCTCCCCAGCAGGCTCCCCACACTGCTGTCACCTCAGACCATGCAGGGCCCCTCCCCGAGTGTCTGAGACAAACTGAATGTATTGATAAGGTCGGATAAGAGGCTGGCTTCCTAGGACAGAGACTGGGGAGCCTGGATGTAAGAACTAAGGCTGCTGGAAGATGGGCTGTCATTTTTGTGCATGGCGGAGGTGTGGTGTAGAGGGTGTCCTGAAACTCTCTGTCCCACCTCCAAGCCTCAGCCCTGTGCCAGCTACCTCATTGGCTTCCCTCAGAGACGCTAGCTTTTATTTGTGCTTCTTCCTCAAGCCCTCTGAGTGCAGACAGTAGTTCTGACCAGATGCAAACCCTGTTTGCAAACTGCTGTTGCCTTGGTCACTTTGGAGACCCCATGCTGTGGCAAGAGTCTCTTCCTCCAGCCAGCACCACTGGCTACAACCTCTTGACTTCCCGAAGCATTGTCTTGGCTTGCATTGGGAAAATGAAATTAAATGCCACAAAGAAACCATAACAGCACATTGGACCAGGTGGAAAATGGAGAGTGAAGTTCTTGCTGTGGATGCAGGTGGGCACTTTTGCATAAATTAGGGAAACTTCTAGGGAAAGAAAGGAAGTCCCGAGTGGAGCGCTCAGGGCAAAGGTATCATCAGTTCCTGTGAGGCTGCTGGGTGTCTGGGTGGCTTTGGGTGACTCTGAGCTTGACTTGTTCCCCAAGTTTATAGGTTGCAGATAATCTTAGAATCCATCCCGAGTCCAGAAGTTTTCAGAAGGAAAGAGCAAAGATCCAAGAAGTCGTGGGATCAAAATGGTTTGCCTGAAACGCCTTGGGCATTCTGAAATTGCCTATGGGGTGGCCTCTGAGGGTCAGAGGCGCTGAGGAACTGACATGCTGGGACTTTCGTCTCATCTGGCCTGGTAACATTGTGATCCTAGGCAAGCTACTTCTGCCTCAAAGAGTCCATTTCCTGTTCATCTGCACATCGGGGGCCATAATCTGTTGCTAGTATCTGAGGTCATCATTAGAATCAGATAAGCAGGTAAATGTCCCACTCAGCATGAACATGTCTGAGGTGTAGAGGTTGTTATTTTTATCATTTTCTAATGTGCCTTTCCCCTAGGCATACCACTTGACTGTCTAATATAGAAATAGGCTCCTGTTGAGTTCAGAGCCCAAACAAGTCAACTTGCTCTCATAGGGAAGAGGGAACAGGGCTTCCATGCAGAGGGGAGAGCCTTCTGGGCACGCGGGATGGCTGTCCTCCATAAACCCACTCCTCTATTCAAGTGCTTGGTGGGAAAATATACCAGATACACACAAAAGCCTCTTGAGTTCTTTTCAGCTGGGACGGGAGATGACACACGTTGTCAGGCAGAGGCTGATCTCTGTGTATCCAAGAGAAGTCGAGCCAGTCCGAGTATATCTAACAGGTCAAGCTCTGAAATGAAGAAGCAATAAGCCAGTGAAATGGTACTATCACCGAAACATGATTGATCAATTGAATTCTATCAGAGACAGTGGACAGTGAGATTAACTCAGGCCTGATAGGTTCAATGAGTTAAAGCATGATGTTCATTTCAGCTTCATTTCACCAGTCTTTGCTTGTGAAATTGGTCAATCAATAGAGGTTGAAGATCATATATATATATATATATATCGGGGACTATCTTATGGAGAATATCATCTCTGCCGTTGGCTCCTGGCTGGGGCTGCCCGAGGCAGGTAATGGAGACAGAGCAAGGATTCCATCAGTCCCAGCAAAATGGCCTGGTATCTTCTCCAAATGAAAAGTATTTTTGGATCTCTGATGATTTATCTTTTTTTCCTCTCACTTTGATCTATGACTAAACCCATACCCATCTTGGAGGAATATAGTGATTTCTCTGGAAAGATTTGTGCAATGATCAGACAGATACACTTCAACATATGAATCTAGTTATATTGTCCTTGGATGGGGGGAAATAAAGACAGTGATTTAAAAACTCAAATAGGGGTAATGTGAAGATTGCAGGCTGTATATGATTTTAAACTATTATTTATTTATTTATGCACAGCAGGGGGATGAGAGACAGACTGCTGTATGCTGGGGGTGGGGGTTACGTTCTGCATGAGGCATCTTGGAGCTGAGCAGGTCGTTAGGGAGGGAAGCCCTGCATGGATTTGTGGACTTTTTTTTTTTTTTCCAGACAGAGTTTCCCTGTGTAGTTTTGGTGCCTTTCCTGGAACTCACTTGGTAGCCCAGGCTGGCCTCAAACTCACAGAGATCCGCCTGCCTCTGCCTCCCGAGTGCTGGGATTAAAGGCGTGCGCCACCACCGCCCGGCTCGGTTTGTGCACTTTTTATAGTACCTCTCAGTCCACTCTTTCTTTGGCTAACTCTTTCCAGCTCACCTTAAGACTCAAGTTGAATTGTTTCCAAGGAGTCCTTTTGGACTATTCTGTCCCAGTGTGGATTATGTGGAGTGGGTTAGATTGGGTTCAGGACACACACTGGAATACCTGCTTGCGTTTGGATCCTGCGTCTTCTACTTTTCAGCTGTGGCGCTTGAGCAAGGAATTCAACCTCCCTATTCCTCGCTTCCCTCATTTCTGAAATAAGGGCAGCACGCACTTGCTGTCCTGGGGGTTTGTTGAGTTCGCTGCTTGACTCCAGGGCTGTCTGCTTTGTAGGCTCCCGGCATTCTCTGGGCACAATAGCATGAGTGTCCACTGTCCGCATCCTCCTCCCCAGGGTGGGAGTTAAGACTTGAACCCTCTAAGCTCTGGAGCGAGGGCCACACCAGACACCCACCTGGTACTCCTGAATGATGAACTGGGAGATTTGGTGCCATCTTCAGGGGCCTCATGGCCTGGGCTGGCAGCTTGGACCTGCTATCCGGCCCCAGACAGAGTGCTTTGCCATCCGGCCTCACCGTTACCGTCCCGGAGGGAGTGATATTTGGTCCCTTGAGTCCTTTCCATCACCAATGCCTCTGACTCATTGCGTAATGCGCAGCACAATCAGATTCGCTCGAGTCAAACCTGAACGCATTTGCCAATTTTACAATTTCGTCTTTTCCTCCCGTGAGAAGAAAGATTGAGTGAAACGAATGGCTGAATCGTGGTGGTTCCAATGGAATTTTCCTCCATGCCACTTCAGATTTTCTCAGTCTGTGGCCCTCATTTCGGGAGGGATGTATAAAATCATCTGGAACGTTAGTTGGGTTCTGGGCTGCCGTGGGATATTTCCTGCCCTGCCACTCTGGTGCCTAGAAAGATGTCTGGTCCCCCGTAGATCCCCTACAATGGCAGCCAGCTGGCTCTGACTGCCCTTGTCTAGATTCCCGTGGCCTTGCCTGGCGTGGTGCTTTGTGACTGTTCCCTCCTCCTGGCCTCAGGTAGCCCCTCCTCAGGACCCCTTAGGTTGTTAGGCTGTCCTGGCACACCCCAAGTTACCCCAGACAGAGGACAGACGCTCTGAACTAGCTGGAGTAGAAAAACCCCATGTGCGGTTAAACAGGCTCCAGACAACCGGCTGCCTTTGCCTCTTCTGAACTCGTACTGGAGGCTGGCCATTGTGGAGTTCCCCTGGAGTGTGCAGCCCTGTGGTCCCTTGCATCTCCTTAGGTTACACATCTAGTCAGCAAGCATTGAGCAGAAGAGCAGCATCTCCTGTGTGAGAGAGTCCCTCAGAGCCTCTGCCCTCAGACGGCTCATACTTCCGTGAGGGAATCAGGCTGTCACGCGAGCTTAGAAACAGCACCTACTACGCACCAGGTGCTCTATGGTGGTTTACAAGGACGCTTTCAGCAACCCCAGGTATTATGAGCATCCCATTTTGCAGATGAGAAAATTAAGAAATAGGGATGCTAAAGAAATCTCCAGGCAGGACCTCATGGCACAAGCCTGGAATCTCAGCTACTCTGGGGGCTGAGGCAGAAGGATGGAAACTTCAAAGCCTGCCTGCAGAGTGAGCTCACATCCAGATTGGCTGACCTAGTGAGACCCTGTCTTAAAATAATAGGTGAACTGGTAGGGGAGCGGAAAGAGGGATGAGACGGGGATGTGTGGTGAGTATGTAAAATGAATAAAAAATTTCTTAATAAAGAAAAAAATAGGTGAAAAAAGTTCAGTGGTAGAGTGCTTAGAAAGTATGTGCAAGGCTCTGGCTTCAATCTGCAATCTGAGTAACACACACACACACACACACACACACACACACACACACACACACACACACACACACACACACACACGCCAGGAGACCGGAGAAGTTGCTTAGGTACCATGGGTTTGTAAATGTGGAGTCCCCAGGCTTCCCCAGCATTCTGAAACACATCACTCCATCCTCATGCACAGTTAAGAGGCCTGGCAGTGCTCTGCTGGGCATTCACTGTGTGATCTTGAGCGAGCAAGACCTCTCAGGTTCCCTTGACTATAAATGGAGATCCCCCTCCCTGAGACCGAGCCCGCAAGAGCGGTGGGTCAACTGCAGACCATAGTTGTGACCTGTGAAGAGCCCTCTAACAGAGCCAGAAGGAAGGGTGTCTAACCCAGCCTTGGGACTTTCAGACAGCGCTTCCGCGTCACTGCCAAGTCCCTTTCTTTCTTTGCTAGGGACAGATGCAGAAATGTTTTTGCTAAGGTAGCCCCAGCTAATGTAGCCAGCCTTAGCCCCTTCTGGCTGCTTACCCTTGGTGAAGCCTGTGTGACCTTGAGCTCCTCCTGTGGAGAAATTCCACAGTTGATTTTGCTCATAGCAAGGTTCTTGTGAATCCCACCCAAAACATTTAAGATGTGGATTAACTTGACTGGTCTGTTTTATAGATGTTGCTTTTATTTATTTATTTTTTGTTTATTTTTGAGACAGGGTCTCATGTATCCCAGGCTAGCTTTAACCTTGCTGTGTAGCAGAGTCTGGTCTTGAACTCCTGATTTTCCTGCCTCTACTTCCCAAGTGCTGAGAATTCAGGTCTGGGCCACCATGGCTGTCTAGATTGCTTGCAGAACTGGTCATTATACTTGCAAAGATGAACTCCAAGTTTCTTAAGCTCATCTGACCCAAGTTGGAATGTCCTAGATGACATCCAAGACCCATTAGGCTGGCTCAAGACTCAAGGGGCAAATGATGGGTCTGGACTTTCTCTAGTGTTCTCACTGTGTGTTGAGGGGGCATCCTGGGAGTGTAGTGGTACCACAGTTGTAGGAGGAAATGACAAACCAGTTGACCTGGGAAGACCTGGTGCCAGAGCAAGGATGTGGAGTCTCTAAGCACAGTAGTGGGGTCTGAACAGTACTGTTAGAATTGTAAAAGGCTCCAGGGAATGTTCCAGGGGAAGAAAGAGAGACCTTAGGCCTTGGTTCCATTACAGGAACACACACACACACACACACACACACACACACAGAGAGAGAGAGAGAGAGAGAGAGAGAGAGAGAGAGAGAGAGAGAGAGAGAGAGAGAGACAGACTGACAGACAGACAGACAGACAGAGAGGTTTCTTCTTTTCTCTGACAGGAGCCTCTTTCCCTAAAGAGATCTCTTCTATACTGCTTGTCCATTTCTAAACAAAGCATTGACAGTTAGATACTGGTTGGCTGAAGTAACAGCTTAGAGCATTGGTAGTGGCGGTGTGTGTGTGTGTGTGTGTGTATGTGTGTGTGTGTGTGTGTGTGTGTGTGTGTGTGTGTGTTATTGCCTACAAAGCAATATAGAGAGGACAGTGATCATTTGATATTACTTAGCAGATAAAATCTAAGTCAGTTTTGAAGGAGAAAGGAGTTAGAAATGGTTTATGTTTTCTCTATGTATTTTTAAGGCAGGGTCTCACTTTGTGGTCTGGGCTAGCCTCAGACTATGAAGCCCAAGCTGGACTCAAACTCCTGATCCTCCTGCCTCAGCCTCCCGGGAGCTAGGATTACAGGTGTGTACCACCATAACCTATTAGAAAGGACTCACTCAGCCTCCCTAGTTTACTGATGGGGACTCTGGAGCCTGGAAAGAGAGAGAGAGAGACACTTATCCAAGCACACATAGCTAGAAACCAGGTTTGCTAGCTCTTAATGCTTTTCCTGCTGGGCCTGGCTGCTCGGCTGGGGACAAGCTGTGAGGATGAAAGAGGCTTGCTTGGGGCTGGGCTGGTCCCAGCTCCGTGGAGAAATACAACTTTGAGAAAAGCTAGAGGTTGATCCCAAGAAGCTAGCCTGGTTTCTCAGGGCTTCTCAGTGCCCAGCTGAGGCCATGATACCAGAAGGGGTTTTGCAGACTCCTGTTTGTCCTTATCTTTTTCCTCCCAGCAAGCACCGTCAGACATAAAATGTGCGATGATTTTCAAAGAAACAAACCACAACCCTGCAAGAAAAATGCAAACTCCCAGAATCCGCTGTGCTTTGAAGAAAACGCAATGGCTTTATGATCTTTTAAGACACACAAGAGACAGCTTTCCCCCGACAGATGGGAATCTCAGGCCATCTTGCTTCCTCCTGCTTTGCGTGACCAGACCCAATTGTATAAGGCTTTTAGCTTCAAAGCCGGGTTCTGAATAACATTGGCTTAACCTGAAATTTGAAGCCAGAGTTCTTTGCTTCCCGAGAAGGGGCTTCCTGCCCCTTGCTCCCCTGAAGCTAGCTTCCAGAATGTTAATTCTACGAGCCATGGTTGACTAAGCCCAGCACCGTGTCTATTACATATTATTTGATTTGGAGCAGAGAAAAAAAAGATTTAAAGATACCGTGGCCCTGTATCCCTTTGCACTTTTGCCTGTACCTGTCTATATATTTAAGCATACTATTCACAGTGTGAGTTTAGAGTTTCTCCCTGGAATAAAATGGGTCTGAATTTTTCTGTAGCCTGCCTCTGAGAGACCACAGCCTCCGATTAAGTCAATATCTCTTGAGTGCCACAGCCACACTGCCAGCCTGGAAGTTCAGACTTGCCCTCGTGCTGGGCATGATTTGTGTATTCATTTCTGTAGCTGCCTCCGAGCACGTAATCTCTTTGTGTAGCTCATACCCACAGTGCACCCACTGTGTGCAGCATTCAGAGGCAGACTGGTATGTCCTTGCCTTCTTGGAACCAGGTGCCTTTTTGCTAGGGTGCTCATCTTGGGTGATACTTGCGCCTGGCCTGGCCTGATGAGTTTTCAGTTAATGTTTTCCCCTTCCATTGATGGAACTCCAGGAAGGAAGGGCTATGTTAGCTCTTGTCTATGGCTGCATCCTCTGCATCAATGCTTGCAGAACTTGGTGGAGGGAAGAGTGGATGTTTGAGTGAAGACACACGGAGGGATCCTGATTCGTCCAGACCAAATTTGCTGAAGGAAGGTGTTGGTCATAAATTTATTGTATAGGTACTTCGTCTGGCAGCAACAGAGGTGGACTAGTGAATAGGCCAGTGTGAGTATGTCAGGCTGGGGCTTGCTGCAAAGATAAGGGGTGTTTAGAGCCCTAAGAAGGGGAGCTGGGAAAGTCCTGGGGCAGGACGGAGAGCATCCTGGAGGAGGAGGAGGAGGAGGAGGAGGAGGCGTGTGCACTTGCAGGCTGTGTCTGTCCTGGAGAATGGGGCACAGGGCAATGAGAAGTGTAGTCTGTGTTCATGCTAGGCTGAGTGGCTAACCTGTGGCTAACAGGCTGATAGCAAATGCTGTCTTGATTGGCTCCTGGTCTCCAAAGATGCAGTTGGAAGCAGAGTTTAGGAAACAAGGCCTAGGATTGAGAAATGAAGTGGGTAATGGTTTCCCCAGCTGCTCAAGTCTGCTCAGGGATCCTTCAGCAAGACTCAAGTCTTCTGTGGCCTCTGAGCCTCTCTGTAGTCTCCGGGGGTTTCGTCCCTCCCCTCTCTGTTCCTCTCCTGCCCATCCTGTACTTGCGGTTCAAACACAGCTTCCCCTTGGAAACTCTCCCCAACTCTCCCCAGGGCTGGGACGTTCCCTCTAGCTTTCCGTGGTTACACGTGCATGTTTCTGTGCGTTGTTTTATAGTTACCGCCTGTCAGTTTGTAATCACGCGTTGATTTGTTTGATTACTTCCCTGCGGTGGGCTGTCCTATCTAGATTACACCCCTCACCACTGCACCCTCTCTTCTTGTTTGCTTTTCAAAAATTCAGTTTTGGCGGCTGGAGAGATGGCTCAGTGGCTAAGAGTACATACTGCTCTTGTAGAGGACCCAGGTTCAGTTCCCAGCTCCCATATCCAGTGGCTCACAACTACCTGTAACTACAGCTCCAGGGGATCCAAGGTCTCTGGCCTCTGTGGGCACCCACATTTGTGAACACATAATCGCCCCACACACACACAACATATATACGTACACATAGTTAAAAATAAAATCATCTTAAGTTTTTAATATTACCTGATACAGAGTAACTTTTTAAATATTTATTACATTGAATGTATAATTATGTGTTTAGGAGTCTCCTAAGTCTTTTTGCTATTGTTTGTTATGTTTTTTTTTTTTTTCTTGACAGAGGATCTTTTGACAGGCTGGCATGGAACTCTCGATCTTCCTGCCTCCGCCTTCTGAATTTTAGGGTTACAGGAATGTGCCACCACACCCAGCAATCCCATGACTTCTTAAGGAATTGTCACTTAATTCTTTCCCCCACTCAAGCAAGCATGTGGATGGAGGTGCTCTCTGGGGACAAGCTAGTAGCATCTGGGTCATCGAGGCAGCCTGAGTTCCCTTGAGTGCATCCCATGGAGACCAATACTGACCTAGAGAAAGTCACAACTGAACGAGGCTGGTCCTTTTCCCAAAAGACTCTGCAGAAGTGAATACATGTCCCAGCTAGGCTGCTTGGACTTGCAGTGTACACAGTGTTGTATTGGAGTCCAAGGACTCATTGTATGTAACTTGAGTTGGCTCCGTGCCCTGAGCCCTCCCTCTGTGCTGGGCCCTACTTGGTGACCAATGACCTTGTCCACAGGGATCCAGAGTCAAGCCACCCTCTCTGGGCTTCCTCAGGAGATGAAGCTCTACCCTTTCAGGGCTCTTAGCTGAGAGGGTCTGATTGGCTGGGAATCCTCCAGGCAAGGCAGAGTTGGATCTTCTCAGGAAACAACCAGGAGAGAAAGAGTGGAGACCTCGGTGGGAGTTGGAAAGCTGGTTTCATCTGGAGTTTGCTGGCTGCCTGGGAGGCAGCCTGCAGGCTGGAGAGTTTAGCTGAAGTAGGGAGGCAGAAAACAATCTCTTAAAAATTGATGTGATCTCCATGGCAGCAAGAAACTTGCTGAGTGCTCTAGAGTGCAAAGGTCACTGTGGCAAGAGTGGCTGGGACAGGGTGACTGCACAGAGCAGTTGCTGAGTAGGAGCAAGCTGAGCAGCGTGTGTGTGTGTGTGTGTGTGTGTGTGTGTGTGTGTGTGTGTGTGCGCGTGTGTGTATGTGTTCATATGTGTGCATGCACATATGTGCACCTAGGTCCATTGGACCATTGATAATAAGGTTCTCTGTTGGGTGCTGACCAGCACAAGAGCATTACTGGGCAGTAAGCTTCCACATCTGCTATTCTTGGTGACCTTATAGGAATGGTCTCCAAGGGGATGGACCACGATGGAAGAAGGGGCACTAGGGAAGACATCCTGTAGACCAGAGCAGGCATCTGGCTTGTGGAAGGCCAGTGTCACTGCCAAAAGAGTGACCCAGGTTTTATGCTGAGACTGTTGTTCAGAGGGACCAGCTTCCACTTTAGGCCACACCTATCGGGTCGTGTAGGCTGTGGCCCAGCCTTGCTTTGAAACTGATGAGGCACCTGTTTTCTCAGGTAGCTTGTAAGCTGTCCCTAAAAGCCCTTCCTGTAGAACATGTCGGGTGCTCTAGGCCTGTCAGTCCTCTTGGGGATCCTGAAAGGGCAGTGCTCAGGTGAACCCCCAAAGTTGGTCTCTATTCAAATTTCAGGCTCCGCAGACAGAGGAGTGGCTGGAACTCTCTTCTGCCTGAGGCCCAGGGATACAATATCCCACCACTTCAGGTTCCTTGGTTTGGTCTCATTCCTTACATGGGTGGGGGGTTGTCATGACAATGGGCAGTATGTGCTTCTTGGGGCAGAGGCTGGATGAGGCCTGGGGTATGTGGTGGGGTATGTGGTGCCTCTCAGTAGGAGAGCTGACCTTTGGTGGTGCTCTCACAGATTCAACAATACAAGCAGAAGCCCCACCAGGGCCTGATTTCTACAGCCTCTCATCAGCCCTCAGGGACGACTGGTCCTTGAGAACCCTGGGCAATGATGAGCCCCAGAGGCCATGTGCTTGCAGGGACCCTCTGTTCTCGAGCTTGCTTTTCTCTTGAACAGGTCAAATCCAAGACCCACAAAAGACAGTTCAACCCCATTTTTTTCAAATTAATAATTCATTATATTTTCTTTGAAATATAAACACCACCCCCAGAGACAGACACAGTGGGTAGTTAACACAGCAGAATACTTTCTTAACTTACACTTCAGAATAGGCAATGCTCTCAAGTCCTGAAAGAAGACAGCTGTTTGGCATGCACTGCTCCTCCTGTGTATATTATATGCAACATTTCTATTATGTAAGACTTTACACAGTATACATATATCTGAAAATTTGTAAGAACACATCACACCACACCTTTTCTTCTCTTTTGTCTCCAAACATCGTGACCATCCTGCACTTCGCTCATCCTTCACCTAACCCTGGGTCCTGAGATCTCGCTCATCCTTCACCTGACCCTGGATCCGGAAGATCTTGGCAAAGATCTCACTTCTTTACACTGCTGCATGGCTTTCCATTGTCCAAGAAATGCCATGGTCTCTTTAGTCACTTCTCTATGAATGAACTTGGGTGGTTTCCAGCCTCTTGTTCCAAGAACCTTGTGCATCCATCACTTTCCATATACACAAGCCAGCTATAAAGCACACTCCCAGAAATGCAGTCTCTCAGGGACAGTGCCCACGTGATGTTGATAGGTTTTTGTCAGGTCAACCAGCACAGGTGTGTGACTCGAATTGTACGCGCGTCTGCCTGTCTCCCCAGGACAGCGTGTCACAGACTGGCCACGATGGTATGACAAATGTGCAGGGTGAGGACATCAGGGAGAGGTGCAGAGGGCCGATAACACCCATGACTAAGTCCTTGAGTCACTCTGAGCTGAAATCCTCAGGCAAAGAAATTGTTTCATTTCTCTAGGCCTGGAATTTTCATTTGTGATAGGAGGAAAATAGTAATATCCCGAGTTAGTTCCTTTTTTTTTGCTTCTGTAATGAAATTCCTCAGGGCAGGAAAGTTTATAAAGGAGCTCATGGCTCTGGAAGTTCAAACCTGTGGTGCGGGCTCAGCCTTGGTGAAGAACTTGTGTGAGTGTGCACACGCTTGTGTGAGAGAGAAGAGAACTGAGGAGGAGGAGGAATAGGCACCACCAGACTGGACCTCCTCCAGCTCTTAAAGGCCCCATGCCTTTTAAACAACCACTAACCATCAAACCCCCAACACCCAGCACTAGGGGCATGAATACAAACCACAGCGCTCATGCCAGGGTCACTGCGGAAGGTAAAGGACATAACATCTAACAAATGGCCTTTGTGCAGTGCCTGGCATGTGACTAGGAGAGGCTGGCTCTGCCGCCGGCAGCAGGTGGTCTTGTCCCGCAGCCCCTTCCCTGAACCCCTGTCATGGGCAGGGAGCCGGGCTGGAGGGTCGGTCAGGCCCCCTTCCCAGTCCCAGGGTCTGGCCTTTCCTCCTCTGACGTCAGAACAGCCTCCACTCATCCTTTCTCTCTCTCATGCTCACCAAAGGTATCCAGGAGTCTCCAGTGCCGAACGGCCACTCACTTCCAGGCAGAGACTTCCTCCGGAAGCAGATGCGGGGAGATCTGTTCACACAGCAGCAGCTGGAGGTGCTGGACCGCGTGTTCGAGAGGCAGCACTACTCAGACATTTTCACCACCACGGAGCCCATCAAGCCAGAGCAGGTATGCCCGTGACTCCCGCCCGCCACACCGGCAGCCACCGCGCAGGCCCGAGCCGTTCCGGGAAGCGGGGCATCGGCACAGAAAGGGTGGGGGTCTTTGCAGAGTGGGAATTCTGTTTTTGGCCAAGCATCGCTGGTCACAACATCCCACCAGACCAGGAGGATTTGCTCAGGGGGCGCTCCGAGGCTTCTTGGCCCGGTGGCTCTGTCTCTGGCCAGCCACAGAGGCATGTGACTCCTCTGGTTGCTCTGCTGCTAGTGAACGGTATGCTTTCCAAGGGCTTTTTGGATTGGGGTGTGTGTGGTGATCTTCTGGGTCACTTCAGGTGGTTTTGACATCCTGTCAATTAGGAACATGATCTAAATAGATAAAATCACTTTATGGCGTCAGGCTTACAGCCATGGAGTATGGGATGATATCTCATGACAATTGGCCTATGCTTGGCATTATGGGATTGCTTACAAGTGTGGATAGCCCAAGCATGGGGTCAGCCATCAGAAGGCCCTGCTCTGACAGGTAAGTCAGACAGACACCAGCCTTTCTTTCATGGCTCTCTCAGAGCGGATCCTGTGGAGACTTTTACAGACCATTTAGCCAGTTTGATTTCGGACAGGGACACTGAGGCCCACAGAGACAAAGCAACTTGCCTAAGGCTGCCCAGCGAGTATTCACTTAGCAAACATTGGCAATTGTCTAGTATGGGTAAGGCATGGAACCAGACGCTGTGTGTCCATCAGTGAGCAGACAAGCTTGGACTTGTCCCCAATCCTACAGATTTGTAGGAGAAGCACAGCTCGGGGCTGGAAAGCTGTCTGAGGCAGAGACTGAGCCAGCGTGGAGGCTGCCATGTTAAACAACTGTAAAGGATGTGGGTGTGGAGGGATGTGCCTGGCAGAGTGAATGGCAAGTGCAAAAGCCCTGAGGCGAGAGGGAGGTAGCAGAAGTGGAAAGATCCAGTGTGCCCGGGATTCAGGGTCAGGGTAGGAGATGATGCTGGAGGCATGAGTCTGGTCTTACGGACTGTGGGAGGATGTTGCTCACTCCCTTACAAGTTAAATGGTATCTCCCCTGCAAGTGGCATGGCCATGGGCCCTGGGCGAAGCTGATCCCATTCTAGAGCCTGGGTTTTAGGGATAAGAGTTTCTTCTATCATGGACAGCTGCCTTCCACTGCTGAGTCTTTCTGAGAGATGGTAAAAGCCACACTTCATCTGAGCTGTCTGAGGTGTGAGGAAGTGACCAAGGGTGAGGGTCCAGGGTTCCGTGCCCGGCCTGGCTTTCCCACACAAGGTTGCCAGCATCTCCATTAGGGCAGGATGAATGAAGCATAGACACTGAGTGTTGTGAGTCCCTCTGTGTTTCATGGGAGTCTTGAAGAAGGCCTGAAGCTGCATTCTACTTTATCCATTTAAATGCCTGGGAAGATTGGCTCAAGACCAGGTAGGTGTTCACTGGGAGGCATCCCAGAGCTGTCCAGGCACCTCCTCACCCACTCAGGAGCTCACTGGTCCAACATGTTTCCTGCACATGGGCAGCGGGCCCAGGACAGTGCCAGGCTTGGAGGGGACAGAGGCACAGACCAGATATCATCTCTGTTCATTCTTGTGCAGAATCGTGTGATGTGAACTCAGGAGCCACAGACACACGAGAAAGCTCAACAGACGATGTGGAGTGCTGCGGGGGGTCGGGGGGGATTCACTCTGATGTTTGCACTGAGGGCAAGAATACTGAGGAGGGAATGTCGCACTGGATCCCAAGGCCAAGGCCATATGGGCTCAGGTGGAGATGAGGCCCAGTAGGGAGGAGGCCTGGGCTGCAGGCTCCGGGAAGCTGTGTTTCTATGGTGTCCTTCAGAACGCTGTGGCCTGGTGCAGGTCTGGCTGTGAGTTCCGAGGCCGGTCTAGCAAGGCTAAACGCGGGCAGGATAATGACTGACTCAGTGTTTTCTGGTTAATCTGGTTCACCTCTCTGTGGCATGCTGTAATGAGGAGAGATGGAAGGTGAGGCTGCAAGGCTGCCCTGCGTGCATGCAGGCACTGGACTATGAATGACATGCCCCCGTGCCCTGTTCCCAATCACTATGGACAAATGACGGCCTGAGCGCGGGGCTGCTGCTGGGAAAGGCGTGTACATCAAGTGTATGAGTTCCTCAAGTCCCCTCCTGCTCACTGTCTTCTGACTGACTGACCATGGGCCCTGCCTGTGACCCTCGTGATCCCCCAGCGTGGAATGGTGGTGACACTAAGAAGTGAGCCCTGAGCTGCTGGCCATGCAGACTGGCCATCTCATCCAGCGGCCTGGCCCAGGGCTTGCTGTTACTTTCATTGAATGATCTAATGGGGGAAATAAAAAGCACCTCCTGCCTGAGGAGCTGGGGACCCTGGCTCTGAGCCCTGCCTCTGCTCTGTTGAACTCCTCACTTTTCTCTGGACCTTGGTTTCTTTATTTGTGTAATCATCGTGGACAATAGCCATGGCTGCAGTCAGCTCACAGTAAGAGCAGAGGTTACTCACCTATGCGTGATAGCGTTCAGCTTTCCAAGGACTTAATGCAGTCCACGCTGGACCTTCCCTTTAAATGTCCTCTAAGCAGCTGGGTCACACCTGTGAGGCCCTGTTTATGGATTTGAGCTTTAAAACAGACTGAATATACCCATTTTCAGGGCCAGGATTGTTGAGGCCACAGAGCTGGAGTTTGACCTCAGGCTCTTCTCTGTCCTCATTGTTGTACAAGATGATGTCATGGATGTTTGTGTTCCTGGAGGTTTCTGGGATCAGTCCTTGGACTGGCTAGTGTTCTGCCGGGCCTTCCTCAGACAGACTGTAGGTCATTCCAGGACGTACATGGACCTGGACAGGTCACCCACTCCATTCCTGGGGAAAACATTGCCAACTGAATGTCAGGGTGGTGCTGAGGCCACTGCTGGGAATGTTTCCCACTGAGTTCTACTCGGAGTGGGTGGCCAGCTCTGACTCTTGGCCCTTTTCATAGGGAAACTCAGAGTGCCCTTTGCCTTGATAGAAGACGTTAACGAGACCCACTCTGGGGCGATGAAACACTTCCTTCTCAAAATGGTTATTGAAAAAGCAATTTTGTTTTCCCTACATGGGGAGTGAGTAAAAATCACCCCAGAGGAACGGAAGGGGGGTGGGGAGGCAAAAAGAAACTGCTGATGTGTGTGTATGTGTGTGTGTGTGTGTGCATGTGTGTGTGTGTGTGTGTGTGTATGTGTGTGTGTGTGCGTGTGTGCTCACACGCGTGCATGAACACACATGCGTGTTCAGCAGTGGAATCTGTTTCAGTAAAACTCAAGTTGATGCTGGCTGTCACTGTGGTGGGCTCCGGCTCTGGCAGAGTGGGTCCCTCCTCCGGCCACCGAGAGGACGCAGCCCGCTGTATTTACCCTCGGCAGACTATTAACCAACACTAGGCTATTAATCTGGCTTTTGAGCCTTCACTAAAGCCCATAAAAGCTCACAGTTGTCAAATGGAGTTCATTTTAATTTCCTTTCAATCACAGTAAATTATTCAGGTGATAAATCAGCTGGAGCAGCCTCCTGGCTGTAATAGAAACCCTAATTCCTGGCTAATTATCCAGCCCATTGCTGCCAACAGATCAATACGGGCGCAAAATGGAACGGGCCCAGGGCCCTCCCTCCCATTGGGCCAGAGACAGAGAGACAGCTGGGGAAGGGGACGTGCTGCTGACCTCCTGGGAAGTTCAAAGGTCATGGGGGGTTAAATCAGGAGATGGCCTGTCCCTTGTCTAACAGAAAGCCACCAGAAGTGCCCCCCTGTTCTCCCGAGCAGCTTTGTCCACTGCATGGTGGCTCTGCTGTCGGCCAGCAGGTGGACTGGCTTCTAAGTCTGCCTGATCCCATGAGCATCCCCGCCCTGGGAAGGGGCTGGTCTGTTGGCATCACCCAACAAGACTGATCTGGGTCTTCAGGGACAGACTCAGAAGCTACCAGGAGCCAGATAAAGGTCTGGGCTCTGTGGGGGACCCGAGGCCCTGGCTTCAGGGGGCTCATTTTTCCCCTGGTTGCATGTGTGTTCTGTCATGAGGAAGTGGAGGAGGGGGAGGGGGGAGAGGGAGACAGGCATGCCAGGCCAGAAGCAGAAAGGTGCCTGGAGGAGATGCCCTTGGGGATCTAGAGAGCTGGGCAGATCTGGGCTGGTGGAGATGGCAGCGTTGGCTGGAAGGGTGTTCTGGAGACCTGGAACTGCATGAGTCAAGGTCTGGAGGAATGCCAGCGTGGAGCTGGAACGCTATCTGAGTGACAGGAAGTCAGGGACTCAAACCCCAAAAGGATGGAATGCGGAAGTGAGGACATTTGATGTTGTTTTGGGATCAGAAAGTCTCAAGGAATCTGGGTGCCGTGGCCTGGACCATGCTGTGGGACTTCTTGCTTCTCGCCCTGCCCCTGCTGTGGCCACTGGAACTTCCTTCCTGCAGCCCATCCCTCCACAAGAGCTGCTTGTGGCTTTCTCCCTGTTCTGTCTTCCACAGGACCTTTTCACTGTCCCGTGTCCCTTTACCCATAGGAAGCTCTTGCTCTGGCTAGGCCTCACCCCACTGCCCTCCAAGAGCTGGGCTGCTTCTGTGTCAAGAGGGTTGCTAACCATGTCTCTCAGGCTGGCATGTGCACATGTATGAGTGTGTGTGTGGACACCAGGAACAGCTTGGCAAGTGCTTGATGGCAGATACCCTAATCACAACTACTTTCTTATGTTGTTTACACTCTCAAGTGCTGATCACTGGCTCCCTGCATGGAGCATCACCCTACAACTGCATATATATATATATATATATATATATATATATATATATATATATATATCCCCTTTCCCCTGGTCCAGGCTGAGCAAGAGTCCCACCCACTCCTGTGAGTCACCCACGACCCCATAAGGCCACACCCACTGTCTCCTGTTTGAACTCAGGCTCACGCTTGCGGCAGGGTCGTGGCCAGTGTGAACTCACTGCTGACCATCTGCCCTGGAAGGTCCAGCACAGAGCCCCTTGATGCATCTTCCTCCGGGGCCACAAGAACCCCTGTCAGCCCTCCGTGCCGACAGGACAGCAAAGGTCCAGTGAGACTGCTATACAGTGACTTAGCTAAGGGACACAGCGAGCCCAGAGTCAAGATGGGAAGAGAGCACTCATCCCTTGGCAGGGGGCTGCAAGAGGGAAGAGGGAACGTCTATGGCAGGACAAGAGTAAGTGAGTCAATAAGGAGGCCTCATCCTCCAACATGAGGGAAGAGTACAGACACCCCCCCCCCCTACACACACACACACACACACACACTATTTCACTTGAATGTCTCCTTGTCTTTGGAATGGCATGGTGGCATGGAGTGATCAGTAACTCTTGCTTTCTAGAGCCCTAGAGGCACCCAGTGCGCCTAGACTACCCTCTCTTCCCTTTCCATCATCATTGTGTCTAAGAGACCCGAGTGTGAAAAGGACCTGGGTCTGGAGGGCTCAATCTTCTTGGCTTTGCTGTCTAGAGACTGTCTTGGAAATACCCATTTGTTCCCTGGCAGCTTGGAAAACATTTTCTAAGCCACTGGGCATTCTTTGTCTTCCTGCGGATCAAGCATAAGGGTGGATTCCCCCAAATCGTATGTCTGTTTCGTGAGGCAAGGGAATTCTTGGGGGATGACCAATTGGGGTTTTACGGTATGAAAGCATGGGGCCCCTAGTCTTCAGTAATGCTTTTTCCAGGGCCTCTGCATTTGTGGTGTTGGATTAGCCTGGGTTATCCTTGAGATTCATTTAAGCTCCCGCGTTCCGTAAGGCCTAAAATTAATCGGAATCCATCTCTTATTTTTATTTTGACATGTTTACATTTTCCCCCTCCTGTCTTTTCTACTCTTTTTGATGACAGGCAAATTCCGTGTCTGTGGGGTTTAAGATTACAAGGGAATTGTCACAGAGCTGCCTGCACTTGGCTGGGTTGTTCTCTCATTCATTTATTCATTCATTCATCCAGGAAATCTTACAGACATGCCGTGTCAGTGACATTGGCCACCTGTGCTATGGTGTGCGGCATAAAGAAATAATGGCTGCCACAGCCTAAGGTACCATGCGAGAACTGACTCTGGGTAGAGATGTTTCCCCTCAAACTATGCTGGCCGATATTTGCAATTTAAAAAGGAGGAAAGGTCTGGGGATGTAGCTCAGCTGCTACAGTACTTGCCTAGCATGCACAAAGCCCTTGATTCAGTCCCTGGACCACAGGAACCCGGTGTGGCAGTGCCTAGGGTTCCAGCACTTCTGAGGTAGAGGTAGGGGGAGCAGAGGATCAGGTATCTTTGGCTACATAGTGAGTTTGAGCCATCCTGGGCCTGATGAGACCCCAGCTCAAGGAATAAAATACAAATTAAAAAGGATGAAAGAACCAGCCATTCTTGTCCAATGGCTTCTTTAGTTTTGAAGCCACGTTGGAAGTTTGGCTTAGGGAATTTAGTATTATAAAGCTCTTCATTTAATTAAGTCTAAGAACAAACCTTTCCTGGTTTGCAAATTATATTTTAAATGCCCACAGACCATTAACACGGTCAGGTCCACTTCAGGTTCCCTTCACATTTCAAAGGATAAGAGCGCTGCACCAGGAGCAACAGTAAAACACTTTTGCTGGGTCTGAGGTTGGGAGAGAGGTTAGCTCAGGGGCTGAAGCTAAGCGGGAACGCGGAGCCAGAACTCTCAGTTCAGCTGGTGCTCAAGTCCTGGTGGCCCAGGGTGCCCGTTCTGGGTTGTTTCTAGTGAATGGGGGCGGGGGTTGGAGCCTGCTGCTGGTTTTGGCAGAGGCCTGGCCTAGGTGATGTGGGAGCTGAAACCAATCTACTGGCCAACTGCCCAAGAGCTGGAAGGCCCACACTGTCTGTGAAAAAAGCCGTAGGCCAGGTTCTTCCTTGTCTTGAGAGAAGGCGGCGGCACGGGACTCAGAGTAGAATAAAAGCTTCCAATAAGAAGTGGAAACCTCGAACCTGTGCTATATCCAGGTGTGGTTTCTCATGTCATAGTGTGCATAAGGAACCCAAGAGTAGCAATTCATACTAACTGAATTATGTCAGTGTGATCCCAGTGACGCCTCAGAGAAGCGCATGCAACGTGCTCCTCTTGACCCTTGACCCAGGTGTGTATCGTGCCTACAGAGTAAGCCACAGCAAGTAAAAATGATCTCACAACTTAAAAGACGTAAACCTGGCAAGGAAACGAGAGTGAGTCAGGAGAGAGCCAGAGAATCCAACTCCAAGAACCTAAGGTAACAGACGAATTGAAAGAAACTATAAAACGACTGAAGCAGTGACAGAATTGGAAACCATTATAAAATTCCAAAACATCTTTTTCAAAAAGGAGAGAGACAGAGTAGAAAATCGCATCTAGAAATAAAAGTGACTGGTACCCATTAGAATTAAAGGTTCAGTGACAGGGTAAATGCCCGCTAAGAAACAGCTGAATAGAAAATTAACGGTTTGGGAGACAAGAGTTGAGGAACTGGAACCACCGAGAAAGGTAAAGAGTGGGGGAGATAATGTCATAAAATACCTAAGTTCACCCTAAGCACCACCTGTGCAAGGCGGGACTGAGGGTGTAGCTCGGTGGTGCAGTGTTTGCCTGAGGTCTTAGGGTCAGTCACCAGCACAACACACACACACACAAAAAGCCCTGAAATGTATTGTCACATGTGCATAGAACCCCAGGGCTGGGGAGGTGGAGACAGGTAGATCTCTGCGGCTCACTGGCCATCCAGGTCACACCAACTTGGGGACCCCCAAGACCCAATGAAAGACCCTGTCTCCACAAGGTGGGTGGAGGAATGGCATTTGAGGCTGACTTCTGGCCTGCACGTGCACCGGCACACGTGTATGTACTTGCACACACATGGCCATGAGCACACACCCGCGTATACCCTGAACCCCCAAGAGAGAGTCACAATTGACTTATAATTAAATAAATCACTTACCATTTAAGGTGGTGTCTACCACCAAAGACGCACTGAATGGCTAACCGGTGACTTCAGTGAGATATTAGGGACGTCCTGTTTCAGCTCTGAGAGGTGAAGTTTAGAAGTTGTGGCAAAAAGAAAGCTGAATACATGGAAAATAAACAGACTTTATTAGCATATCAGAGAACTGAGGTCACAGGGTTAACAGTTGCTGCAAAACCTGAAGAAGCATGAAAAAACAGAGCTCTCCTGTGTAAACACTGACCCTCACACTGAAGTCCTGCCCACCGCCATTCCTACTACTTGGTGTATCACATGGACATTTCAGGACCTTCTTGTGAGTGTGGTGCTGGAGACTGGATGCTAGGACCGGGGATACAAACACTGTACTACTGAGCCATAACCCCAGTCTCCCATGTGCGTATTTCAAGCAAAAAATCAGGCAAGAGGAAGCAAAGCAAGAAGAGAGAAAGCGTCCCATGAGAACGACACACAACACAGAGTCTGGAAACATTCGAGAACTTAAAATAAGCATAACTGGTATGTTAATGGCACCAGCGGAAAAAGTAGGCAGCATACAAAAACAGGTGGGTAACAGCAAATGATGGGAAGACTCAAAAGAAAATGCTAGAAATAGAAAGAGGAACAGAAATCGAGAATGCCTCTGGTGGGCTCGTCAATAGAGTGGATACAGCCTAGTAAAGGATAATCAAGCTTGTTGAAGATACAGCGACAGGAAGTTCCCAAACTGAAATGCAGAGAGACGGAAAAAAGGCCAAAAACAAAACTCTGAACTGTGGGGAAATGGGGAGGAGCCACATATATGTACTGTGAGAAGAGAAAAACAAATAAATAATTGAAATAGTAATGGCCAAGAATTTTCCAAATGAGTGACAAGCGATTTTAACCCACAGATGCAAGAGTCTCAGAGAACCCTAAGCCACACAAGCACCAAAATATCTACATGGAGCCATGTCACAGTCAAGTGTCACACAAAAAATAATAATAATAATAACGAGAAAATAGAAAACCACCATTGTATCTCCTGGCATAGAGATGCATGCCTTTAATCACAGCACTCAGATCTCTATGAGTTTGAAGCCAGTCTGAGCTGTACAGTGAGACCCTGTCTCAAACAAACAAACAAGTAAAATAAAAATAAAAACCCACTATGTTATCAGAGGAAGAAGGCAAAGAACTACAGAGATTTCTGGTCAGAAACTATGTAAACAGAGAATGAGGTTTAATATTTAATGTGCTAAAAGCTTAAGGGTGTGCCTCCTGGTTAGTCAGCCACACTCCAGCAGATGGCCCATCCCAGAACCAGAAGTACACAGGCGGCAGAAGTTGGAGTTAATAAGAGATTGAAAAAGAAAAAGCATAGGGAGTTGAGGGGGTAGGGAGGAGGGAGTGGATCTGGGAGGAGTTGGGGGTAGGGAGGAGGGAGTGGATCTGGGAGGAGTTGGGGGTAGGGAGGAGGGAGTGGATCTGGGAGGAGTTGGGGGTAGGGAGGAGGGAGTAGATCTGGGAGGAGTTGGGGGCAGGGAGGAGAGAGTGGATCTGGGAGGAGTTGGGGGCAGGGAGGAGGGAGTGGATCTGGGAGGAGTTGGGGGCAAGGAGGAGAGAGTGGATCTGGGAGGAGCTGAGGGCAGGGAGGAGGGAGTGGATCTGGGAGGAGTTGGGGGTAGGGAGGAGGGAGTGGATCTGGGAGGAGTTGGGGGTAGGGAGGAGGGAGTGGATCTGGGAGGAGTTGGGGGGGGCTTACTATGACTAAAGTGCATTATATGGAATTTTCAGAGAACTCAGGGGCTAGGGAGATGGCTGAGAGGTTAAGAGCACTTGCTACCCTTGTACCCACACAGTGGCTCACAGCTGTCTGTCACTCCAGTTCCAGGGAGTTCTGACATCCTCCTATGACCTCCATAGGTACTGCACACACTTGATGCACATATATGCAGACAAAGCACTCATACGCATGAAATAAGTCAATTAATCTAAAAACACTAGAGAGGGAACATTTGAGTACTTAAGGGAGAGGGAAATTATAGGGTCAGAAACGAAGCTACACGAAGAAGGTGGCCAGAGAAGGGATGAATGGAGACGAAATCAAACCTAGGGTGTGTATTATTCTTAACTGGTCTACACCACTAGTGTAAATCAACAACAGTAACAATATAAAGGGGGATTAATACAGATAGATGCAGGAAATGAACTGCAGCAATGTCCTGGGGGCAGGTGGGAGGAAGTGGGAAGTACCCGTGCTACCGACGAACAGAAATAATGGCATTTTGGAGTTAGACTGTAAATGTCTATTACGAATTTCAAGGAAAGTACAGGAATTTATAAAACTTTGTAAAAGGAATAAGTGAAATGCTAACAGAAAAAACAAAGTGGAATCCTGGGAAAAGGAACAAAGCAAGGGGAGGATGGAGCAAAGGATGAGCCTGCAAACCAGACAGCTAACACAGTAGCTATCAATCCAGTTCTGCTAAGGATCACTCCGAACGCAAGTGGTCTGCATGCACCCATCAGAGGGCGGCAAAGGGCAGTGTGTGAGAAAAGCTGGGGGACGCAACTGTACATTGCCTACAAGAAGGACACAAAACCCAGGAGAGAGTAGGCTTTATGGAGTCATGGTAACCAATACATTGACAAATTAAGGATAATCTATTAAACAGGATTATTCAATAAGTTGTATTGCCTGTCAAAAGCATGGCTAGTTTGGGGGATTTAGAAACAAGTAGAAAAATAGATAATAATGGCAGGCAGTACTGACAAGGGCATGGTTTAAGCTACAGAATTCCAAGATGGCACACTGCCCAGGGAGAGGGCAGACATGTGAGGCACTGGAGGAGGTGGGCAGTGGTTCAGGGTCCCCACTAACACATGTTGTTAGATGTGACAGAATGCATGGCTTCCAAGCCAGAAGAGACAGAGAGAGACGCAGAGAGTTCTCAGTAAGTCCAAAGAAGACAAAGGGAGGAAGAAGGACGCAACAGAAACGCAAGGTAAACGGCAAGTTAGAGATCGTAAAGAAGAGAACTACGTGGACGTCTTCAAGATGAAAACTTCCAGATCACAAGCCGTGTGAAATAACCAAAACATGCAAGCGTGCTACTTGTAGAAGACAACTTCAAACAAGATGGGTAGAAAGAATCTGAGTAATGAGATAGATGATAATATGGGCCAGTCAGTGCTAACTGGAAAAATCTGTCTGGCTGTATCACCACCAGAGGAAATAAATTCTAAGGTCTTCAAAGACAAAAGGGTCATTGTTTAATGATAACAACAACAACAACAAAATTCCTAGGAAGATAGTAGAGCAATCCTGAATTTCTACACTCTTACCCACACAGCCTCAAATATCGAAAGCAAAATTACCACCGAATAATCCCGTGATCCCTTTTGAAGACTTTAACAAGCCAAAGAAGAGCTCATGCTGACAAAATGCTGGCAGGGATATTTGTAAGACTCAAGCAATGCAGGGAACGAGCTGCATAGAACAGCCTGCCAGGGCCACGTAGCAGAACCACAGGCTCTTACGTATGGTGACAGAACTCCGGGACTGACGGTTCCCCAGGTGGGACAGCAAGCCTGAGCAATCCCAGAAGCCCACCCTAGACACTGTGTTCTCTGATCACAATGCAGTAAGATTAAAAATGTGCAGTCCAGGGGCTGGAGAGATGACTCCGTGGTTAGGAGCACTGGCTGCTCTTCCAGAGGACCCTGGTTCAATTCCCAGCACCCACTTGGCAGCTCACAGCTGTCTATAACTCCAGTTCCAGGCGATCTAACACTCACACACACAAATGTGCACATAAAAATGAAAATAAACAAATAAGTAAGTAAAATGCATAGTCCAAAGAAGATATATTTAGAGACTCAAGACAAGGTCTGGTGACATGGCCCAGTGGGTAAAGATGCTTAAGGCCTTGCGGCCTGAATTTGATCCTGGGTACCCACGTGGGGGAAGAACAGAATTTCTACAAGTTTTTCTGTGATTTCCACCTGTTGTCATGACAACTCAGTACTCACACATGTACAAGTACACAGACAGACAGACAGACAGACACACACACACACACACAAAGGTAATTACAGACAAAATAGGGCATCCCTTCTTTGGAGTCCCTCCTACTTGTGAGAGGGACTTGTCCTATCTTAGTTTTTCTTAATAAATCTACACTTGATTTGCTCAAAACAACAACAAAAATAAACCCGGAAACACCCAGGATAAACTTTCTGGAAAAAAAAAATCCACGTACCAAAAAATTTAAATCCTGGTGAAAAACCATAAAAAATTAGAGCATCTAGCCATGCACCTACACCCACAACTGAGCAATGAAGGCAGACAGCACGTGGAGCAGATCATGACCTTAAAAACGTTTATAAAATCCATGTGTTTGCTTACCTGAATGTATGTCTTCCAACTGTGTGTGTGCAGTGCCCTCAGAGGCCAGAAGAGGGCGTCATATCCCCTGCAACTGGAGTTGCATATGGCTGTGAGCCAGCATGTGGGTGCTGGGAACAAGCCTTGGTCCTCTGCAATAGCGGCTGGCGCTCTTCATTGCGAGCCATTTTTTAAAGGTTTATTTATTTATTTAGTTAGTTAGTTAGTATGTATGTATTTATTTATTCATTATGTATACAGTATACCTGTGTGCCAGAAGAGGGCACCAGATCGCATTATTGATGGTTGTGAGCCACCATGTAGTTGCTGGGAATTGAACTCAGGACCTCTGGAAGAGTAGTCAGTGCTCTTAACCTCTGAGCCATCTCTCCAGGCCCTGAGCCATTTTTTAATACAGCCCCTGGATGCATTTTACTTAAAAAGTAAAAGTATAATGAAAATTAGAAAGTATCAGAAAATTTGAAAAAGGCCAGCAGAGTCTATTCCAACAAGGTAAAGCAGAAGGAACATAATGCATTGAAAAAACAAAACAAAATATCCAAACGATAAGGCAGTAATACACAAAAATGAAAGGCTCTCTTCCTGTTCCTCACCGACTCTGCCTCCTCAGGATGCCAGTGCCAACAGCTGCTCACACCGCCCAACTTCCCCACCTCCAAATTTGTCTTTCAAGGAACGGGAGCTGTCTAGCCTGGAGAAAAGAAAACCCAGTGACTGCCGAGGGCATTGTCTGACTCAGAAGGGCCCCTGTGGGAGCGGAAGAAACTGGTATCTTTGTGGCCCAAGGGACAGAACCAGTCTCAGGAGAAATCAAGGAGAAGCGACTTATATCTTCCGTCTTGGGGAAATGATGGATTTGTTAGTCACGCCTATCACCTGCTGCAGCCTGGTGTTCAAGCTTTTGAGAAGAACCTGACAGTCCTGGGGTCTGTGAGGAGACTGGCAGCATATGGCTCCACAGCAGTGACTCATGGGAGTTAAGGGCAGGTGAACACGAAGTGGGAGTTCTGGGGGACGCTGGAGCGGTCAGGTGTGTGAGTGGTGTGGCAGACTGACGGGGGCAGGTGAGTGGAGACCTAAGGAGGCGTTACAGCAGACAGTGATGTGTAGTAGCTGTGGCTTGGATAAGGCACCGAGGAACAGGGAGCTTTCAGATCCCAGCCTTGTTCAGATAGCCCTAGAGATAGGAGAGAGGCTATGCCTCCCACGGAGGAGGGCATCAGGGACCTGACAATGTCACCACCTCTCACATTGGTTGTGAGCTTCCTGGAGGAATCAAGGCTTCCTTGCAGCTTCTGTGGGAGCCTCCTGCTCTTGGGTTTGATCACTGACCACCCTCACTTCCTGGCAAGGATTCACTTTTCTACCCTTTTGGATAAACACATTTAGACATCCTCAGATTACCAATGCTTTCCCCCTCAATCTCCTCATATCTACCGTAGGGACAATAATAGTATCTTTGTCCCAGGTGCTGCATGGATTAAATGAGATGAGTACAAACAGGGCTTACAGGGTCGTTCTAGAAAAGAGCACTGGAAAGCCCAGCAGGTAGGTGTTGCATTTGACTAAATCTCAGTTGTTTGATTTTTACCAATAAAGACTCCAGAGCCAGATGCTGGGGTGAAAACCTGCTAGTCCAGAGAGCCAGAGAAAGCAGCCAGCTGACCTTCCTCCTCAGCCAACTCCCAGAAGCCTCCTGCTTCCTCCTCTGCCATCTCAAACAAATTCAGTGACCCTCCCATCTACTTCCTGTGTGTCTCTCTATCCATCCTCCTGACTCCCTCTTACTCTATATGGTATTTCCATAAATAATTTCATAAATTATTTCAAAAATAATCCCATTTTCTTCCTGTCAACTGGTTGCTTCTCTGCCTCTTGACCTGTGGCTGACTTTACTTAATCCTGTAAAATAGTCAAGCAGAAAGTTCTTGGCCTAAAGGTGTGTGCTAGAGCCAAGCCACACCACAACTAGAAACAGGTTATCCAGCAAATAACACAATCTCTGGGTTCACAGTGTGATCAAATATCCTGCAACAGGTAGGGCAGTGTGGGGCAGGATCCGGTTTGCATCAGAGTGCCTGGAACTGGGGTGGAGAGGAGCGATGGTCCAGAGGTCCCATCACCCGCGGTGGTAGAAGAGCCTTAGAGCCGTTGTGTGGCTGGAGCCT
Source organism: Peromyscus maniculatus bairdii (assembly GCF_049852395.1). NCBI lineage: Eukaryota > Metazoa > Chordata > Mammalia > Rodentia > Cricetidae > Peromyscus > Peromyscus maniculatus. The sequence continues at coordinate 68,859,040 of NC_134853.1, read as the reverse complement.
TCTCCTCCCCAGGCTTTCTCTGCTTTTACTGGCTGTAGCAAGAATCCTAGGAGCCGGATATTGGGATAAATGCTGAAAGATCAGAGAGACAAAGGAGCAGCCGCAGCCACCTCTGACCTTTCTGACTCCACAGCTGAAAAGGGCTGAGCTGCTGTCTCTTCCTGCCTCATACTCCTCTCTCTGCTCAGCCATATCACTTCTTCTCTCTACCTCCCTAGTGCTGGGATTAAAAGCTTGAGATCCCAAGTGCTGGGATTAAGGGTGTGTGCCACCACTGCCTGACCTCCATGGTTAACTAGCGGCTAGCTCCGCACTCTGATCTCCTGGCAAGCTTTATTTGTTGGAGCACAAGCAAAATATCACCACAGCTGGCTATAGATTATCCAGGTAAATGAACTCAGGCTTCCCTGGGAAATCCCGTTAAAGCAATCAAAATAACAATTTGCATCACTTTTAGGACTTCTGCGGAAGGAGCTAAGAAACCCTTGTAGTAAATTATTAATTCTGGTCGGACTTGAGTAGTTCTACAAATCAGTGCATTCCTGATTCCTCTTTGGAGAAACAGAGGACACGCCAGGAGATGGCTGTTCCTCAAAGGGAGGGAGAGGTTGCCAGCGAGCCTTGGAATATCCCCTCTGGAGGACGGGAGGGAGCATGTTCAGGAGACGCTGGTCACTGTCACTCACTCAGATTGCACTGCCATTGCCCACCTGCAGGGCCCTGAGAAGGAGAAGCTCAGGATGAGCCTGGTATTGGAATCTAACCCCACACTCAGGAGACACGTGGGTGTTACTGATCCGTCTTCTGACGCCCCCAGAGAGTGTCTGAACGATACCGACAGGGCTCCTGCCTGCCCCAGCCTACCATCTGGGGTACTAAACATAAAGTGTTGGGGAGGACAGTGAGGAAGGGATTGTCACATGGAAAGGAAAGGGAGAGGGGACCTGTGGGAATGCGTGTGCTCTGTCTGGAAAAGGGGGGATTCTGGGGGCTAGAGTAAGAGGTGCAGCAGGGGTGTAGACGATGACTCTGGAAAGCTTATTTTACTCGCATATACAAGTTCAACATACCGTGTTTACTTTATCCACATGTATACACACGTGCATACACATAATTAAATGTTATATATGTGTGTACATAATCTGGACAACGCACACAGCTGATTACTTTGCATCACCTGATTTCGTCCTTATGAACCTTTCAGGAAAGTATTTCCATCCTTTAAGCATCAGTGCTCTTTGCCTCTGGATGGTGACTATAGATTGGTGGCCTCCCGAGGCTGCATCTGGATCTGCTGTGGCTTCGCTGTGGGACATTCTCTTAGGAACAGGCTTATTAATTTATATGAATGCGTTTATGATGGAATCTGGGCACCAAATTACAGGATATATGGGATGTCTGGAGAAAACCTCCCTTGTTGCCTGTGTCCTGGGCAGCATGGAAGAATCTCTTGTTAGGGTGGGGGGTTCTTTTCATTCTCTTTAAGAACTGAGGGAGAAACTCGGGGGTGAGGTGCATGCTCAGTATATATAAAGCAGCAGAATAAAATAACATGAACAGAAAAGAAAGGAAGAGAAGGCCAACGTCGGTGTTCGGGATTTGGTGAAAGTGACCCTTTGCCCCCTTTGCCTGTGGCTGACCCATCACTGTGTATTGTTCTCGAGGCTAGGAGCTTGGTGCAGAAAGTGGCCAGGGATTCTCACAGTCTGTTGTGACCTGCCTAGTGATAAAGAACTTGCTTCAAGTGTCTCCAGGGGGTGTGTCCCAGCTACCAGAATATTCCAGATGACCCAGTATGATTTTAATCCACAGAGGTCCTTATGAACAATGCTCGGCTTTCTTTTCCATTCTCTACTAGTCTGAACATTGTGTTTATACCCCAGGGGCAGATGTGACCTTGACAGATGACCCCACAGATTTGGGGTGATTGTCTCTGAGTCTGGGACAGGTTCTGGATTGCTATAGGGAAGCTTGTTTTTCTAGAACTACAGTAGAATGCTTGATTTTTCTAGGTTCCTGACTGGCTCCAGGAGCTAGTCCTTGGCTTAAACATTCAGGCAGTCCACTTGTGCCCTGGGAAACAGACGCAGGGATGTGGGCCCAGTGATGCCTGCCTTGTGGCAGAATTCTTGAAACTCTTTGCAGCCACACCATGGTCCCCAGGACCCTCCGGGCTGGGGAGTCACTTCCTGGTGGAGCAGTGGCATGCAGGATCTTGTTTTATGGTGTGGTGTATGTGTGCGTGAGTGCTTTCTTCTATGGTGCTGTGAGTGTGAGTGAGTGTACAACTCACACTTCAGGGTACTGTGTGTGTGAACATACTTCTCCTGTAGGGTGAGGTGTAAATGTGTGTTCTGGTGTGGAATACTCTCGAGTACTTGACCACATTGTTTTAGAATAACTGAGTAGTCACTGTGTGCCAAACATTGGTCAAACCCTTCACATACACTAACTCACGTGATACCTTCAACAGCCCTCTGGTGGGGGTGGGGCTCGTGGGGAGACATTTGTTACCTTAATTTTACAAAATAGGAAGCTGAGGGACAGAATAGCTGAGTGACTTTGTAACGGTCGAGAAGCTAGGAGGCTGTGTTGCTGAGATTTGGAAACTGGATGTACTCCTATTCGAGGGGTGACTGAAAGACTTGGACCAGTGGATGGAATTTGCTAGAGAGAATTTAGTATCCTAAAATAAAAGTTACTAGTTTCTGTTTGAACTGTTCTATAAATAACAATCCCCATTGACCGTCTACTTGATTTTCTTATCTTGACATGAATTCCGTGTTGGAAGATTCTGGAAGCAGTTGGTCAAAGCCAGCTATCCAAAGGGAGTTTTTATTTCCTTTGTTTTTTAATGGCAGAGACAGGAGTGTGGTTACATCTGTCCCAAGTGTCTTCCAGAGCAGAGTCTTCTGACAGTGCTAAATGGGTAAGGATTCTAAGGTCTTGACTGGAGCTCTCTGTGTTGGAGAGGATCCGAGACACTTCTACAGACTCTTCCCGTCATTGTCTGCGGGTCACTCTAGCCTGGGACTCTTTCAGGCCACTTGACTCTCCCAAGAGGGTACCAGCACCTCCGCTATTCAGGTCTGCATCTGCCTGAAGACAGAAGCTTCTCTGCTGCCATTTGTTAGGGCTCAGAGTGCTTCCTACTGTTGTTAGTTTAGCTCATTCATGTGATATTTGGAGAAAATTGCTGGGCAATGTACAACCTCTACATCTTCCACTTATTCTAAAATTTTTCAGTTGCATAACTGGGCCACCTGGATGGTGTCCTCAATGTTACTTCCACTAAGTTGCACTTTGAGGTGATCTGTGACCCCATCTATATAAGGTCACCTATGGGAATCACCACGTAGAATGCATCCAGCAACATCTTAGTCAATTCTTAGGGGGCCTGAGAGAAATAATGCCCGGATGAGACTTGGTCAGAGAATGCTAAGTAATATGCAGGTCTCCTCTCATGGGCTCTGTGAAGTTGCTCATCATTCTCTCTTCTCCAGGTGGTGGTGAGGAGGACCAAGTGTGGCTCCTCCTGCAGCCATCTTCATCAGCCTTCTGTCTTGATTGTGGTCTTGGGGGTGTGGAGAGTGGGACCATTGAGAGTGTGGGTTCTGTCCTTGCTTCAACAACCACCAACCTCAGGATCTTGGAAGGCTAGGTAGCCTTGCTAAGTCTCAGGTTCTTTGTCTACAAAATGGACACAAGAGTCAGCTTTCCTGAGCTGTGGGAGATTTAGCCGAGGATCCCTATGCGTGTGTGTGTGTGTGTGTGTGTGTGTGTGTGTGTGTGTGTGTTCATTACTGGTTATAGTTGTTATTTGTTTCTACACTTTATTCGTCTGTATGTGTACACATGTGGAGATCAGAGGAGGACTTCAGGAGTCGTCTGTTCTCTCTACCCTGTGAATCCTGATGATCAGACTCAGGTCACCAGGCTTGGTGACAAGTGATTTTTCCTGTCGAGTCATTTCAGGCTCTGCTTTGGCCTTTCCTTCTTCCCTCTGCACCTCTCTGTATTTTTGGTATCAGATGAGCGCCCTTCAGCCTTTCCTGGGAAGCGGGAAGTGAGTGACAGCGCAAACGAAGTTAAACTTGACAGCCTCCAACAGACCCTAAGGGTTGTTGGAGGACTTGCCTGTCCCTCCCTAAGTTTCTCTTGCTTTTTGGTTACAGGGACTTTAAGTATAAAAATTCTCTTGAGATCATTTTTACCCTCATTCCTTGGACAATGATCTAATTCTTTCCCCCATACTAAGCCATATGTGAAGACGTGGCTTGTGGGTGTGCAAGCAGGTGAAGACTGAACTAACTAACCCGCAAGCTCTCAGCTATGTCTCCAAGAACACCGAAGGCAGCAAATGCAATTAGCTCCATTGCAACACCAAGTTCTGGCTTTGAAAAGCTGCTCTGGGTGTGTGAAACTCCAGGCTCACGCCCTGGAGACCAGGGGTGGCCATTCAAAATGAGGAATGGGAGATGGGACTGGAGCCACTGCCTGTGGGCTACTGTGAATCAGTCAGGTCAGTCAGGTAGGCACTGGGGAGTGTCTGGGCACACCCTTGACCTGCACCCACCTCAAGGCCATGTCTCTGGGAATGCATGCTTCAGTTGTCCTGTAGACAAACCCAAATCCTACAAGGCTGTGGGATCCTGGTCATCTGATGGAACGCAGAGAAAAGAGCATGAATCCATGGAGTTGGGGCAGGGAGACCTGAGATGGAGAAGACCTAATGGGGCTGGGTCATCTGAACCAGAACAGGTTCTTCCCAAGGATGCAGGAAGCCCCAGATGTGACAACTGGAAGCTTGGTGCAGAGAAGGAGGGCTACGAGACAAGGCTGGTGGGAATTTCTCACTCTGGTATACTGCAGAGGCCCTGGCAGCCTCACCAGACCAGACTGCCCAGTTTGTAACGACCTTCCATGCTCACTCACTTTGGGGGAAAGCCAGGTCCCACCACTCCAAGGAGCTGTCCCGCTGGGTGCTCCGCCTCCAGCACAGGCATGTGAGGCATCACAACCCAGGATGAAATTGTGCTGTGTGTTCCCAATACTCTATGCTCAGCTTCTGCACCTGGAAGTGAGGAGATGGGACAAAGCCCGGGACAAAAGCTGTGAGCAAGTGAGAACCAGAGAGACACAGAAACATTTCTTGGTGCCTCTCATTGACATGTATTGCTTTTCCTGAAACCTGAGTTCTGATTTGAGGCCACCTGTCATCATACAGTGTCCCCGGAACAAATGTTCCTCTTCAGTTTTCACCTGAAACTCAGGGAGGCTGGGAATGATATTGCCGAATCCCTTCCAGGTCAGACACTATGTGGGACTGCAGGTCAGATCCATGAGAGAGTCGGAGCTCTCGTCCTGGGCTCCTGGGCACACAGATTTACATACCAAGTGTCCATTGCTGAGCTCACTGTCCTGCAGACTCATGCCAGCCAGGTTGGGTAAAGTAAGGGATATCAAGACAGAGGGGTCCTGAAGGATCTCTGACCACAGCCATGGCTCAGTTCCAGTCCAGATGATACTTACTCATTGCCACTTATCTATAGAACACTGTTATTTTTCTCTTTAAAAATTTTAGCTGGAGCCAGGCAGTAGTGGCACATGCCTTTAATCCCAGCACTCGGGAGGCAGAGGCAGGTGGATCTCTGTGAGTTCGAGGCCAGCCTGGTTTATAGAGCAAGATCCAGGACAGTCCCAAAACTACACAGAGAAACCCTGTCTTGAAAAAACAAACAAAAAAAATTTTTTTTAGCTGGTGTGGCAATGCCTTTCTGTAATTCTGGAGAGGCAGGAAGATTGCAAGTTCAAGACTTGCCTGAACTATATTATAGCAAGACTCTGTCTCAAAAACTAAATAAAAAAATTATAAGAACATAATAGGGGGTATTGCACAATGACAAAAGTTTGAAATACTACAGAATGTATGCAACAAAAATTAAGTCTCTCCTTTCTTCTTCTCCCCCACCTTCTTTAATTAATTAATTAATTAAGCCTCTGAAAGATAGCCCTATTATCAGTTACTTCTGTATCTCCTAAAGACCATGGGGGTGAGAGGGAGAGGGAGACATCTCTGTGTTTGCTGCAAGAACAAGGACCTGAGTTCAATCCCTAGAACACATGAAAAAAGCCACACATACAGGAAGGAAGATCCCTGGGCCCACTCGCTGGCCAGAGTAGCCTACTTGGCCAGCTCTGGGCCAGTGGGAGACCCTCAAAAACCAAGGTGAAAGGTGCCTGAGGAACAACCAAGGTGGACCTCTAGCCTGCAAGCACACAGGAAGAATGCTTTGTAATGGACACACAAGTATCTGTAGGCACAGACAGCCCGGCCTACCTCAGTTTGACTTAGAATTTTTCAAGTCAATGAAGGTATGTATGACTGTGTGTCGGCACAACCAGCCTGCTCCTCACTTTTAGTGCTTGACAACTTTAATCCCCAAGTGTAGCCGGGCGGTGGTGGCGCACGCCTTTAATCCCAGCACTCGGGAGGCAGAGCCAGGCGGATCTCCGTGAGTTCGAGGCCAGCCTGGGCTACCAAGTGAGCTCCAGGAAAGGCGCAAAGCTACGCAGAGAAACCCTGTCTCGAAAAACCAAAAAAAAAAAAAAAAAAAAAAAAAAAAAAAAAAATCCCCAAGTGTAAGTGGGGCTTGTAACAGACACTTTTACTTGAGTGCAGGCACCAGCAAGTGTTCTGTGCACAGCCAGGGCGAGCGAGCCTGAGCTGTGGTATTCAGTAGGGGAGGGTACTGAATGCACACTGACTTCCGTTATTTTCAGTTTATTGGGACACACTCCATTATAAGTTGAGGAGTGTGTAAATCCCATACTTTGATGAGGGCAAAGGATATACGCAAACATGTATTTAAGTCTCTGCCAACAACCCCCCTTTTTCATTTATATATGATTAATATGTGCTAATAAAAACTTTAAATGAAAAGGGGGGTTGTTGGCAGAGACTTAAATACATGTTTGCATACATCCTTTGCCCTCATTAAAGTATAGTTGCAAAATTCTTTCTCGTTCTCACATCCCACCCCTACCCACCCCATATGTGTGTGTGTGTGTGTGTGTATGCGCGTGCACGCGTGCGCATGTGTGTGCAGGAGTGTATGGTTTGTTCATTTGAGATGGGGGTCTCTGGCTGGCCTGGAGCTTGCTATACACATCAGGCTGGTCTCAGACTCCCAGAGACCCGCTTGTCCCTGCCTCCTCGGTGTGGTGATTAAAGGTGTGCCCCACCACATCCGGCCTGCATCTCATCTGCTTTGGTCATATTTACTCCCCATCTCTGTTCCTCCTCCATTTCTATTGATCCCCTCCTTTTCTCAACCAGCACTCTCTCTTGCTTTAACTTAATTGAACTTTAGTTTATGAGGACTCAGTAAGTTTCCTTAGGGCTGCTCTCAGGCTTACAGGGGCATGGGTGAAGGGATAATGTCAGGGGAGTGCCTCTAAGTCCTCATGAGCCCTTCCCCTATCTGTGATGGTGGGTGGACAGGGCCCAGTCTTGTCTGGGCCTTTCGCAGGGAAGCGTAACTGCTGTGACCTCCCCCTTTGGGGCGCAGACGATCACACACTATGTACAGTGTTCTATTTTTACCGTTTTCGATTAATGAGTATTTCTTGGGATTGTTCCACATAAATAAAATACTGCTTTTTGGAGCTGGCAAGATGGCCCAGGGGTAAAGTCACTTGGCCTCAAGCCTGACTACCTGGGTCTGGTCCCCATAGTCCACATGGCAGAAAAAAAATAACTGACTCCTGCAAGTTGTCCTGTGACCTCCATGTGCATTTGGTGGCCCTAATGTGCACACATGCACACACGCTATATAGATTGTTTTTAAAATGTGCTGCTGCTTTTCTTTATTTTAAATTTTGAAACAAGGTCTCATAAAGCCCCATGCTGGCCTCGAACTTGTTAATGTAGATGAGACTGGCCTTGAACTCCTGATCCCCCAGCCTCTCTCTCCCAGTGTGCACCACGACACCCAGCTTTGCTTTATTCTTGTTAACAATGGTCATAGCATTCTACGAAGCTCGTTAGGAAGTGTGCTTTCGGTTACTTCTAAAAGTTTTCCTTTTAAAAAGTCTGTAATGAGCATTTCCCCTCGTATTTAGTTATGTCTGTGAGAGGCTATCCTGGCAAATGTCCTCAGGGGTAGAATGACTGGCTCGGTATGTGAGCATTGGGAATCTTTCTTTTTTTTCAATGTCTTCTATTTATTTATTTATTTATTTATTTATTTATTTATTTATTTATTTATTTTTTGGTTTTTCGAGACAGGGTTTTTCTTGTGTAGCTTTGCGCCTTTCCTGGAACTCACTTGGTAGCCCAGGCTGGCCTCGAACTCACAGAGATCCGCCTGCCTCTGCCTCCCGAGTGCTGGGATTAAAGGCGTGCGCCACCACCGCCTGGCCTGTCTTTTGTTTATTTTTGATGCTGTAATTTAATTACAATAACTATCCCTTCCCTCCCCTCCCCCTAGCCCTCCTGTATACCCTCCCTGCTCTCTTTCAAATTCATGACCTCTTCTTCCACTAATCGTTATGATAAGCATATGTGTATATGTTTATACCTATATATTCCTAAATAGAACCTGTTGAGTCCATATAATGTAACTTGTATGTGTGTTTTCAGGGCTGACCATTTGGCACTGGCCAACCAATCTTCGCGCTCTTCTCTGGGAAGGACCGCCTCCCCACTCCCAGATTTGCCTGTAGTTTCTTGGTGTGGGGCTGAGGCCTGGTGGGCTTTTCCCCATGCATGTTTGTGTATGTTGGTGTCCTCCTTGTTCAGCTCATGTCTGGGCGGTCATGGTGGTGAGACTTCACTGGCGTAGCTTCTGGTGTGACTAGGAGACACAATCTCACAGCAGACTTCCTGGTCCTCCAACTCTTTGCGCCCCCTCTTCCACAATGTTTCCCTGAGCTCTAGGTGCAAGAGTCTTTTGTAGATGTGTCCACTGGGATTGGGCTCCACAGCTCTGCATTTTGATTGGTTGTGGTTTTCTGCAGTGGTTTCCATCTGTCATCGCAAAGAAGGCGTTCCCTTGATGAGAGGAGAGAACTGCTCTGAACGCTGGGTATCAGGACAATGTTTATAGACTGTGGTTAGGGATTATGCTGGTTTAGTAAACAGAAGGCTGTAGATTCTCCGCCAATAACTATGATTTCATTAGCACTGAGTAGTTATCTGCAGCACCAGGCATGGTCCCCCCCTTGTTGAGCAAGTCTCAAGTCCAACTAGAGAGCAGTCGGCTACCTTTGAGGTGTGCATGCCACTACTGCATCCATAGGTTATCCTGCCATGCTGGTTGTTGATGCGATTCATAGGTGCCATCGCTGGGTAGGACCGCTGCTTGCCTCCCTCCTTTGGAAGCTTGCATGGTGCCTTCCGGTGTCATGAAAGCTGGTCCTCCGGGAGGAGGCTTTCAGGCCAGTTCCAGTTCAGAGGTCTCTGGCCCTGTGTCTGAAGTGCACAGTGTCTTCAGCAATAGGACTTACCTTCCACCTTTGAGGCCAACCAAGGGTTACATCAATAGGCTGCGTGTTCTGGGACTCTCTGAGACAGTCCTGACCAACAAACAGAAGAGGGCTTCTCATGTCTGGGATTGGGGGTTTTGTTAGGCAGTCTTTGGCTCTTGGGGGGAAGATTATAAACCTAGATGAGAAAAGGTCATTAAAACTGTATGTGTAGGTTGGGTTGTGGTGGCGCACACCTTTAATCCCAGCACGTGGGAGGCAAAGGCAGGCAGATCTCTGTGAGTTTGAGGCCAGCCTGGTCTACAAAGCAAGTTCCAAGACAGCCAGGACTGTTACACAGAGAAACCCTGTCTCGAAGAAAAAAAAAAAAAAGACAGAGAGAGTACAAAACTGTATATGTATATTATACACTGAACCACATGCATTATAGTTGTTTTTTAGTTAAACAGTTAATAGAATAATTCTTTATGGCTTTTTCAGATATCCATATTGTTATTTTACCCATCTCTCTCCTTCTCTTGTATTTACCTCCCTCTCCCTTCCATAAAGAGCCTCTCTTTCTCCATATCCCCTATCAGAACGTTATGAATTTTTTTTAACATAGATTTAAACTGCTCCCCTAAGAGGTTCATGCCCCTGTGGGAGAAAGACCTGGCTCTATACACTATGGTTTCAGCCTTCTGAGTCTGAAAGATGAGAAATGAGACGTTGTGGTCTTTGTTCTTTCTTCACTGTGAGTGGGGTCTACCCCACCTCATACACTTTAATTTTGGAAAAATTACAGAAAGTTTTCAGAAAAGTTGTAAAGGTAGATCAGCCGGTTCCCACATACCTCTCACCCAGCTTCCCCTAACACTGATGTCTGACCTAACCACAGCTCGCTTGTCAAAACTGAGAAACCGATGTTGGTACAGTACTAAAAACTCAACTCCACGCTTTCACTTTTGAGCAAAACTGTGCATAGCTTGGTGAAAGCAGGAATGGAATATAAAGCTGAAGATGAGGTTGCGGGCACAGAGCCCCCCTCTTTCCTGAGCTCAAGGCTACCACACCTCAAACCTTCACTCCATACCCAGCACTTCGCGCTCATCACCCAAGCCTCTCAAGGCCAGAAAGGTTGGACTCCATGGAGCAACGATCACTGTTTCTTTTCCTTATTCAGGGAAACGATTGCGGCTTCTGCTGTTAAATGTCTATTGTCTCCTCTTTGCCATTCTAGCAGCAGCAGCAGGAGGCCAAGGCATGGAAATAGGGTACTCCATCTGTCAAAGTCTCAGCGAAACTAGTGGGACCACACAATGGCTCTTCTCTACTTGTTCACTGAGCTCGGGGCAGGATGGCTGGGCCGAAACTCAGCCCTTTCTTCTGTCCAGAGGCAGCCCTAAGTTTGGTTTGTTGTATATCCTGCTAGAGCTTTCTCAGGGAAGCGTGGACTTCTCAGGGTGCTGTCAGGGGATGAGAGGGGCAGAAGAAGACACTGGGGTAGGAATAGAGAAACGTCCTTCTGCAAACACATCAGGGATGTCAACCCTTTGTGTAAAGAATAAAGCACTTCACCGCACAAGTGTCTGCAGGTGTCTTCCGGTAGCTCTGGGAGGCCCGTGGGGACCTAATCATTGTGTCCTTCTCAGGCAGAGGAATCTGAGGTGTACTTGCTCCAAAACACACATAGTAAGAAGATGAGTCAGTCCTTGATCTGGCTTTGGCCTCCGAGAGAGCTGTGTGGTCCCCTCTGCACGCAGCCTGTGGTTTACTGTTCAGGGTTGCTCTGAGCAAACACTGGATTAGGAGTGTTCCACAGATGAGGAAGTTGAAGCTCGGAGAGGTGAGGCCATAGGTCTGACAGGAAGGGCGGGAGTTCCCAGGCAGCCGTGGGCTTAGCTTTCCTGCGGGCTCCTGCCTCACCGTCTGCGTGCTTGGCCTCAGGCACAGCTGCCTGCAGTGTGACAGGGTCTCCTGGGCGTTTTTGAGCTGCCCCCACAACATCGGGGATACCGGCTCCTCGGTGCCAGTCCAGCATTGACTCCTCTTGAGGGACGTGCCTCAGCCTGCCTGAGCTTGGTTTCTGGCCTGTTCTCATTGTCTTACTGCCCAGGCTGATCGATGCCTTTCTCTCATTACATGTCTTCAGGAATTTTCCAGAGAATGGGCTCTAGAAACTGTACCAGGTACATAGGAGAGGAGGAGGAACATGGCAGATAAAAGCAGCTGCCCTGGGGGAGCTTCCATTCTCCTGGAACAAAGAGAGCAATCTGACCTAGAGGCCTAGAAACTTCTGTGGGTCCAAATGGATCCTCCCTCCTGCTGGGCTCCGAGCATCCTGCCCCTTTCAGCTGCTGTTTCCCGGGACAGTGGCACATTCTAGTGGCTGTAGTAGAGGCTGAGGATGATTCCCCCCTGGAGGCCTGGCATTCTGCAGTGCCCCAATATGTCACCATGGGCTGAGGGCAGGTCCCCAGGCTGCTCTTGGGGCTCATGTGCGCACGCACGTGATTTACCGCACTTCGCCATGCCACATGTCTTTGAAATTACAGTGCCCATTTCCTGCTGAAATAATTTCCACAAAGAGTGGCTCCTATTACCACAAGAGGCGTGCAGACGTCATGATTTATTATTATTTATGGTCCCAAGGCCTTGTTTATGCAAGACGGGTTAGGTGCGTGCGATAGAAATGCCATTATGCAAATGACATTGAATGTCCTTACTGCGCCTAAATAATTTTTGTGTTGGACGATTAAACCTCATCTGTTATTGATATGGGCTGCAGTCGGGCTATTACAGAGTCCCAACAGTACTTACTCCCAGTAATGGGAAAATTGAGAGAGAGAGACCAACACAATTGCCTCAAGTGGGCTGTGATGGTCTGGAAGGAGCTAACACCTCTGAGGCCTGAGCAGAGAGAGCCATGGACTCCTCAGGATAAATAAGGCAGGCAGCATGGGCAATAAATTAAGTCCGGGTTGGACTGGACGCCTTGGAGGATTTGCGGCCCCTCAGTCTTGTGATTTAGCTATTTGATTTAGCCAGGGGACCAGAGCTGGGGCCGAGGGACATGCCAGGGTGGAGGGGAGGGGACCAAGGGTGGCCTCCATGATGCTGGGCATCCAATCTGCTTCGCCCACGTTGCTTCTGCGCTCTCCTGCCCGCGTGCGCTCCCACTCCCACCTCCCCCTTTTTTGACACAGCTGTGAAGTCCCATTTTGATCAGTGTTGATAGCTTATGAATTCCAAAATTGACAAAATTTACAGAAAAATGAGGATAATCCATCTTCCTTAGCAGCCTGTCAGGAGCTGGCCATACTTCATAATCTCCAATTACAGATGCTATTTTCCGACATTTACATGCAGATATTAGAACCAAATGAAAATGAGAAACAAAGAGAGAATGGAAATGCAGCTATTTATATGTATAAAAGACAAACAGGTAAATTCGAAACATTTAGATTGGATTTGGGGGTCCCTCTAGGAGGCTGGAAAGAGACAGCCGGAAGCACGTGGGGTTTGAGAACAAAATGGTAAGACACGTGGTCTGCCTGGGTTCTGGCAGTTTGGGCTAAAAATGGGGTAAAAACTGAGGACATTTGTCTGGGAGTAAAGGGTACAATAGGATCCTCCCCAGGGCTGTTACACAGATTTCACAAAAGGACAAGCTTAGAACCATCCACATTTACGGGGGTGAGGGGAGGGGGAGGGGGAGTGTCTGCCACTGGTGTTGACTTTTTCTCCAAGGCAGAGATCAAAAAAGTTGATTCATTCTGATGACAAATGCATAAACTCCCCTTGACACAGGGACTTGGGAAGGTACCACTGCCCGTCGTCAGAAGGGCTCTGGCCAGGCGCGCAAGGAGTTGCCAATAACTTTTCAAACGGGGTATAAATAATAAAATTAATGAGGAGCGATGGAGTACTGAGAGAGATCATCCCTGCTTCCTTCTCGAGGCTAGTCTGGCAGAGAGGAGGGCATGGGAGGCAGTTTAGTGATGAAAATGTTCCTCCCATAGAATTGAAGGGAGAACAGCCTGGTTGCCCTCGCAGCTGTATGTGGCATTGGCTTCTGGAAAGCCAGGGATATTAATTAGCACCGCTTTGGATTAAACTCTCCCAACCATGTCGGATGGTACGATTTTTCTCTTTGTGAGCTTGACACGGGGTGGCAAGGAGAAGCCTGCCTAGGTTTCTCAGCCTCCCATCACACCCAACTTGTCTTCCCCTTAAGAATCAAATCTCCTCCTAGTCTGGAAATGAAAATGAGATATTTGGAGGCTTTGCCGGGCAGTTGGGCTCAGAGGCGGTTTTGTTGGATGAATGCAGGGATTGGAGGCGGGTCTCAGTTGCCTTTGGCTTGAGAGCTTTTGTTTGTTTGTGCAAAGCTTGTTTCTAGCCTGCATGTTTGTGTTATCTGAGCCTTGATTTGTAGGAAAGAGCTAAATGGATGTAAGTATCTCTGAAAGGGGAGCAAGGCATGCTTTAAACCAACTCCATCCAAGCCTTTAGGAGAAGTCTGTTTGTTTACAGGTATGGTCTCAAGGCAAATGGCTTGCTTGTTTAAATAAATTATAGGCATTAGCCTTGAAAATAATTATTATGCTTTGTTTCCTGTTCCGAGGTACAAGCTTCATGAAATTAACACATAACTGCAAAGCGCAAACAGTGTGTAATGAAAACCAGAGGCTCTTAAGTAAACTTAACCTTGACAAAAAGGCACATAAGCAGGAAACACCATTGCCACTGAGCCCGCTTTTTCTTTACTATTAACTCAGGTAAAATTTGGGCTTCTCCAGAATTGCTTAAACCTAAAGCCAGCCAGCATCTTCTTCCATCAGCTTCTAGTAACGTGAGTGTGTCATCTTCATTAAAGAACACAGAGGCCGTGAGCCAACTAACGGGCAGGTGCCCAGCTTCTCCTTAACGATGCTAAGAATACCACGCCCCTTCTTTCTCTGTTGTTTCCCATGAGCGTTAGGATTAATTGTTAATGTTGACATTCGATTTGAGCGTGGCTGTCTTTTGAATTTGTCATCTAGGAGCTTTCTGGGGGCTGGAGCTATACCTCAGTGGGAGAAGGCTTGCCTAGCATACCTGTGGCCTTGGGTTCAACCCTAAGCATTACAAACACCCAAATCCTATAAAAGCTTACCGTATTAATAGCAAGAACGAGAGGGGGAGGAGACAGTTCAATGGTTAAGAGAGCTTGTTGCTCTTGCGGAGGACCTGAGTTTGGTTTCAGCACCCACATGGTGGCCCATAACCTCCTGTAACTTCAGTTTCAGGGAGTCTAATGTCTCTTCTGCCCTCTGAAGTCACTGCATGTATCTGGTGCATATAAATTTGCATCGGCAAGCACACATACACAGAAATTAAGAAAAAGAATAAACAGTAAAGTTAGTGACATCTGTGGTTGGGCCAATCTGAAAATATTTTGTTTTAAAAAATATTTTTAAAAAATTGTATTCTTTGTTATGCATGCACACAGGTATGTATGTGGGGGGGGGGTGTAAGAGATGGAGGTAGGGGTGGGTTCGTGTGAGTGCATTGCCCATAGAGGCCAGAAGAGGGCATTGGAGTCCCTGGAGCTTGGGTTATAGAGCTTTGCAAGTAATCCACCACAGGTGCCGGGAATTGGGTCCTGAAAATGGAACTCTGGTCCTCTGCAAGAGCAGTATGAACTCTTAACCATCAAGCAACCTCTCCACCCTAGCCTGGTAGTGTCTTCCAGAAGAGGTCGTTATTGGGCCAGGATTGAGGGCCAGAGAGACAGGACTTGGGCAGAGGAGGGAGTGGCCACAGAGGGGGAGGTTCAGTTAGCAGCAGGTTGAAGATGCTGTAGACTGTGAAAAGTCGTCATCGTAACTGGCCTTGCCACTGGCACTCCTGCCCCGGGCTGCAGCGCTTCATCACAAGGCAGTCGAGAAGCAGAGTAATGCATGTAGACTTGGGAATCAGCACATGCATTTTACCCCTGCTCTGTGTGCTCCTCGGCCTCAGTGTCCTCACCTGTGGGGTGACAGGGCTAAGGACAGTGACTGAGGATTGGAGGTATTCATCTCTTGCACTTTGGAGACGTGCTGCTGAAGGGGGTGGTCTTCACACGTTCATGGGGCTTGGCACCAGGTCCTTATGTTCACCATCTGTAAGGGGGTTTGCAATACCCTTTGGGGTTGTTCGGGGGATTAAGTGAATCAATACCTTTTAACCTGCAGCAGTCCCCTGTGTGTGGGAAGCATGCAGAACACGCACGCTATTTCCAGTTTTTAAGGTGTATTAGGATTTCTTTGAGATCCAGCAGAGTCCTCTAAACTGTAGGCCGTGGATCTGTGTCTATGGCTTTCTTAGCCTTCTTTTTCTGGATGTTCCACTGCAGTTTCTGTTTGGCCGAGGAAAATCTTTGGTGACAAAGAGGGCATTCCCTTCAAGGCTCCCTGTGCTGGCTTTTTCGGAGAATTGTCTGTTAGAAATTCCTTTCTGATAGGCAACAGAAGGAGCAGAGACGTGACCCTTTGGCCTAAGGGAGGGGGTCGGAGGGAGGGGTGGGGGGAATAGGCATGGTTCTACTCTACTCTGCTCTGCTAGTGGAGGGGGTCAGAAGAAGGGTCTGCCCCCGCCCCTGCCCCACCCTTAGCCTGCACCTATTCTGTCTGAGGGAAGTGTTCCTTTACCATTTCTTCATGGTCCCAGGAAAACCTCCCTCTCCTCCTCACAGCTAGAAGGAATGAAAGAGAATGAATTGTGGGCATCTTGGGATGGCTCCTCTCCTCCCATGTCAGGTACCTGCCATGATGAAAAGGGCCCCCCTTTTTCCTCTCCCACTCAGACCTCTTGGTAGATAACAGTCCCACGTTTCCTTGAGAGGAATGACCCTCCCAGCCTATTGCTAGCTTTAGAGCAGGATGGGGAAAGCATGGAATTTGGCTGCCTGGAGATGGAGCTTTGTTTCTGGAACTTTCCTTCCTTCCACACATGAGGACCTGAACTGATCGATCAGCCAAGCAGAGCTGGGCCAGGCCCAAGCCTCCAGCGAGGCTTCCTCTCCTATCCTCAGGCCTCAGCCCTGCAGACCCTCACCTTTCAGATGTGGGTGTCAGGTCTCCACATGCTCCAGGACTCAGAACTTTGTCAGGACAATGAGGGTGTCCTTGTCAGGAGAACCTTCCTGTTTGTGTCTGGGGACACGTGTGGACTTGCCCATACCACACTGGTTGGGGGGGGGGAGGAAGCGAATGCTTATTTACTCTTGTGTCACATGCACAATTACGTCGCACTTCTAATAAAGATGGAGTGAGTGCTCATCTGTGAGAGCACCGTGAGGAGCCAGGAAATGGAGGCCCAGGAAATCAGAAGCAAGCACTCTACACCCCAACCAGAGAAGGGGTGCAGGAGGGCCGGTGGAGGCACTGGAGCCCTGTCTGGAATCAGACAGGAAGCCACCAGCCTGGGATGCTCAGGGGACATTTGATGGAACTGGAGTAGAGAAAGCTCACCCAAGGCCTATGGGGACAGACTGAGCACCGGTCCCAAGGCTGGCTATGTGGCCGTAGAGTGGCCCCTCAGGAAGTAGCGAGTCCCTTGTCACCAAGACACACATTTGTGAGCTCTGAGCACCGGATAGAGACCAGCATCTTACCTTTGGGCCCCGAGGCTTGAGGCTCACCTAAAGTCTACCAAAGGCCAGAGAGAAGGGTTTCTCCGGCACTCTTTGCTGAAAGTTTTCCCTGGGACAGAAGGCATGCCGTCTGACCCCACTGGCCCCCCCTGGAATGTCCCTGCTTTTTCCATCCCACCTGGAAGGTTTTTGGGGTGCTCTGGGGTTGCAGAGAGCAGACACAGACAGAAGCAAGATACATCATCCAACTTCGCATGTGTCTCCTTGGAAGCCCTTTGCTCTGCTGGGAATCGTTTTGACCCACAGATGGCCACAAACAGAGTATTTGCCAGCCCTGTCCCTACCATGTACTTCTGCTAGCAAGCTGAAAGAACGTTGACATCACTTATCCTCCCCTTGACACTGTGAAGCCCCCCCCCCCCAGCATCGCTGGCAGAGCTCGGCCATGCACCTGTCCCAGTTCATTTGGTTCCAGATGTTTGTGTCACCTGTTTTGAGCTGGGTCAGGAGCTGCTGCCGCAGAGATAAGGGAGACTCAGTGCCTCCTTTTGAAATTGGCCCTCTAGCTGGAGGATGGGGACCCTGAGTGGTTAAGACTGCAGTGGTGATTTGGGCTCGGTTGAGATCTGCACACTGAGCTGTTTTAGGAACATAGAGGAGGGAAATCAGGGAGGACTTCCAGGAAGAGGGAGGCCTTTCAGAATCCTTGACAACCCTTGCCTCTGGTTGACAGTGACAGTCATATTTTGTAGACGATGGATACTATGACTAGTGTCATTCACAGTCTGCATGCAACAAAAAGTTTATTTTAAAATTTTGATTTTTTTTTTAATTTGGTTAGTAGAGACAGAATGCTAAAGTGTGTTGGACTGCGGTTATTATTTTGAGATCGCCGTAGACACACATAGAGTAACACAGAGGGATCTCATGCCTCTCTCACCCCGTTTCCCACAGTGACCTCACAGCTGGGCATGGTAGCTGGCAGCTCTGCCCATATGGAGTCAACAATCCCGTGTCTGCGCCTCCGCTTCTAACCCATTTTATTGAAGTATTTTCCACCCTAACATTTTTGCTGCTGTCCTGTTTAGAAGGTGTTTTTCAAGTTTCTTGTTGCTCGCTTGTCTGTTTGTTTTTAAACATGCCTGGTCCTGGGGAGTAAAAAACAAACAAACAAACAAACAAAAAAACAAAAAAACAGAGAATAGAAAAAGATCTGGCCTCCAGTACTGAGTTCCTATTACTCCCCTTCTCTGCTTCTGTGGCCTTCTGAAATTGGTCACAAATCTCCAAATTCCAGGTAGTGTGTGGCCATTTTCGCGTGGCATGAACTTAGGTGAGACCCAGCGCTGGCCTGCGGCTTCGGCAATGGCACTGTCTGAGAGAAGTCTTCTCCCACTCCACCTTGGCCCCTGGGGGGAAGGACAGGCACCCAGCAGACACGAGAAACCTGGGCTCCCTCCTGAGCTTCTCATCGGCTCACACCCCAGGGTCCCAAGGACATAAGGGACCTGCGGGGATTGTCAGGGAAGGTGCCAGGCAGGAGGAGGGTGTGAGGTCTCCTTTCTCCAGAACAGTCCCGGAAGGCAGAGGCTGGGGTAGAGGTGTGGCAGCCTGGAAGAGCAGGGCAGGCACAGGGGAGCGGGGACAGAGAACAAACTTCTGGCTGTCCTTGGCCTCTTGGGTGCTCTCATTATGTCACAGGTGCTGGGGACTGCTGGTGAGAGCGCCAGGATCACTTATTTCCTCCTCGCTGGGGCTGGGTACCTGAAAACAGCCAGTTAGTGGGGGGACTGAAAACAGCCAGTTAGTGGGGGGACTGAAAACAGCCAGTTAGTGTAGTGGGAGGACTGAAAACAGCCAGTTAATGGGGGGACTGAAAACAGCCAGTTAATAAGTACTGAAAACAGCCAGTTAATGGGGGGACTGAAAACAGCCAGTTAGTGGGGGGACTGAAAACAGCCAGTTAATGGGGGGGGCGCAAATTGAGAACAGCCAGTTAAGGGGGGTGGGTTTGTTTTCTGGGTTCCGAGGGATGCAGTCTGTCCAGCAGCTAAGGCATGGCGGCAGAAGGATGAGGAGGCTGGCTTCCCAGCATCTCTAGTCAGGATGCAGAGACAGGAATGCGGTGCTGGGTTCCTGGTAGACGCTGTCTCATTTCACTACCAATGTTTGAAGCAAATCTTTCAAAGATTTGTTTTAAAGACGTTGAGCAGAGTGTAACCATCCCATTCATCACACCTGAAAAGTTAGCAAATTCCTTGAT
Organism: Peromyscus maniculatus bairdii; assembly: GCF_049852395.1. Classification (NCBI taxonomy): domain Eukaryota; kingdom Metazoa; phylum Chordata; class Mammalia; order Rodentia; family Cricetidae; genus Peromyscus; species Peromyscus maniculatus. The sequence goes on along the minus strand of NC_134853.1, from coordinate 68,839,688 downwards.
GTTATCAAGCACAAGTTTCCCATTATACGGCATGATTTCTTTTTTTTTTTAATTTTTTTAATTTTATCTATCAACCACAGTTCCCCCTCCCTCCCTTCCTCCCGCTCCCCCCCCCACCTCCCCCCACCCCATCCCCCATCCAGTCCTCAGAACCTAAAGCCTCATGGGGAATCAACAGAGCCTGGCATATCGAGTTGAGGCAGGGCCAAGCCATGCACGGTCTTTTCAGTTACGTGTTTTACAGTTTGCCTGCATCAGGGTACGCACTGAGTTGACGGACACATCTCCGAGTGTCCTTTAGCTTGGCGGCCCCCTTGCCTCTCTTTCCTCACCTTGGAATTCACTTCACAGAGACGGAGATGGTATTTTGTCTTGTGGGCCAGAGATAACAGCAAAGAATTAGAGATCATAGCGTGAACGGCCCCAGAGGGAAGTCTCTAGAAACCATGAGGTGTTCTTGGGGGAAGAACCCTTAATTCCCCAGTCTCAGTCTTGGGGCCAGGCCCCAGGACTCCCCTTTGCTATTCTAGCCTCCTCTGGGTAGGGGTGGAGATGAGCAGTGTCTGGTCCTTCAGGATGGGAGTGGGTGTCCCGGCTCTGACTGGGCTCCCAGGGGCCATCTGAGGCCCACAGTTCCCCAGCATGGAAGTCCCCTGCGCAGGGCTGGCTGAGTCACACTCCCCGAGTCTCATCCCTGTGCTGCGCCCCCCTTCTCCCCGCCCCCCTTCTCACGTGTCTGTTTCTTCTCTCCTCCATGCTATGGCAGTGGTGCCCGGTGCTGATGAGACAATACTTGGTGCAGCCCCAGGCAGTCCTTTTCCAGGTAATTTCCTAGGGACCCAAATGACTCCGAGTCTGCGGCTAGGATTCCTCGACCTCTCAGTACTTACCCCCAGCTTGCTTCCCCTCTCCCACCCATCAGGTTCTCAGGAGCTTCCTGCAGGCAGGCAGCAAGGCTTTAGAACGAACACACCATTTCACCCTGTCTCGCTTGCATGGCCTTTCCCTCTGGAATGGGCCTAGGAGAGACCGAGCTGGGACAAGAGTCCCGTGTGGTCACCCCAAGCTCCATGTCTGGCTACCATCGGGCCGAGACTTCAAATGACAGAGAACAGTGAAGTGCCCCCACCTCTCTGCTCCTCAGAGTTGTCGCCTCAGATGAGGTGGCTCTGGGCATCTTTGTCACTCTGTTGTTCAAGAGCAAGCGAGCGAGCGAGCGAGCGAGCAAGGCCAACCGTACACTGGAGCCTACTGTCTGTCAAGGAGGGTGCACAGTCTGAGCTGGTGGTCGCGGCCTCTGGGAACTCAGGGGAGTCTGTGGCTGCAGGCGTAGGGGGTTGAGGCTGCTGTGTGTGTGGGACTGAGCAGTCTGTGAACTGCTGGCCTCGGTTACTGTTTCTTTCTGGGTCACGGGCAAGGACAGGAGCAGGGGCTCCCAGGAGAGGGAGCGGGAGCTGACATGACAGCTTCAGACACACACTGAAGGGCTCAGAGAAGGGGAAGTGGGCAACACAGCTGGGGTCTGTGACTGTCTGTGGCGGGGGCGGCTGGGATGGGGTGATGGGCCCAGGAGTGTGGGTACGTCAACACACACTGTATGCGCCCTCCACACCCCATTGGCTAGCCCTTGGCTTCCCATCAGTGAGAAATGCAAGAGGACAGACATTGCTACCAGGAACAGGGGCACCGGGAGCGCTCTCCTCCGGCTCATCTTTCCGTCTGTCTGTCTTCCTTTTTACACGTGTCTCTCTCTCTCCCGGGACCCATCTTCTACAAAGGACTTGCTTGCAGTGGTCTGAGAAGTGGTTGAAGTTATCTAAGTCAGGCTAAGGAGTCCTGTAGCCTAGAGAAAAGGGGAGGCTGTTCTTCCAGGGCCCAGCAGTGATGTCTGGGTGCTAGTTGAACACTGAATTTGACTGAGCTTCCTGCCAGCCAAAGCAAGAGGGGATATACAATGGTTTCTAATGTTCTAGTTGTTTGATCAGAGGCAAATTAACAACTCAGCATGGGAAATAACCTTTTTTCCCCAGTGAATTATGAGAAGGAAGGGCAAGGAATTTGAATATTCTAATGGACAGTGTCTCCAGAGGTTAAAAAATACCTTTGTATGACCCTTTTCTTTTTATTGTCTTAAATAAATATACTTCTCTGGGGGCTTTAACCAATACTGGACAGGGGCCTAACTTTCTTGTCACCTGACTTGATGAGGAGTCCTGGTGGGAGGAGGCAGGGCATGTGACTGGGTCACTTGGAGCTACTGTTTAAAAACTTTCTAATTAATTCCTTTGTTAATTTCTGCTTTTTGAGATAAGATCTCACTGTGTAGCCCAGGCTAGCCTGGATCCCCCTGCCTCACGGCTGCTAAGATTATAGGCAGGTGCTGCCATTCCTGGCCTCCAGTAAATTCTTGAGATCTGTAGTTTATATCATGTGGATGGAAAATCCATTCATTCATTAATTTATTCATTTATTCAATATACACTCGGGTGGGGGGAGGCTGTAGGGAGGCCCTATGTTCTGAAAAAGGAGAGACAAATAGTTGTTATATATGGAGGTGCTAGGGCAGAGTCCTAGACAAAAAGCCACATAGTGAGGGAACGTAGGAGGAGCCGTGACTTTGGTGGTGGCTATAGAGTCAGGGATGGCTTCACCAGGGAGGTCATGTTTGAGCTGGGTCTTATGGACAGTGCAGGAGCCCTGGACATACTGAGATGGGCCCTCCAGGTGGAGACAGTTCGGAGCCTGGAAGCACAGCCAGGAGGCACAGCCCGTTCAGCCACGTTTGTGGAAGCCCAGGAGATCTGAGAGAACACAGTAGTCCTTAAAACGTCACAGGCAGCTCCGAGGATAGACTGGAGGGAAAACTGAACACCCACATAAAAGATAGCATCCTGCTCCTAGAGGAGCAGAGGAAGGATTGTCAGATCCCAACAACAGGCTGGAACCCTGCTGGGTGGCCACAAAGTTGCTGAAGCCTCGGTTGTTTGTGAGAACCATAGCCCACCAGCCTGGAACCCTTAGTCAGGTTCTTTCTCTTGCCTCCTGGAAGCCAGTGGCGTTTAGGGACTGGCCGAGTGGGCCTCCCCCGTGTGGTGGAAATACCTAGTCTTGCAAACCCAGCTGTTTGGAGTGACTCCATGCACTTCGTCTGACACTGAACAGAATCAAATACTGGTTTCCACCTGGAAATTTAGACACATGAGGAGGCAGGAAACCTCTATCAGCCACGCTTTCTGCACCTGGCTCTGCCTGTCTCCTAGGGGGAACCCTAAGCTTTCCCCCACAGGCTCAGCTGCCAGCCACGTCTGCAAATGAAGTCCGGAAGGCTGCTGCGGCCAGGGATGGGTATGAGGGGTGTGCTGACTCTTGGCTGGAATGCTGAGGGCCTGGAGGAGCATGCTCATTGTTGATCTTTGTATCCATGGAAGAGGTCCAACGTGGTCCACTTCCAGCCCGTCTACCTTCATGTCCACGTCCTCAGTTGTGCCCCATCCTGCCTGGTCTTTCCCTTCACCTCTCAGCTCTGCTCAGCTGTTCCAACCCAAGGGATGGAGCTTGCTCAGCCCACCCCTCAGAAACCTTTCCTGACCACACCACACCCCTTGAGAATGAATGGCTCTGTACTTTTCTCCATCTTGGATGGACTTTCTGGGGCTCTGCATCTTTCTCTGGGAGCTTGTGGAGGGATTTCTTCTGTCTCACAGACCCGCATGCACATAGCAGGGCCTAGCATGGCTGAAATAAATATCCACTCACTGTGCTCAGGCATCCAGGGAGACACAGGAAGAGGAACTAGGACCCATGTCCAGGCATCCAGGAACTGGATCTCAAAAGAGACCCTCCCGGAGGCATAGCAGTGCGCTGAAGGAGGTAGCTGCCTCTGGTGAGCTTTTATCTCAGATGCAGTCTCAGCAGACTAGAGGCTAGGGCATGCTCAGTTCTGTCCTACAGGGAGGGAATCTAGACAGTGACCTCCCCCCAACAGCTCCCTGCTGCATGGGATGCAGACATGCTCTTCAAACGCCACTGTTTCCACCTCACAGCAAGAAATGGATTTTCCTCTCTACCCACTGATATGTGAACCATGATTTACAAAATAGGGCTTAACTTCTCTAGGTCTGGAAGCCTCGGTCTCTGTTCTTTTCCTTCTAATTCCGTTACCAATGAGCTGGGGAAATAGCTCAGCTGGTAGACTGCCTGCCTGGCATGCATGGCACTTTGAATTCAATCCCCAGCATGGCAGGAAATTGGGTGTTCTGATCCATGCTCGCTATCCTGGCCCTGGGGCGGTGAATGTAGAAGGATCAGAAGTTCAAGGTCATTTTCAGCTACACAGTAAGTTTAGGCTAGCCTAGGCTACTTGAAAGCCTGTCTCAAAACAACCCCAAAATAGCAGCAACAAGAAGCCACTAAAAGAAAACAAAACAAAAAACTCAACTTCAAACAGTTGGAAACAGCTGTTTGATTTCATCACTGTTATGGGTTCGGGCCTCACAGTTGGATAATCATTAGGGTAACTGTCAAGATGCTGGGGTGAGATGGACCCATGTTTGAATCCTGGTGCCTAGGCACTGTGTGGCTTTAAGCACATCCCATTTCTTCTAGAATTGACGTCTCGAGCTCTTGCATTGAGAAATGGAATAACACAGCCCCCCTTTGTGGGCAGAGCTTGAGGTTGAGATGGAAGTCACAGGTGAAGCCCTTGACACAGCGGTCTCTGAAAGTCGGAAAGTACTTCCTGAGCAGTGGTGTCCCGAGGTGGTGCCCATTGAGGACAGCTCGGCCAGAACCCCTGGGGCTTATCAATCATCTTCCAGAAGAGGCCGATTCCAAAAACATGTAACGAAGAATCGCTAGGCCCATAACAGACCCAGGTACTCGAAGAGAGAAGCCGGGCTGGGGGCCAGGTCTACCTGCACCAGGGACCATTGGAAAAGTGCAGTAATTAACATGGTGTGCTATTGGCACAGGGGTAGATAAATAGACCAGTGAAACAGGATCCAGGCTGGGAAGCCATCTGTGCACATATGGAACCTTGATATATGGGTAAGGAGATGTACAAATCAGCAGGGAAAGATGGGCTCTTAATAACCAGCAAGGGGCACCTGGTTATCCATTCAGAAGTAGGGAGAAGGAAGAAATTAGATTTTTATACCAGACACAAAAATCAATCCCAGGTGGATTAGAGGCCTAAATGCAAAAGGCACAGCCACCTAATATGGTCAGCTCCAGGTCCTGCCCAAACTCCGCAGGTACAAACATGGCCTCATGGAAGAGAGAATGAGGCCTTGGGGAGGGGCCCAGGGATGCTCATACAAGGTGGCCTGTGACAGTGAAGACAGGAACAGGCCTTAGTCATCTTCCCGTCTCACCTGCTCTGGAAAGTCTTCTCCTGGTGACCATTCTGCAGGTGACATGTGTCCCGCTCCACCTGCTGGTCCTGCCAAGTGACGCCTCAGAAATAGCAACCATCATTTCCCCACATACACGAGGAGCTCCCTATCTCAGGCTCTCAGCCTGTTCACCCACCTACTACTGTCCCTGCCTGCCAAGTATATCATCTTGAGCAGATGGGGATGTGACCTCCGTTGGCAAGGCCAGGCTCCAGAGAAGCCCCCAACCAAAACTTGGTACACATAACCGAATTCTTTGGCTGAAGTGTTTGAAGGGTTTGGGAAGGAGGCAGAGGCATGCTGTTTGTGGCTATAATGTAGTCTTTCCTTGAATGGGAAGGTCCAGGCTGGTATCTTTTCTGCCTTCCCTGGAGGCCATTCTGCAAAGGTTTCATGACTCATCACAGGCTTGGATTTCATGACTTAGAGAAATGGACATGACTCACTGCCCAGCACATTCGGTTGTCATGGGTTTGATAAATCTGACGTCTGTACCTGGAATATTCAGCACGCAAGTGTTCATATACTTCCAGAATCCAAAAGTCACTCATCAAACTGTGACTCGGTTGGCTCTATGTACTGAATTAGGGCTGGGAACCGTCGGTCAGCTGGCCCCTGGACTGGGATTCTGTCTGATCTTATGTAGACACAACCCTCCTCCTCTTGAACCCCAATTTGTCCATCTGTGAAATGGGTCTTAATTAGGTGATCCCTCCAACTCCTTTTTAATGCTTGTTTCGGGGGGGTCCCACCCTATTGTCTGAGAGCCTGCAAATCAGAAGCCATGTGGCCCCTGTCCTTGGAGGTCGACTCTTATTTCTGCCTTGCTTGCTTTGGCCCCCTCCCTGGCCTGTGGGGCTGAGCCGGGAAATCTGCCGGTGAGATCTGACTTCTGGGGATGCTGTGTGGACTCCTGCCCACCTTTTCTCCGGGAACAGTGGTCGGTTCTGGACACATGTGCTGCTCCGTTGAGCTGCATCTGCCCTTTCAGCCTGGGTTTCCCAGAACCTCTATGGACAGATCATGGCCCTGAATCTGATGAGGGTGCCTCTGGGCTACATGCTGAGATGTCTGCTTCCTCTTTCAGACCACAGAGTATTCAGCCATGGCCTCGCTGGCCGGAGGCCTGGATGACATGAAAGCCAATTTGACAAGCCCCACCCCTGCGGACATCGGGAGCAGTGTGCCGGGCCCACAGTCCTACCCCATTGTCACAGGTGAGCATGCTTGAATGGGGATTTGGGAGAGAGAGAGAGAGAGAGAGAGAGAGAGAGAGAGAGAGAGAGAGAATGAATGTGAGGGGGGAAGTTGTTCTTGATGCTTTTGGATATGACTGGCCCCGGCTTTAATGAGGTTATAAGGTCCCAGCTCAGGTCAGGGGGCAGACTGCTGGAGAACACAGGTTGTGGCTGAGATGCGACATGGCCGCATGCTGCTCCGGTGTATCTACAGGAGAATAAGGGCTGGGAGAGGCTGGGCTTGCCCTGTCAGAGGGACCCCTGTGGCGGGGCCAAGCACTCCGAGGACTGGGATTTCTCCTTTTCATGAGCTGGGGAAATCTGTTGGTCGGCATCAACCTCCAGGAGTAAAGAGACTCTTTGTAAGTTATCACTGGCATTTCAGATTTCCCAGCAGAGGCTGGGTGCAGAAGGGCTGGGAGGGGCTGGGTATGCGCCAAGCAGCTGGCTTTCCCAGCAGCCTCCACGATCACCCTTCAGCAATAGAGTGCTGGGCCTGAGTTCTGTCCTCCGCACAGGCCTCCACTCCCTGCAGGGGTTCCAGCTGTGTGTGTCAGCCATGTCAGCTTGGGTGAGTGGTATCAGAATTCCAGCTGTGCTTCTCTGATCTGTGTGCTGGGAACAGGGACGATGGCTATAGCGCGGCACTCTTGTGAGGATGACTAGGTTCCTCTGCACGAGGAGCTTGGACTCTTGCCTGGCACAAAGTCATCAGCCAGCAAGTGGTCTGCTGTGATTCCTCAGACCCCCTCGTGTGGTCACTGTAGCTTGCTGCTCTGGGGAGCTCCCTTCTCCAGCCCAGCACTGTGGAGCCCTGGGACAGCCACTCTACCAGCTCCGGGAGGGTGTCTCACCCAGGAGGCAGGAGGGTCTCCAGAATATGGAACAGACAGACAGCGGGGGCTGGGAGGCTATACTGGGGTTTGGAATTAGGGATCCAGCCAGACGTCTCCGTTGCCTGATGGACATAATCTCAAAGTAGTAACAGAGCCAAGAAATTCTCATGTATTAGAATTTGAAGAGAAGGGGTGAACGAGGCAAGAGCTGAGGGAAAAGTAACCGTGTGCAGGTCTGGGTACTACCTGAGGGTCTGACAGAGCAAGAGTGACTTGTCCTCAGTTTGGCTAAGATGGGGAAGAGCCTGAAGCCAGGTGAGCCTCAGGGAGGGGATGCACAGAAGGGATGCCAGCCAGTGAGCTCCAGTCAGTGAGGTGTTTCCTGAGGACCCCTGCCGAGGCTCACCAGGGACCTCAGTGACAGTATTCCCATTATACAGGGGCAGATGCCAAGCTCAGGCATGCCTGCTGTAAGGAGTGAAAAGCTGAGTTACAGTCACCCTAGCCTTCTAGAAGACCACACTGCAGAGGAAAAAGTTTTGGGCAGGATTTAGGAAATGAATTTGGGCACATGCTTATCTAGGTGGCTAATAGTCCAGTGAACACTGAGGCTTAAGATCCTTGTCTGTGGGAATGAGATGCATGTTTGCTAGCTAAGGCTAATCTAGCCTTCAGATAAATCTAATTGGGCCTCATGGGGCTTTTAGAGAATTTGAGCCAAGACTTAAAAAAAAAAAAATCTAGCCTCCTGTCTTCTCAAAAAATTAGAAGAGCTGGCCCCATTGGGCTGTAGTCCCATGGGTCATGGCAGGTGGGGCTCAGTGTCAGCAGCTCCTCAGACAGGCCTCCATGGTCCCCAGCCAAAGGCCACCTCATTCACAAGAGAAGCCATGCATGAGGAGTGTGTATTATACTTGGATCCACAGAGTTGCAGAAAGTCAGCTGGGTGCTTCTGTAGCTCCCAGTATAAACATCCCTGACCAAAGTCAGGGGTATGCTTAGTTCTGAAATGTCAGCGACATTCCAGAGCAGGGCATGGGAGTGCACACCTGTGATACCAGCGCTCAGGAGGCTGAGCTGGAAGATCAGGAGTTGGAGGCCAGCCTGGGCTACATAGTAAGACCCAGTTTCAAAACACACACACAAAAAAACGAACATATAAAATGGAGGGTATATTCTAATTGTCAGTATAATCATTAGCTTTCTTATACATAAATAATAATTAGCATAATAGAGCAAACCCTTCAATGACAATACATACAATACCAGAGAATAAATTTAGCTGTAGAGCTACAAAGATACGGGAGAATAATGGAGAGATGTTTGTTCCTAGACTGTCAGGAAGATGTTCTTTCCCCAAGTCTCCTCTAACCTTAGAGCAATCCCGAGGAAAACGCAACAGACTTTGAAAAAATCATCAAAATGCTGCTAAGGGCTGGCTAAATAAATACCATAGGATAGCTAGAGACGTTCTGAAGTAGAGCTTCTGGGACATTCCAAAACATGACAAGAAGCCAGCAAGCTCAGCCAGTGGGTAAAGTGCTTGCTGCCAAGCCTGATGACCCCCCTACACACACGCACACGCATGCACACACAACCAAACAAACAAGCAAAACAATAAATGTAATAAAATTTTAAATAAAAAGAAAAATGTATAGTAATTCTATAGTAACTAAAAACTATTGTAGAAGCCGAGGTTTCAAACACATGGGCCAGAATGGGCAGGATACAAACAGGTCCAAATATACTCTAGTCAGATCCCTGCTTCACTGTCTCCACTGAAACCAGTGGGTTGTGAGGTAACAGACATGCTAATTAGCCAGGTTTAGTCATGAGACATTGTAATGTATATCAAGACATCACTATGTACCCCATAAACATGTATATTTATGTATTATTTATAACAAATTCCCAGCTAGCTAAATCTTTAAAAAATAAAGCCATAATAAACTAGGACAAAAAAAAACAGGAAAAATTATAATTTTAGGGTAGAAAAGGCCTTTAAAAATGTTTCAAATACAAATGTTCGAAAAATATTAAAAAGTAAATATTTTTTATGTAAAAACATCCAAAGACAAAAAGAAAAGCTAGGGTAGAAAATGCAATACAGATGGTAAACATTAATTCATTTAATATATAAAGAGCTTTTGTGTACACACAAAATATTGCTAGGCACTGTTTTTTATATGGCTGTGTGTGTCTCCTTCTCTGTATGTGCACCACATGTGTGCAGGTGCCCAAAGAGGCCAGAAGAGGGCGTCAGGCCTCCTGGAACTGAAGTTACAGGTTATTCTGAGCTGTCTGATGTGGGTTCTGAGAACCAAATCTGGGTCCTCTGCAAGAGCAACAAGTCCCCTTAACTGTTGTGCCATCTCTCCAGCCTTTATATAAAGGGCTTTTAAAAAAGAATAAGAAGGGGGCTGGAGAGATGCCTCAGCAGTTGAGAGCACACTCTGCTCTTGCAGAGGGCCTGAGTTCTAATCCCAGCACCGGTGACAGGTGGCTCACTGCCGTCTCCAGATCTGACACCTCTGACCTCTGCAGGCAATTCACTAGTGTCCACATACTCTACACAGACACTCGTGCACACACATAATTAAAAATAGTAAAAATAAATACTTTCAAAATGAATAAAAAATAATCTGTGGAAAAAACTAGACAGTGAATGGGCAGTTTGTTGGCAAAAACACAGTAAGAGTGTATGGGGAGATGTGTGCCTGCCTTGTTGTCTCAAAGCTGCAAATTAAAACAGCTCTGAGATGCTTGAACTGATACTACTAGCTCTGCATTAAGGCTCGGTGTTGGAAAGGGCACAGGAAAGATATTTTCCTGTATCGCTATTATAATTCCTGTTGGAGGAAAACTTGACAGTGTCCATCAAGGTTTCGGATACATTTAAGTACCCTCTGACTCAGAAGCTTTTATACCCTTTAGGGAACTTATTCTCCAGGCCTGCAATGATGGTTTTGCCTGTCATTTATAAAGGCAAACAAATGGAGCCAAAGCAGGCCCTGCCATAGAAACTGGCTCAGTAGATTATGGCGCTTCCACACAATGCAATATTAACTACTGTGAAAAGAAAGCAAGAGGCTGGAGAGAGGGCTCCGTGGTTAAGAGTGCTTGGTGTCCTTTCAGAAGACCCCGGTTCTGTTCTCAGCACCCATGTCAGGTAGCTCACAACCTCCTGAAACTGAAACTACAGCTCAGGGGATCTATTTTGCCCACACACACACACCCCAACCCCCTGTACGCGCCCCATGCATGTAGAACTAGAGGCTAGTGAAATGGCTCAGTGGTTAAGAGCACTTGCTGCCCTTGCAGAGGACTCAGGTTTGATCCGCAGCACCCATCACATGGCTCACACCTGTCTCTAACTCCAGTGCTTTCTTCTGGCCTCTGCAGGCACCTGCATGAATGTGGTGCACATAGAGACAAGTGGGCTCCCACACATACAATGAAGTATGATCCCATGTATAAAAATGAAAATGCAAAACATAACATAAAATTGTACTGCCGTGAGTGGAACCACTGACTTCACACAGTGGGCAGTCACATACTTGCATACACGTCGTATGTAGCAGAGGCTTGTGCATGAAGTTTCAGTAGGAGGCCTCTGCACCCCTTCCTCCGTCTTACGGGGCATTGAATCCCTGTCCTATCATAGTGAGTGGGGTCTTCATTTTATCCCCACCAGACTCTCTTTGGATTAGCCAGTGTTTGCAGAATCTCCCCCCACCCCCCGCCCTTATGTTCTCGATATCTGAGTTCACACAGAATATAGCCTATTGTCTTGTTTACCTTTCTAGTGCTGGGATAAGACACTATGGCTGAGGCAAATTATAAAAGAAAGCATTCAATGGGGCTAATGGCTCCAAAAGGTTCAAGTTCATGACAATCATGGCAGAGTCTGGCAGCAGGCAGGCTTGACACTGAGGCAGTAGCTGAGAGCTTACATCCTGATCCACAAATAGGAGGCTGAGAAAGAGGCACTGGGAATAATGCCAGCTTTTGAAACCTCAAGCACACCCCGAGTGACACACCTCTTCCAACAGGGCCACACCTCCTAATCTTTCCCAAACAGTTCTACCAACTGGGGACCAAGCATTCAAATATATGAGCCTATGGGGGTCATTCTCATCCAAACCACCACATCTGTTTTCATATCCACTTTTAAATAAAATCAAAACAGTTCCTGAACTATGAAGCCAAAGAGGAACTAAGTGATATGTATTTTCTAGGTATACATTCTGAAAGTCCATACTGCAGGATGTAATGAGGCGAGCTGGGGCCTCCCGGTGCACAGAACACATGTACGGAGGAGTGTGGATGGAGGACTTACCTGGGCTCATCCTGGCATTATGGTTTACCAGCAGGCTGGGGCACTCCTGGCACAGCTCCAAGTGAGACACAATAGCTGGGGTCCTAGGAAATGTGAGGTGTGTGAAGCCTGGAGACGGCAGGTTCACACTTACATGGAAACAAACTCAAATGTCTGCAAACAGGTTTTCACCTACGTGGATGTTTGGTGGGATGAGGCAATAGTGGAGGCAAAAGAGAAATGTGGTCTGTTTGTCTGTCAGCCCGCAATGCCCCTCAGCACAGAAAACCCCACAAACGTTCCAGGCCTTGAAGGAGAGACTGCGGAGCTCTTGGGCCCCGGATCTCCATTACCCCAGCCTGTGGTAGTGGCTGGCTGCACAAGTCCAGAGCTCTTCGATCCTCCAGCCCACCTCTGTCCCTCTTTCCTGGCCACAAGGAGAATGGGGGAGGGGGTCCCTGAGCTAGCCCATCCTTGCTTCCACAAGTCAGGCAGCCCAAGGAAGGTCTCATTAGAGACCGAGTCAGTTTCTCTGTACCGTTTATATGCTGCATTAAATATTAAGCTAAACCCTGCTCTGCCAGCCGGGGCCACGCTTCAGAAACCGCTCACCATCTGCAAATTCGGTGACATGACCAGGCAGTTCCTGCACTGTCAGCAGTTTAGGCCCGACCTGATTGGGACTAATTATCTGCAGGTGTGTCCTTGGGCCACAGGCCTGCTGATGGGGCAGCTACTGGGTTTATCTACCTACAAGAGGGGGTGACGGGTAGGGTGCCAGGCTCCTAGCTTCTGCTTGCCTCCCCACTGGTCAAAGAGCTGACAGTCTTGCCCCCGCCTGGGCCCACCTGACCTTTTGCCTTTGAGAACAAAGGAGTTGGGCCAACATATGACCCTGTGGTCTCTTTCCTGGGGACCATTTCTTTGCATCAGCAGATTGGAATGGCACTGAGAAAGGCCTCTTTTGGCCCAAGTGTGGGAGGCTCTTTCTGATAGTGGCCTGGGCCCCGGGATCTGAGACATCCTGGCCACTGCTCCAGTCAATCCACAGAGGCCAATCTATAACACAGTGGATGAGACTCTCAAAGGCAGAGAGAGTAGCTGCCAGGTCCCAAGTCTCCAGCTCTGCCTGCTACATCCAATGTCTGGAGCATCAGGGCCCCAAACATGGCCGCCTAAGAAAGCACACTCCTGCCCTCTTGATCTGAGCAAAAGCTGAGGCTAGAGGAAGGAGCACCAGACTGGGAGTCAGAGGGGTGGGGTTAAGTCTGGACTTGCCACTTAAGTGCTCTTATGTTGGGGCAGATTCGGCGTCCTCTCTAAGCCTCAGTTATGAAATGGGGCAATGGCCGTTTCTGCTGCCTGCCTTCGATGTTTGGGGTTTTGTCTTATTTTTAATTTTCTGGTTTGTGATACTGGTGATCCCAGCAAGCCCTACTGCATATTAGGCAATTGCGCTGGCGTGGTGGTGGTGGTGGTGGTGTCTGTATTGGCATCTGGCATTTGTGAGGATCATTTGAATGGACCTTGCATAGGGCTAAGAAGCATGGTGCTTAACGTATGTCTTGGTTCTTATGTAAATGAATCCTTTACCTCCATCCTCGGTGTTTAACACAAAGACCCTCCCAGTGCCAGTTTCCTATGGAGGCGGGTAGGCAGGCAAACTCCTTTGGGGACTCTCCAAGGGTCCTTATTCTGCCTGTATAAGTCCACACAGAATGAGGTTCAGGACATTTGCTGTCAGGACATCTGGCTGAGGGGCTGGCAGGACAAATGCCTGAGTGCATACATGGATGTGTTCTCATATGTGTGCCTTGCAATTCTCTCTGTGTGTGTGTGCTCATGTGGGTGTGCACACCTGTGTGTTCTGACACATGTGTGTGCATAAGCGTGGAGGCCGGAGGTCGATGTTGGGTGTCATTCTTGATCCTTCTTGACCTTATTTTTGAACCAGAACTTTTCACTGTACCCGGAGTTCACCAGCTCGGCTGCCCTGGCTGGCCAGTGAGCTTCGGAATCTGCCTGTCTCTGCCACCCCAGGATGGGGGTTACGATTGAATACTGCCCAACTTTTAAACACACAGGTATTGGGGAGATGAGCTCAGGTCCACATGCTTGTGCAGCCAGCAACTGCCACCTGGGCCATCTCCCCATCTGAGAAACACTGAAACCCCTACATTGCTTTTAGCCTGTGAACCAAGGGACTTGGACCCTTGGGGTGGTGTCCAGGGTTGGGAGGCAGTTCCAGGCCCCTGGTGGGCGACCTCCTCATACTGAGTGGCTCAGGAGCTTTCCTAAGGAGGCTTCCTGCTCGGATGTGCTCCGCTTCCCACTCAAGCTCCGTCTGGCTGGCCGCCAGGCAGCTCTGAAGAGCCAATTGTTCATCTTTCCGTGGGGAACACCTCTTTTGACCCACTTTTTATGAGGCTTTTGGAGGCTCATCAGACGCAGCTAAATACCTCTTCCCTCAGAGTGGAGTCATAATGAATAATGAAAGCAAGACTCTGAGAAATGTCTGTGTACCCAGGCTGCTGAAAGGTGCCGGGAAAGCGACAATAGAAGCTGTCATACAGTATGAGAGCTGGGACCCAGTGCCGGACCACCAGCTTCCAGTGGAAGACACTGGGCTGTGGAAGATGCTCTGTGCATTGGAAAGGGATGATACCTACGTACTCTGTGGGGCCTCTGGGGTCAGTCTCTGCCCTCACTGGGTGTGCCTGCATGCTAGGGCGTGTGTGAGGGGAGAAAGTCAGCACAGAGTGAACACACAGTGTGCTTCCATAATGTCAGGGGCTCTGGAGACAATGTCAAGGGGAGAATATGGAAAGACCGAGCGGGGACTGAGGGGGAGGGTGGTGAGGCAGTCTTCCCAGAATGTGATCTGAGGTTTAAATTATGAGAAGTTTGGGGGTTCTTTGGGGAAAACAGATTTCCAGCAGAAGACACAGCCCCAGGAAGTGTCCTATAAATGTATACACGAGAGAATGAGGGGCCTCCGGGGTGGGGCCCTTTCTCAGTTCCCCCTCTGCCACCAGTGGGGACCAGCCTGTAACTCAGACCTTGGGGATTTTCGGGCTCAGTAGAAAGTCCACACGCAGGGTAGCGTGACTCTTCACATGGCTCTGGACAATTCCTTTCCAAAACTTGGTCGCCTCTGCTGCCAGAGATCTTCCTTCCTCAAAAGCCAATGTGGTACAGGCTGGAAGCTGCCCTCGGTTGAAGTAACTTCAGGTCAGGAGCTGAGGCTGACACCTGTGCTGTGAACTCACAGACCCAAGCATTGTCCCCAACACCCCTCAGCGTGGCATGTGCCCTTGGCATGTGCCCATCCCAAAGAGCTTTTGATCTGCATACCATGTTTTTAACATTAACAGTATCACCTATCGTTTTGAAGATTGGACCCAATGTCCACTGGGAGGAGAGGTATGAAGTAGAGAGCCATTCCCACAGCGGAGCAGCAGGCAGTTGCGGGGAAGACTGAGGAAGCTCCCAGTGGCCTGATGGGGAACCGTCTTTGGGATGATTAGCATCATTAGCATCTTACCCGTGAGGCAGAGAACAGTGCGCACAGTAGGCTGCCTTTGGGTAACCATGCTCTTGCACACTGTAAATGCATGTTTGTATTTGTGCATCTTACAGACTCCCTGAAAGTAGCCTCGGGAACATATGACCATGTTTAAGCACAGGGTGTGAGAAGAGTATGTTTTTTACTGAAGTGTTTATTTTTGGAAAAATGTTAGTGTGGTTTGTATGTGTGTGTGTGTGTTGGGGGGGGCACAAGAGCCACAGCACTCACGTAAAGGTCAGAGGAAAGTCTCCTGGAGTGGGTCTCTCCTTCCAGCTTTACAAAGGTTCCAGGGATGGAACTCAGGTCACCAGGCTTGCTTGGAAGAACCTTCACCCACTGAACCAAATCCCTACTTAGGTTTGAAAGCTTTTGAATGTTGTCTATTTAGCAACTACCAAAACAATTTAAAAGTGGCCTGAAAAAAATCAGAGTGTTTGACCTAAAGATTGAAACACCTCTCTTAGCCAGACAGTGGTGGCACACCTCTTTAATCCCAGCACTTGGGAGGAAGAGGTAGGCGGTTCTCTGTGAGTTCGAGGGCAGCCTGGTCTCCAAAATGAGTCCCATGACAGCCAGGGCAAAAACCAAAGGGGAAAAAAGAACAAACAAACCCCAAACGCCTCTCTTGAAAGCTTGGTGGGTTTGCTCCTCTTGGGTCAACATGGGGGATGTGAGAGAAGCCACCCTCCCTCAAATGCCCCAGGCAGCTCCTTCTGAGCCCTCTAGCTTACCTGACTTGCTAGCGCTCTGGGGCAGTCGGGTGTTCAGCCCTGCCTACTTCCACTGCCCCGTCCCTCCAGTCTCCTTCACTAACTGAGGAATCTCCAGCTGTCGGGAGCCCTCTGCGGGAGCAGGGAGCTCTTTCTGTACATCACCAACAAGACAGTGCTGAGACTAGATTGCTGCATTAAAAACATTCAACACCCAAGATTGCAAAGTCCCCTCTCTCCCCGAGACATCAGGCTATTTGCCTTCCAGAATGATTTGGGGCAATTTCAATTGGATTTAAAATATTTGTTTCCACATTAGGAAGGGTACCCATAGTGGTCGGTCCTTGGAATCTTAGTATTTGTAAGACCACTCCGAGCCGCTGAGAAGCCAGAGGTCTGATCATTTGAAAGCCAAAGTGAAACACAGGCCTCTCCATAATTAACATGCACACTGAAGAAACGATGCCTTGCTTTCAGGCTAGCCCAGTGTTCCCAAGAAGTGTTTGCTGAATAAATGAATTAATATTTGCGTAAAGTGTGATGTCAATTAAAAAAAATAATTTCAGCTGAAAGTGCTCTACTTGTCTCTGACCTTGTATTTTGTAGGATAAAAATAAACGAAGCTGGATGGCTCTCCTGGTAATGCACTCATAGATTTTTTTACACTTACAGGCAGCTTGGAAGCCGACCTTTCCAAATAGCCTTCCAGTGGGTCTCTGGGCCTCCAGCTTCCCAGTCCACCTGCTGTGATCCATCCTCCTAAAATAGTGATTTCATTAGCCAGTTCTGGCCAGAGAGCTCCCAGACCTTCTCATTGTCTGCAGGAGAAAAGCTCCTGGCTAATTTGTAGAGGTGTTTCCATGTATCATTCATTCACTCATTCCTTCATTCCTCCCTCCATCAAGACTTGGGTCCTCTTGCATATTGCCCGGTGTTGGGTCAGAGGGTCCTGGAGTTTCTGCTGTCAACACACTCAGTCTGATGGAGGAAGCAAATATGGAAACCTGTTCAAGGCAAAGCAAAGCAAAGCGAAAGTGTCAGACTCCTGGGAGACACACGTGCATGAGAGCCTGTGGTGAGGGGTGGGGTGGAGTGGTACTGTGTGTGGCTTCTCTTTGGCCAAGGATTTGAGGGAAGGTTTTGTGGGGAGGCGGTGTCTAAGAGAAGCCATGTGTCCCTGCTCTCAGGGGTTAATTTTTCATCAGCTCGTCTGTCTGTCAATAGGATCTTGTTATGTAGCCCTGACTAGTCTGGAACTTACTCTGTAGAAGGGGATGGTCCTAAGTTAGTGGGCAATCCTCCTGCCTCTGCCTCCCGAGCGCTGGAATTTCATGCCACCGTGCCTACTTACCATGCTCCTCTCTTAAAACGTCCAGGGTGTTTGCTTGTTTTGTTGTTGTTCAGTTTTCCAAGACAGGGTTTCTCTGTGTAGCCTTGGCTGTCCTGGAACTCACTCTGTAGATCAGACTGGCCTTGAACTCAGGGATTCACCTGTCTCTGCCTCCTGAGTGCTGGGATTAAAGATGTGTGCCACCACCACTGGCTAAAAGTTCATTTTTTAAGCGAGGCATCGTGGTACATGTCTTTAAATCCCAGCATTTAGGAGGGAGGTGTAGGCAGATCTCTATGAGTTTAAAGCTAGCCTGGTCTACATATCAAGTTCCAGGATGACCAGAGCATCATAGAGAGACCTCGTATCAAGAAAAGTTTCCTTTTTAACCAAAAGTAATCCAAGCTCATTCTAAAGGTAATTCCAGAGGCACAGAAATACATACAGCAGCCTGTGACCATGTTCCTGCAGATTATTCCTGAGCCATTCTAGAATGCATATGTTAGCAGAGTTGATGGTGTGGTATGTGTCTTTCTGGAACCTTATCTGTGCATAATCAATATGTACCACGTTACATGCATATGGCTGATTATCTATAATTGCCTTTATACTCTATATAATGTTAGCTTTTTAAAAATTTTTACTTCATATTTTTATAGAGACCCTAACCCATCAGTAAGTAAAGAACTGTCCCCTCTAATGATGTGGACAAACCATTGTGGGTTTTTCTCCAGCAAGACATTGGTCATGGCCCATATCTTCAGAAATACTGCAGAAATGGCTGTTAGTATTTGAGGCCAGAGGACAGTCTTCAGCTGGCACAGGGCTGTGTGTAGAGACAGCTGCTTTTATGGTCTGGCTGCCACCTCCCTGTGCTCAGTGCTGTGGGGTGAAGATGTGAAGTTGTGGGGAGCAGTGGGGGAGCCATAGTGGGGCCGGCTTTAGATCAGCTCCTAGGAGAACAACTTCAAAGTTTTTCAGCTCGGTTATTTCAAGTGTACGGGTGAATGTATGTGTCTGTGTGCCACATGTATCCCTGGTGCCCACAGAGGCCAAAAAAGGGCATCTGATCCTCTGGAACTGGAGTTATAATAGTTGTGAGCCAACATATGGATGCTGGGATTGAACCTGTGTCCTCTGGAAGAGCAGCCAGTGCTCTTAACCACTCAGCCATCTCTCCAGCCCCCAGGAGCCCAACACTGTGTTCTTTGAGAACTGAATAGGCTGCTGCTGGAGCCAATCATGCCCTTGTGTGTGCTGTGGGTCTCGCCGCCCTTTACTCTTTGAAATGTAGACACTATTTTTTCCTCCTAACAGTTCAAGAGAGTGCCTGGGTTCCCTCAGCTGGAAGGGGGAGGGGTTTTCTCCTGCCTCCCCCACCCCTGCCCCGTCCTGCTCTTGATAGCATTGAGCTCTGCGTCATCACAGGACTCTGAGCACAGCCCGGCTGGCACTGCGGCTGTGAAGGCTGAGCACATGGCATGGTACCCATGTAGACTCCAGAGCAGTCTGCCTGCCTTTGGCCTGCAGCTCGGCGACTTAGGATGGGGCGACCTCTGTTTCTCAGCTGTCTGTGTGTGAGCCTCCATTCTCTCTAGATATGGGGGTAGGACCTTGCTGTGTGACCCGTATGCCTGCAAGAACAGTTGAAGGGGGAAAGACACACTTCCCCCCATGGTTTCAGAGGTGTCCCTCCATCCTATGGGAGGAGGATGGCTAAGAAGAGCAGTTCACACCATGGCAACCAGGAAGCAGAGGAAAGCAATGTGGGGTGAAGCAATGCCAGGACACACCCCAAGGACGTGCCTCATGGGACTTCCTTTTTACAACTAGGCACCATCATCTCCTCCCTCCACCTCCCAAGAATGCTGTCATCTATCAGTCCGCCAATGGGTTCACCCATTCTTTAGGCCAGACCCCTCAGGAAACACCATCATAAATGCTCTCCGAGGCAGGCCTTACTGATCTCCTAGGAATTTCTCAATACAACCAACTGGACAATTAAGATGAACTATCACGTGGTTAAATGAGGTGAAGTTGAAAGGCTTGGCGCCTCCTCCTGGGCTGGTTAAGTCTTGTTTTAAAAATCTGGAGTTCAGGAAGCTAGCCGGAGGCAGAGGCAGACTTCGAGGTCTTCACACCAAGGGATGGCTGCGGTGGAGCCAGGGACACTGGTTTTCTATTCCAGATACTCCTGTGTCTTAGTTTCTAGTTGTTGCTATAGCAGACTACCTCAGTGGTTATCTCAGTGGTTAGAACATGCGGCCTGGATTCAGGCCTGTTTTCACCTTCTTCCATTTGGCCACACTGGAGCCCTTGCTTCTTCTGGACTCCAGACTAGAAAGCTTCTGTTGTTTGCCCAGAGGTGGTGGCCAACTGTGAAAGGAAGAATGGATGCCTTGGAGTCTATCAGACCCACACCCTAAGCCCCCCCACCCCCCGTAACTTCTATGGACTCTTAGAATGCCTTTCCCTTCTCTGAGTAATGCTTTTCACTTCTTCGAAATGGAGGTCACAATCTCAGCTCATCTCTAGGACTCTAGGACTGTATCGAGGTGTCCCTGGAGATAAGGCAAATGTCCCATAAACTGTAAGCACTGTGCCCTTTCCTATGAACCCAGAGAGAGCCTGTCACCCTGCCTGCACCAGGTGTTCCAGGCTTGACTCCCAGAAGAAACATGGAGGCTGGTCCAGGGCTTTGCCTATAGATCACTTCCTCCCCAGGCCTAGGAACCAGCTGACTCTCCCTATGTGCCTTCAGCAAAGGTCTGCGGGGAGCAGTCCCCGTGTGTTACTTTTTCCAGGAAGCACTCTCCGCCCTGCAACTATCCGAGTCAGAAGTGATGCTCTCTCCTCTGGGCCCCTGACCAGGCCACCGTTAGGCTGATATCCCATTGATCCTCGATTCGTAGTTCTTCAAGCCCTGCTTAACTTCCTGTGCGATTCCCAGCCCTCTCTGCCTCCTCCGGTTCAGTCTGATGCAGGGCTTGCGATACAGTGGGGGCTCAGGAAGTGGAAGACAAATGCATAGATGAGCTATTATGATTGGTTGTTGCTAATCGCCCTCACTCCACCCTTCTAGGTCATTGTCAAGGTTATTGATATGATTCACACACTCACATACATATCTTCTGTGAGCAAAGAGGCACATTTGATTTTTGAGATATTATCATAATTATTATTTCTTCCCCAATCCATTGCCTTCTACTATCTGCTGCCTCCACTGCCCACCCTGCTGCCAATGTTCCAAGCCCAGGGAAAAAAAGCCTCTCTAATTTATCTCTATTAGCTTTTATTTTCATTATCTGAGGCTGTAGGACTTCTACACTCTGGGAATGTCTATGAACGCCTGGCCAGGCTGCAGCCAGCCTGAGACTTGAGGTGCCCTCTGTTTATCGGATGGGCCTGTCTTCTTTTCTCACTAATCTCTTTGTGTACCTCGAAAGTGCCATGTCCAGGCTGGTGTCTCTTGCCCACCTGGAGGGAGCTGGTAATCTATGTGAACTCTGTGGCAAGGCCTCTCCCCTGAGAGATGGTCTCAATTTTGAACAGCCAGAGGCACACCCAAGTTGGGGGCCGGTCAAGCTAAGGTCACCATAGGAGAGAAAACACACACCTGCCTCCAAGTGCCAGGCAGTGTTCTCGGTCTCTGGGTTTATCCTGGCTTGTCCATCTGCATACTGACTCTGGAGGGAGTTAGTCTCACTGTCTCCATTTTACCGTGTGATAACAACAGGGGGAGGTGCATAGACACTTGCTGAATGCCTCCGGCTTGAACATGGTTGAGTCAGGATCCAAATGCAGACAGCCAGGCTGCAGAGGCCACCATGGAGCCTCTCACCAGGCCTGCTGTGCTTGTGACAGACAGGAAGTACGGCAGAGGAGATCTCAGTGGGGCAGACCGTGGACAGAGCAGGCGCAACGCTGATGGCAGCCGGCCAACGGTCCTTTTATCTTGGGAAACCGTATTTGCTATTTTCCTCGTCTTTGTGACAGAACGCCTGAACGAAACAACCGAAGGAAGGGCAGGCTTGCGCTGGCTCACTGTTTCAGGGGGATTTCAATCTGTCACCGCGGGGAAGGTGCCACAGAACAGGTGGCTGGTGGCAGGCGGGCATGGCGGGTTCCTCACACTGTGGTTTAGACAGGAAGCAGAGGATGCAGACGAACCAGGAGTGCGTGGACCCTCCCGAGATTAACTCCTGTGGAGCCACTGCCACCAGCCATGTCCTGCCTCCTACAGCCACAAGCTGGACCCAGGCATTCAAACCACGAGCCTGTGGGAGGGCATTTCAGACCCAAGCCATAGCAGAAATCTGGGCCCTCTCCGTTCTAGTGTATTCTTACCTGGAGCAGGCTACCTGAGATGTCCAGCAATCCCGGGATGCTTAACTTAGCCCTTGTAAGGCTTCCCCACCCCACAGGCTGTCAATGGTGAGCCCACACCAACCCAGCAGCTCCTACCTAGACCCAAACTTTCCTTCGTTCTTTTTTTTTTTTTTTTTTTTGAGGGGGTGGGGAAGCACTAGAGAAATAATTATCACTATGCTCCTCTGTCAACTTCCTGGCCAAGCCCGGGAGGGGGCGCTCATGACTTCAGGTCTGGTTCTCTTCAGACATGGTCTCAGTTCTTCACCTTCAAGCTGAGAAGGCTTCCTGCTTCCTTATCCTGTATTGCCCTGCTTGGCTAAGAGGCAAAAGGAGGCGAGTGCAAGAGCAGACCTTGAGGGGTAGAACCCCCAGCCGGGCGCCTGACAAGGATAACAGGAGGGTGAGGTGGTGGGATGGGAAAGACGGATGGACTCTCCAACCCGAGCCTTCAAATTTGTCTCCTTTTCCCATCTCTATGTACGATCAAAGCGGTTGGATGTGGGGGTGAGGTGGAGCATGGGGCCAAGAGAGGAACAAGCTAAGGGTGCGGGGATGCCGCCAGCTAGATGGACTAGGAATATTTTAGTATCCTTCACTATCGGGACGCCAGCCCTGGTGCTGCTGAGAGGAGCAGCATTGACGTGCGTAGCCAGTGTGGGGCTAGGTAATGAAAACGTTCTGGTCGGATCATTAGTTCAAAATCTCCTCTGGATGGAGGAACCAGCCCTGAGGCTCTGGGTTCCTCCTGTGCTTCCCCATTCCCCGGAACTCCCAGTTCAGGTCTCGGGGCCCCGTTTCAGCTGCTCCCGTCCCGTATTCCTGGGGTGGCCAGCCTCTTGGGACTGGAGCTCACCTGCAGCAGGAAGTGACTGCGGCCGGCCAGGGCACCCTCTCGGGTGCATCCCCTCCTTGACCTTTGTAATTATTCCTGTTCAATCTCCCCTCGTGTTTTTCCCTCCCCGCTTTGAGGTGCTCAACCCGGCACCCTCTCCAGGGTATTAAGGATGTGAGTGAAATTGATGACCAGGATGTCTCGGGTCTTTATGATGATGAATGGCTTTCACTGCCAAAGCTTTTATTGTCTGTGATTTGGGGAGAAGGAGAACTGATATATCAAGGCTGCCTGTCACACCATTTAATACAGTTATAAATCCTGACGTCACTAACTGGTGGTCAGGAGCTGGCGGATTCCACCGGCCTCCACTTTGCAGGGCCTTTATGGATTTTCACCCCCTTTCGTCCCTTCCTTTGCTTGACTGTCACAATTGTGTTGGCGCGGGGGGTGGGGATGGGGGGGTGGACACAGTGAGGTGGTTTTAAATATCCAGAGACGCTCTGGTCTAGGGAGGAAATGGGAACCCCTCCCCTCCCTCACCTTTGGTCTCAGTTAAAAGCCTCAGGTTCTAAGATGAGCAGGAAATTCCTCCCTGGGACAGTTCCTAAAGCCTACTCATATTCTGTCACCTGGCTGCTGCCTGTCACTACCAAGTGAATCAACATCGTCTACCTGCTAGAGCTCCTTCCCTCCGAGGGAGGGTAGCAAGGAAAGAGTTAACTTTTGATTTACAGAAGGGGAAACTGAGGCTAAGCAAAGTGAAGTGTTGGGCATGGTGGTGCACACCCAAGTGGATACCAAGGGAAATCGCCCAGGCTGAAGCCACAGAGCGTTTCCATCAAGATTTTGGGGTGGCCCTACCTCACTGCCAGTCCTAGGAAGAATCCTTGTCCCCTACCTTAAGATCCTGGGAGGATTTTAAATTTTCTGACCCACAGTTTCCACACCTAGAAACAAGAAGAGCGTTGTCCTCACAGACCGTTAAAGGGGTCATGTGGGGTCATGTATGTACCGTTCCTAACAAGTTCCTGGGACAGCAGAAGTAAATGCTTCTAAAGGTTGGAGCTGCAGAGAGAGAGAGAGGCATGTACCCACAGGAGCCAAGGAGGCCACCTCTGCCTTCTGAGGTCGTGTGGAAAGCAGCCAGGGGAGGCCTCCTTCGAAAAGCTGCAGGAGCCTTGGAAGGGGAGGAACTAGCCAGGCTGGGACAGAGCTGAGGAAGCTTCTAAGCAGAGGAAACAGTGTGATAATGGTGAGGGAATGTACCCAGCAAAGGGAGAAGCAGGTGGAGACGGGGGAGGGGCGGGTCACAGGGGCTCCCAAGGACCTGGATCAGATGTTAAGACGTCTCCAAGGCCTCTAAGTAGCGAGTGGCATCCTATAGGAATCTCTTGGGGGGGGGGGGGTCTTGGCAAAGGATGTACGCAATAAGGATGAGACTCAGCGAGAAGCTCTGATAGCTTGCACACCCTCAAGAGAGAGAGGATGAGGACCTGGACCAGACTGTAACCATGCAGATGAAAGGGAGTGATGAGGCTAGAGCTGGCTGTAGTCCAGCCCGGGGGTTGGGGGCAGACAAATTGGAGACTGAAGTCAGGGTAGCTCCCCGGTTGGAGCTGGGAGACTAGGCAGATAATGAAACACAAAATAAAAGCCTCCCGTCCACATGGGCTCAACACCCCCAGCACCTCACCCAGAGTCCAGTGGTGCGGCTGGGAAGATGTTCTCTGGGCTAATGGGCACTCAGTCTCAGCTCTGTGCCAAGGGTGATGCGGGCACTCGCAGGGGACAGGTGACAAGGTCCCCGGTGACCGTTGGAGGCAGTCAGGCTTGCGTCTTCTAGGGGACAGCTGTCCCAGCCATCCCACAAGTGCTAGGATGTGAGCATGTGTGCGGGGCTCTGAGTGTGCTCAAGAAGGGGAGTGTGAGGGGCAGGGCTGCGGTACCTGGGGAGGGGGTCTGCCCAAGTGGAGATGGCGAGGGCATCACAGAGTTTGCTAAGGAGATGCAGCGAGGAAGAACAAGTTGTCTGTGGTGTGGAGCAAATGCACACCTTCCATCAAAATGGTTGGGGAAAGGGCAGTGGGAGTCTGAGTGTGAGCTGCAGGCCCTGAAGAGCCACAGGCAGACCTTCGGAAGGCTGGAGCAGGGGTATGCTTCAGGGTGAGCGGCAGTGGGAGCCTGTGTCGTGGCTGGAACGGGCTATGAGGACGTTCCCTAGTCCCCAGCTGGAGGGTACTGCAGGAGAGGTGGGTTGGCCTGTGCCAAAGTGTCCAGGCTGGGCCCTCTCGTCCCGGGGTGCCACCAGAGCCTGCTGGGTGCCCTCATTATGCCTCTCATGTGTTGGGGGAGAGACATGAGCATTGCCGGCTGCCTCCTGCTGGTGTGCGGAGCGCCGGGCAAACCACATGAGATCCCATCTCGCGCATAATGTGCAACCGAGGACAAAATTAGATTGAGAAGTAAATGGAGCCGAAAATTTCCAAAGCATTTCCCGTCAAGACGCTGTGTGATTGCATGTTTTAATTCTCTGCGTTTTGGTGGGGATGGCTGGAGAGAAAGGGACTTGGGTGGGAGGGAACTTCCGGGTTCCCGGGGGCCTGATGGCCAGAGGGGAAAAGAGATGCCTTTTGTGCCTGTGAATTGAGACTTCATGCAGCTCCTTCTGACTTGCAAAAAATGTACGAAAAATGTGGGCACTATTTTCTCCATTTTGGAGCTAAGGAAGCTGGGAGTGGAAGCTAGCTTGCCTGGGGCCACATAAACAGTGTTCAGGTAGTGGACCTCCAGTCCCGGAATGATAAGCTTTCAAACTCTAGGTGATACTGTGCCCAGTGGCACACGCCTATAACCCCAGGCTTTGGGAGACTGAGCAAGTGGGATCTTGAGTTTGAGGTCGTCCTGGACTACATAATGAGTTCCAGGCCAGCCTGGACTACATAACAGGGCTCTATCTCAAATGCCTAACCCCTATCAAAGCAAAACCAAACTCAGCTGATACCACACTGGGGAGCCCTCTTCCCTCTCGCTCTCTGCCCCGCCCCTACTTCTCCTTCCTTTAGTTCCAGCTCTGGAAATCCCAGGAGCAAACCGCAGACTTACTCACCTTTGCAGGTATATAAAATGAGGCTTAGAGGGCTAAGGAGGTGGCCTGGTCAGAAAGTGTTTGCCATGCACGCATGAAGGTCTGACTCTATCCCCAACACACACACACACACACACACACACACACACACACACACGCACGCACGCACGCACGCACGCACGCACGCACGCACGCACGCGTGTGCAAAGCCAGGAGGGGTGAGGTGAACTTGTAATCCCAGAGTCAGGGAGGAAGAGACAAACCCACCTCTGATGCTCACTGGCAAGCAAGACTCAGGCCCCACTGAGGGATTTTTGTTTCAAAAGGAAAAATAAAATAAAATAAAATAAAATAAAATAAAATAAAATAAAATAAAATAAAATAAAATAAAATAAAATAAAATAAAATAAAATAAAATAAAATAAAATAAAATAAAATAAAAGGTGAGGCCAGTGAGACAGTGAGATGGCTCAGCCAGAAAAGGTGCTTGTCACCGAGCCGGACGACCTGAGTTCAACCCCTGATCCCTACATGATGGGAAAAAGACCCAACTCCAGCAAATGGTCCTCTGACCTCCACACATGCGCTGTGGAGCATAAAAGCATGCATGACCCTTTCACAATTAAGCAATTAGGAAAAAATGATGGGCAGGTGCTTCTGAGGAACAATACCAGAGGTTGGCCTCTGGCTTGCACACAAACAAGCACACCCATGTACACGCACACACACACAAGATCATGTCTACATGCCCTCAGAAACACACCAACACCAAATAAATAAGTAAGTGAGGCTTAGTGGTACGCTATCATTTGTTGGTAGCACAGAGGCAGAGGGCAGCGGCAGATCCTCTTCTACCAGGTTTCTCTGTGTGTTACCCCATCTCTCTGCCCAGTAGCTTCCAGAAGGCTCCAGAGACCCTTCTTACTTGCCTGCAGAGCCCAAGAAGATACCAATATTCTTGGGGTTCTCACCAAAAAACAAAACGAAACAAACAAATCGCTTCTGGCTCATTTCATCTGGGACCCCAGGCCCCAGACGAGTGAAAAAACTAAAATTCAGTTTCCGAAGCTGGAGGAAGGGATGCTGTGTGGTTGGGGGAAGAAGTGGAGTGGGAGAGAGCTGGAGAAAGCGAAGGGAGGTCCCAGGGAGCAGCGAGGTGCGGGTGGCTCCGGAGCCCAGGCCTGGCTGTGCTGGCTCTCTGCACACGGCTGTACCCTTGCTGTGTCTTCACTGCTCACAGAACAGGCACTTCATCTCTTGTATAATATTTGAGGAACCAGCCTTAATATTATACATCCCAGGGGCTCAGGAGAGAGAACTACTAATGGCGAGGACTATTATCAGGAAATATAATCTCAGCACACCGAGTTCTATAGTCCACTTGCTTTAATTCCTCTGGCATAACATCCTTTATACAAAGCTTTAGTTCTGTTCTCATGTCTAGCTCCTTTCTTGCCTGATTTTTCTATATTTATCTACTGTCCCCTCTAAGTTCTATCTTAATTCCTTCATCTAGTTCTGTCCCTTCTAGGTTCTCATCTATCTAGTTCTTTCCCCTATCAGCTCCTCTCCCATCTCCTTCTCTCTCATCTGGCTCTTCCTCATCTTGTTCTTCCCCATCTGGCTCTTCCTCATCTTCCATCTCGTTCCTCTAGTCCTCTCTTTTAGCTCTTCAATCTAGTTCTTCCCCATCTCAGTTTGTTCCTCTCAAGTTCTTACCCATCTAGTTCTTCCATTCTCTTCTCTCTTCTCTGTCCTCCCCTGCCCTGGGAGTTCTGGTATATATATACTTACAAGCAGTATTTCCTTAGCAGTGCAAAGCCAGGCTTCCAGGGTCAAATGGAGGGGTGATAAGAATAGGCTTAATTGACACATCCGCCAGGCCTTCTCAAACAGGTAACCTGGATGCTTAAGTCTGTTCTTAGAGAGTACAGAGGTATCTCTGATAAGGTACTTTCCTCCATCCGGTGATGGACCTGGCCGGATGCTACCAATAATGATAATTACAGGGAGGCTTGAACTGGGAGTTCTGGCTGAGCATAGTTGTCAGGGCAGAATGTGTATGTCCAGAGAGTGATCAGTCCACACTGTTAGCTCTTCTTAGGGAAAAGTCAATTGGGAAAACTATGAAGGCACACATGATTTTCATAACAGAATACAGCTGATATATAACAAGCCAAGTAACACCAAAAACTCCTTGGGATTTGGCTTCCTCTGGAGGAATTCCCTGATTCCTCCAGGTAGTGACTTTGCCATAACCAGCTGAGTTCTTATGATATTCCTGTGGCCTGCAGCATTCATCGTCTCCGGTATTGATAAGGCCTTTTGAGACTTTTTAGTGGGCTTTGTTTTTTAAATGGTATCCTACTCTGTTGTCTAGACTGGTCTTAAATTTCTGGGCTCAAAAGATCTCCTTCAGTAGGAAGTCCTGTAGGATCAAACCCAGGATTCTCATTCTCTCTCTCTCTCTCTCTCTCTCTCTCTCTCTCTCTCTCTCTCTCTCTCTCTCTCTCACCGGGTCTATATATCTCAGGCTATCAAGCTAAGGTTAGATTTGAACTCCTAATCTTCTTACTTCTGCATCCCAAGTGCCGGGATTACAAATGTGTGCCACTTTGTCCAGCTGCTCCACTCTCGGTTATCATGAGACCAGAGGCACAACCTCAGCCTCTGCCGTGCTAAGCCTAGCTTCCCCCCGCGCCCCCCCCCCCCCCCCCCGAGACAGGGTTTCCCTGTGTAGTTTCGGTGCCTGTCCTGGATCTCTCTCTGTAGACCAGGCTGGCCTTCTGGCTCTGCCTCCCAAGTGCTGGCTGGGATTAAAGGTGTGAGCCACCACCACCCGGCCAAGCCTAGCTTCCTTTGCTGAGGGCATTAAGTTTGTGAGTAGACAATAAATTGAATCCAGGCCGGATGACTCCCACATTCCTTTCCCTGTGGTGCTCCCCATCCCTGCACTGCACAAGCCACCACCCCTTCTGGGAATCCTGCTTGTGCCTCCTGGTGACCTGTGAGGGAAACAGGGCAGGGGTGATCAGCTGCATTTCACAGCAGCCATCAAGATCCGAGCCGGCAAGCCGGAGTCTGAGCAATACCGGGGCTCTGAGAACAGGCAGGAACGCTGTGACAGTCAAACCTCATACTGCTTCTCTGGGAGGGGAGGGCCAGTGCCCTGCAGCCCGAGGTGCCAGCCCAGCAGTGGGACTGAGTGGGTGTTCTCTGCAGCCCATTCATTTGGTATGCCCCCTAGGAGGTGCCCCAGCAGGGAAGGCTTGGTTTTCTTTGGCAAGCAGCACACCTGCCCAGCCCTCCTCTTGCTCTTGGCCATAGGTCAGCAATATTGGCCTTACTAATTGGGTTGGGGAGAGAGTTGAGGGTGAGAGTAGGTTTTGCCAGATGTCAGCATTGCCCAGATGTGCCCTCCAGGCAGGGCTCCGTGACATTGACATCTAGACCTCAGGATGTGACAAGGACAGGCTGTGGTGGGGGTTCAGGGTGGACCGGAGTCCCTTGCAAGCGATCACTATTATCAGTGGTGTGGGCATTTACCTACTGGCTTTTTCTTGAGTCCTTAGATATTTCTGTAGCACTGTTTGATCTCTTAGGTAAGCAGACCAGGGTTCCAAGGCAGGGTGTCCCAAGAGGGGAGAGAACATACCTGAGGTACAGTAGGGAAGGGGTGGGCTTTCTCACTCTCAGGCCCAGGCTGGCTCTGCCTTAGTGGGCTTTGCACATGACCTGCAAGCTCTGACCTCACTCTTTAGCTTAAAAGGACCAGCAGGCCCCTCCCACCATGCTTGATCTATGCTAGACTAGAGAAAGGCCTTGGTGGCTGAGAGTACAGGCTGTTGGGGTTCTAAGTCCGATCCTCCTCACTCCTCACATGCTCCAGTTTCTGCCCATGCAACCTTAGGCGGATCACACTGTCTCAGCATCACTTGGCACCTTCATTCACGGGCTAGGTGTAAGAACAGCCCAACTGATACGTACAGGCATTCATTTGCACACGCTTTATGCGTGTGAAGTCTTCGATCCTTTCTACCAGTCTGAGTTTGTAGATGAGGGGGCTGATGCATGCCCAAGGCTGTCAATGGCTGGAGCTCATAACTTCTAGGCTCAGCACCCCAGTAACAGCACTGGTTACTGTCTTCCATAGGGCTGTGGGGTGACTGAATGGGACAATGCACTCAAGTAGGAGTGTCTGATAGACAGTGGGAGCTCCCCAATGTCACCAATGTCCCACTGCTCTCCAGCCCCAGTGCATGCACAGCACAGGCTGCACCACTGTGGGACGGGGTGAGAGGCTCCCAAGGCCAAGATGGGTCCATCTCCACTCACTGGCCTCCAGTTCTACCATCACCTAATGCACACAGGTCCCAACTTGGCGGAAGAACAGCAGATAGGAGCTTTGTGTCAGGAAGGGCTGGTCCTGTGGAGAGTGGGCCAAGAGGGAGGCCTCCTAACTGTCCCAGCAAAGAGGAGCTGCAGCCGCCCTCTCCCTCAACTCACTGGCAGTAAGGACAAGAGGCAGATACCTTTGCAAAGTCTAGTAAGTGGCAGAGCTGGGGTTTGGGCCCCAGTAGGTGGAGTCTCTAGAAAGTTCTTTCAACTTTGCCATATAAGTGGTGAGGACCAATGGAAGGTTTCCAGCAGTGACCTGATGCAAACAGAACAACACTTCTGAGACCAACAAGGACAGACTGAGGTTGGCTGTAGAGCCAGGGTGCCACAGGGGACAACAGAGGCATTAGGAGTGGACATGCTGAGTTGGGCGCAGTGCTGTGTGCACATTGTTCATGTAATCCATGCAACAATGCTGCGAAGCAGAGGTTCTTCATTTCATGAATTTGAGACTGGGATGTGGCGAGGCAGCTTGTTCAGGACCGCATGTCTAGCAGACTCGGAGCCAGGAGCTGAATGGAGACCACAGTCTTAGGCCTTTGTCCCTAACCACCAAGCCATACCACCTACCTTATAAAGATGGAATGGTCTCAAGTATTCTCAAATCTAGACAACATCTTCAGGAGAACTCTGTGCTTCCTGTGCCTTCATTTTCCCCCCATTTAACAATGAGGTATCAGATATGGATGCCATCTCCCAGGGGGGCAGGCTGCCTGCACGTTAGGTCAGGGGAGTGTGCTCTGCAGGAGCTACCAGGAGTGGCCAGAGTGATTGGAGAAATAGGTGAGAGCCATGCTGGCAGCCTGGGTGGAGGACGCTCGGCAACCTTCACATTTCAGTCTGGGCTGGCAACTGTGGGATCCTGAAACATCAAAAGACAAAAAGAGGCCAAGCATGGTGACCCACATCTGCAACCCCAGCACAGGAGAACCAGGAGTTCAAGGTTACCCTCAGCAGCATAGTGAGTGAGGCCAGCTTCTGTCTCAAACAAAACCAACAAACTAAGAGGCAGAGATGTAGTTTTGTTCTCCAGTAGCTCGGAGATGGCTTGGTCTGGGCAGGAGGAACAGACAGGAGAAGGGGTGTGGTTGGCACCCTTCAGCAAACCTCACGGAGGTTTGTCCTGGTACCACCCTCTGCACAAAGAGCTTTCACCATCTGTTAATGACAACTATGGGGGGCGGGGAGAGGGCACGGGGGGGGGGGGGGGGGCTTACCAGACACTTCTTTGTCTAAACAAGTCTTGGTAAGAGCTACACAGCCAGTCTGGAAGGCAAGGCACCCCTGCTTCTGATGACCTCACCCAGGCTTACCCTGTGACTAGGCATGCTCCCCCTCCCCGGTACAGCAGTGAAGCCTTGGGAGGCTGTGGGCAGTCACTGGTGTCACCACTAATCACCCTGACCCCTGAGGTTTGGGCTCTGGGTCTGCTCCTGTCATTTTCCTGTCCCCACCTGTGACGGTGAATACCGATTGCCACCTCGACTGACCCCAGCACCACCTAGCAGACAAACCTCTGGGCATGTCTGTGAGCAGTGTTCTAGATGGGATTATCCGGGGTGCGATGACCCACCTAAGGTGTAGGGAGCACCATTCAGGGGGCGGGGGCCCTGGACTGAATAAAAGCAGAGTTGAGCTGAGCAGCATTCCTCTCTCTCTGCTTCCTGACTGTGGAAGCAATGTGACCAGCTGCTTCAAAGATCCCGCAGCCACGACTCCCCGCCATGAGAGACAGTACTCTCAAACATGAGCCTTCTGGCTGCTCTGGCCAGGTAGTTTGTTACAGCCATAGGGAAAGTAATCAACACACCACGGTCCTTGCCACCCACCTGCCACTCTTCCTAATGGCAGTGTGAGCAGGTCCAAAGTCTCCTTCCCCACTTTCCACCCTGCTGTTTGCAATGCATTGGTGGCAGCCTGGGAAGCTAGGCCACCAAGTCTATTGGAATAATGTGCCCCTGAAGATTCAGTTTTCTGGAGCTGGAGGCAGGAAGGACTCAGACCAGGTCTTATACCTTCCTTCTGGCTGCTCATACCCACGTGGAAAGGAGCTGATGTTGGTGAATGGGGTATTTCAGACAGGCAGGACAGGCCACCAGTGAGCATTGGGTACTGGCCAGGAGAGGCCTGGCGAGTTGTGGATAAGTATTTGTTACATGTATAAGTGACATGGCCAAGACACTCCTGGCATCATGAGGCTGTCCTGAAAAGCAAGACTGTCTCCTATGACAGCTCAGTTCCAGAATAAGGGACAGCAACTTCATGCATCTTAAATATCATTCTCCTAGACTGTGAGTGGGCCCCTTGGGGTATAGACACTGTCTGGCTCTTAAGAAAAAAAAGTTAATTTTAAATCAAAATGTTAATTTTGAATAGAAGGTAATACATTCATGTGATTAAATATTCAAACTTTACAGAAAAAAAATATAACGAAAACTATGCCTCCTCCTTGCCAACCTCAGCTGTCTTGTTCAGCTTTGTGTAAACATGTCACCTTAACATTTTATTTATCTCTCAGCACATGGATCTTATCCAATTTTTTTTTTACTAGCAGAGACAAAACTATGTAGTACAGAATCCTCTTGCATTTTGTTTTATACATTTTATCATATATGTTGGAGATCTTTCCATAATCCCTACATTCAAATTCCTTCCTCTCCTTATCCTTCCCTCCCCCTCCCTTCCCCCATCCCTCCCTTCCTTCTAATTAAATGCAGATCTTAGTGTGTTTTGCTGTGTATCTCCACGGTAAAAAACTTAGAATCAGAATTGCTAGTTAAAGGGAAGGTGCATTTTGTATTTGGGGTTCGCCTATTAAAACAGAATGTATGGGATGCATGATGTGGGCAGGGGGTTTAGGCCCAGAAGCCAGAACCTCAATCGACATCCAACTCACCCTGTCTTAGTTAGAGTTTCTATTGATGTGAAGAGACACCATGACAACGGTGACTCTTATAAAGGAAAACGTTTAATTGGGTTGGCTTGCTTACAGTTTCAGAGGTTCAGTCCATTATCATCACAGCAGGGAGCATGGGAGCATGCAGGCAGATGTGGTGCAGGAGAAGGAGCTGAGAGTCCTACATCTTGCCAGCAACAGGAAGTTGACTGTGACATTGGGCAGTATCCTGAGCATAGGGAAACCTCAAAGCCCCCCACCCACCCAACAATGACGCACTTCCTTCAACAAACCCACTCCAACAAAGCCACACCTCCTAATAGTGCCACTCCCTATGAGCTTATGGGCCCAATTACATTCAAACTATCACAACGCTTACTAACTGAGCACCTTTATTTCAAATTAAGGGTTGCAAAGTTTTCCATCTCCCGGAGTGGCTGTGATGCTTAAATAGAATGTACACAGAGCCCCTGTGCTGAACTCAGTAAGAGCTACATGTATGATGTTGTTGTGGTTGTTTCAAGGACTGTTCTCCTGTCCGAGTCCTTTGGACTCAGGGGCACCACATAGTGGATTTCAGATAATGCGTGAACAAGTAAATGGACCAGTCCGCAGTTGCTTTGTGGCTCCTCCTTCGGCAAACATGGCCCCCTCCCATCCCTGAATCAGGACCCGTCTTGGCAGAAAGGCCCAGAACATAGGTGTGGGGGGCTGCTTGTTGGCTTTGCTCACGGCAGCTCTGTCTTCTTCCTTTCACCGGGTTGGATCAACAGTTGCCGGTGCAGCCAGAGTAAGCCACCAGGTGCACCAAAATACCGAGTAAGCCCAGCATCTGCTCCAAAACTCCAGGCAGATGAAAGCCACTCTCTCAAACCCCAAACGCAAGGACTCAGTGGTCCATCTTACCTAGCACAGGCGAGTTCTGGGTTTAGTCCCCAACACCCTCCAAGCACACAGGCTAGCTAGTCAGGTATAGTAGCGCACACATATAATCCCAGCACTTGGGAAGCAGAAGCAGGAGGATGTGGAGTTCAAGCTACCTAGTGACTTTAGAGTTTGGGCTACAGAGGACTATCTCAAAAACCAAAACAAAATCAATAAAGAAAAGAAAGAAAAATCCCCAGAACACCAGACTGGGGAGATGGCATGGCTCCCAGCGACTTCAGAGAAGTAGATGAGGTCTGCCCTGATGGAGGACTGGGCGGCTGGAAATAGAAAGGTAAAGGCACCCAATTACTTACTGAGTGCTCATATTTGTCTTTCTGGCTCTTCATATCCAGGCTGCACTTTTAGTCTGGCTACTAAGAGACAGGGCCAGTCAGAATTAGTTACATGTGGGGAATTAGTAATTTGGGAAAAAGAAATGTAGGCTTATTGTTTCTAGATAAACAGCGCTCCCTAAACGAACAGCTAATAAGCCTGGCATTAGGAGCCTGCCAGACCTCCTGTGATGGCTAGCTGCGGCTCATCTCAATTAGCTGGTCACTGTCTGTAGGCTGAGGTGGGCTGCTACCTCACGGCCCCCGTGAAGCAGCACATCCTTTAGTAGTGACAGGTCCAAAAGAAGAGGGACTCCTGAGCAGAGGTCCGTTTGTCCATCTCAGCTGCCAGTGGGGGCTGTGAGCTCGTGCCGTGTGCGCTGTGTGCAGGCAAGAGAGGCTGAGTACCAGGCTTTGTTCCCTCTCCGAGTCCTTGGCATTGTTCTTCCATTTCCCCCAAAGTGACAGTCGTCCGCCTTGCTAAAAAATCTTCAGTTCACGTCACCCTCTCAGGCATGGTTCCTCTAACAGGTGTCAGATACACCCTTGAACAGCTACAAACATAATTGCTTTAGTCATAATTGCTATAACAAGATACTAGGAATAAATAACCTCCAGAGAGATGTGTACTCAGCCCACAGTGCTGCAGTTCCCAGCCCAGGATCCTGCGGACTCGCCGATTTGAGCCTCTAGTGGGGATGTTGGGTCACGGTGATGTGGCGTGTATACGGAGGGCATTTTACATACATAATGACCAGGAAGAAAAAACTAAAAAAGCCAGGGTCCCACAATCCCCTTCAAAGACACGCCCCAAATGGCCTAAGCACCTCCCCCTAGGTCTGAGTTTCTTACAGTCACACCCTTTCTCCAAGGGCGCCTCGCTGGGGACAAAGCACAGGACCTCTGACAGACCCTGACCCACGCCACAGCATGAATATCCTACCGATACAAAACTGACAACACATGAAATGAAGATCTGATTCCATTTGTTAACTAACTGGGAAATTTGTTGATTCTCAGACTGCTTGAGAAACAGGGATTTATACCCTCTATCAGGAAAAGCCTTTATAAACGTCTTTGTGGGTTCAGTGGGTGACGGCATTTGCCCCAAAGTCTGATGACCTAGAACCCACCCGGTGGGAGGGGAAAATCAGCTTCCACGAGTTGTCATCTGACTACCAGACACATGCTATGACATGCGTGTACACACAAACACTCATGGACAGACAATAAATGTTTTACCTGCATGTATGTCTGTGCAACGCATGTGTGTCTACAGAGGCCATAAGAGGGCGTTGAATTCCCTGGAACTGAAGTTACAGACAGTCACGGGCCTCCATAGCTACACAGGCGTGGAGACTCAAACCCAGGTCCTCTGGAAGAGTAACTAGTGCTTAATTACTGAGCCCATCCCTTGAGCCCCCGAAATCTTTTTTAATTAAAAAAAATAAATAAGCCAGGAATGGTAGCACACGCCTTTAATCTCAGGTCTTAGGGGACAGAGGCAGGCAGATATCTGAGTTCGAGGCCAGCCTGGTCTACAAAGCAAGTTTCATGACAGCCAGGGCTACGCAGAGAAACGCTGTCTCAAAAAACAAATAACATTTGTGGGTGGGGAGTTCTGGGGACTGAATCCAGGTCTTGTGGGTGCTAGGCAAGCACTCTATCATTGAGCTGTACTTCCAATTCCTCAAGAAAAGCTTTTTAAAAAGTCAGCCTAAGAAGCAGATTGAAAACAAAACTGGTTAATAATGTTCTCTGAGGCCTCTCTGCCAAACCTGGAAGATCATCTC
Source organism: Peromyscus maniculatus bairdii (assembly GCF_049852395.1). Classification (NCBI taxonomy): domain Eukaryota; kingdom Metazoa; phylum Chordata; class Mammalia; order Rodentia; family Cricetidae; genus Peromyscus; species Peromyscus maniculatus. Next base: position 68,803,658 of record NC_134853.1, on the reverse strand, counting down.
TCTCATCCGGCAGAAATCCACTCACTAGCCTGGGCCCCCACTGACTCACAGCTCAACTTAACACACCGCTCTCCAAACAAGGGACATTCCCTGGGAGACAGAGCCTTTGGTCTGCCCCTGAGGAATGCCCTGCGACACTGAGGGGTCCCGTCCACTGCCCACCTTGTTTAAGTTGTGAGGGATGTTCCGCAACTCACAGGAGCAGGGTCCCTTATGGCTCGTTGACTGTGAGCAGGGGGCTCCTGGGAAGACACCATGAACAGCCCTGGGGGAGGAAGAAGTGTCTGCGGTCATGGTGACAAGGACATGAGGGGCAGGAGCAGGTGTGTTACCTTTGCCCTCTTCGGTTCGGCCAAAGTGGACCTTGGCATGGCGTGGGGGTGGGGAGGCCTGGGAACAGCTGCTAGAATGGTGGGGGAAAAGGGGGCAGTGTGGTCCGGGCAAGCGGCTGTCATGGAGCAGGAGACAGAAAGTCAGGAGGGCCTGGAGACTGGCTGGGTGTGGAGAAGTCTCACTTTCATAAGGAATTTTCTCACTCTGAAGCCAGAGTGGCCAGGCAGCGAGGAGTGTCACCCACAGGATCGAAAAGGCAGGGGAGCCCCAGGACGCTGACTGGCTCCCACCTGTCTTCCTGAAGGCTGTCTGTGTTTTATTCGGCCTCCTCCACCACCAGGGCTTTCCTCTCTGGCAGGTACCTGGGCCCTGAGCAGCGGGGTCTGCTGACCCTGGGCAGCGGGGTCTGCTGACCCTGGGCAGCAGTCCTGACTCTAGCCAGGCCTGGCAGTGGATGGAGCTGCTGCTGGTGTGAGGTGGGTCAGATGGGACTCCAGGGCCTTGTGGATGAGTAATGGTGGAAAATTGGAAGTCTAGGGGCTAAACACTTGGACATATTTTCTTTGTTTTCAGGACATATATTTATTTTAATTTTGTTTAATTTTTAAATAAATTTTATCAATAAACCCTTGGAAAAAAACAATTCTTTTTAAAATTTTAAAATCACATTAGTTATGAGCATTGACATAGTCGAAATACTCCCAATGAAGTGGAACTCTGTGGAAAGCAGGACTCCCACTACCCTCGGTTATCCGAGCAGGTACTGCACACCCATGTCCACACTTAGAGAGGAGACCGTGGCGACGGTATGCAGGTCAGCAGCCCCATCTCCTTCAAGAAGTTTCTTTCCTGGGCACATGGCAACGAGACTGACTTCGAACCTCTTCCTGCTGGTTGCAGCTCAGAGGCTCTGGGGCGCACACGGCTGGGGGGGGGTTGCTGTGTGCAGGTATCAGGCAGACACTGATGAGTCTATCTTGGAAGCAGCCGTAACCAGCCTCTCTGCCTGTCCCTAAACCGATAAGGAGCCCACCAACTTGTAGGGTATTGGCATGGGAAGAACCTCCTCCAACCGGTTCCACCATTGTCCTTTATAGTTAGGGCAGAGGGAGAGACTGCGTGCAGAGACCTCCCTCCTGTGGGCAGGACCTCCTGGCTACCAGGGGCTGTCAGGACCAAGGACAGCACACACACACACACACACACACACACACACACACACACACACACACACACACACACACCTTGGTTAAGAAGCCATCTCTAGCTTCCTGTGCGCCCACCACACCCACCCCAAACCCATTCGCAGTTAAGGGCTGCCCTCCGGTGAGAACGGAGTGGTATGTCCGTCCTTTGCCTCTCACTCACCGTCAGGTAGGTGGAGGGGGAGTTGAGTCTGTGCCCCATGGCATTCAACGTGAAGGCTTTGCACACTGTCAGAGTAATGAATTCTGCAAGGGCTGAAGCGAGGGCTGGAGGATTTTTGTGTCATGTGTCTAAGAGTGACAACCCCCAGTGGTTAATTACTGCCACACGACGAGAACCGAGCTGGTAGCAAAATGAGATAAGTTCATTATGAGCTAAATTTGAAGTTAATTGGATTCACACACTCCCCCCCCCCCCATTAGTATACATACAGACTACCTAGGAAGGGGCTGTGTAGAAAAAAAAATGTTGCATCTGAGCAGAAACTGGTAATCAGGCAGGTCTGGTCATTTTATGGAGGTGGCGAGGAAGAGCCTCTGAGGTGTGAGTAAGAGGGAGCCATAGCTCTTTCAGCTGAGCAGAACTGAATCGTTGGGTTAAATTCATCTTAGCGGACACTTTCTGAGCACCTACTGCATACCAGGCCAGGACAGGGGAGGCAGGAGACAATAGTAGCTCCTGATCTCTGGAAAGCTCCAGTCCAGAGGCAGAAGGAGGACATGAGTCAGGGTGCAGGGAAGGAATGGGGAGGGATCTGGTGTCAGAAGGCCCAGGGTTTGGGTGGCTCCATTCCTTACCAAGGGTGTGAACTTGAGCGATCAATGATCATCTAAACAAAGCCTCCGCACCTTCATTCTCATGTCTAAAGGGCTGGTAATGGAGCTTGTCTCAGGATGGCGTTGAGGGGTAAATGAATGAGTATCTACAAAACACAATGGGACGTAGAACACAGCCCATGCTAGAAACATAGCTGGCATTGGAGATTAGGCACAAGAAGTATTGGCCCAAAGTGTGGCTCATAGGAACCCCTGTGGCTCTTTTGATTGGCCGGTGTCCAGGGATGCCCAGAGTTAAGGTGAGGGAAAATAGATACCACTTCTGCATGAGAAGGTTGCAAGGAATTCCCGGATCCATTTGAAAACAGTCATAAAGAGTGCCTTGTTTCATCCCCTAAAAGAACTTTTTCCAATTATAGAAAGAGACTCAGATAATTTTATTACTTTCCTAAAAATCACACAAGTAGTAAGTAGTGGAGGTAAGATTTGAACTCAGGCCTGTGTGTCTCCCAGGCTGGACCCCTCCCTGCCACATTCTAAGGTCTAGATTTGGCTCTAGAGGTAACTGGGGAAGGTGTGTGAAAGGGAGTGGTGGAGGGGGGGTAGGGGGTGGTGGAGTTGGGGGGGTACAGAGTGGGGGGTTTGCTTCCTGGCTCTTCAGGCCTGACCCTCACAGAGCTGACCCCGCATCTCCTCCCTGGAGGTAAGGCTGCCCTCTGGCGGCCATGGCCCTCAGGTCAGCTATGGTTTGTCTTTGCCCACCCTTGCTCTCTCCCCGAAGTACATCCCAAACCGGCTCACACCTCCCCTTCAATTGTTCATCCATAGTCACACCCCTCTTTGTCCCTCCAAGACTTTCTGTGACTTTTGGAATCTGACCTTGGGTTTTCTCCGCTCATCAGCTGGTGGGTACACGAGCAGCTCCATTGTCTGGCTATCACAAATAGTGCTACTATGAACCCTCACACGCAGGTTTTCACAGGGACAGTTGGTCCCATTTCTCTTGGTGACACAACTGGAGTGGAATTGCTAGGTCACGTGGGAACTCTGTGTCCAGACTTCCTGAAGTACACACACCCTTTTACATTCCCTCCAGCGGGAGATGAGAAATCCAGTTCTCTTCATCTACGTAAGATTATATTCTGTCTTTTAAATGCAACCGTCCTGGTCGGGGAGAAACACTGTATCACCATGGCTTTGATTTGCATTTCCCTAATGGCCAACGGTGCTGAGCTAAGTCTGGGCTTCCATTTGCTCCTTTCTGTCCACGTGCCTATGAACGTCCTTTGCTCATTTGAAACTGGTTTCTCTCTCTCTCTCTCTCTCTCTCTCTCTCTCTCTCTCTCTCTCTCTCTCTCTCTCTATTAATTTCCGACTTTTTAATATATTCTAGAAGAAGCCTCTTATGAGAAACTTGATTTGCAAATATTTTCTCCCATGCTATGAGTCATCTTCATTTTCTTTTCCTTTTAAAACTTTTTTAATAAAAAAAATTTTAGACTATGTAACCCTGGCTGTCCTGGAACTTGCTCTGTAGACCAGGCTGGCCTTGAACTCACAGAGATCCACCTATCTCTGCCTCCTGAGTGCTAGTATTTAAGGCATGTGCCACCACCCCCAGCTCATCCTTATTTTCTTACTGGTGTCTTTTAAAGCATAAAAATTTTTAATTTTAATTTGCTCCTTTTTAAATCACTTGTGTGATTTTTAAGAAAGCCTGGCCTAATCCAAGGCCATGGATGTTAACTTTTTCTTCTGAGGGTCCCTTAGTTTGAGTGAATACACTTAGGCCTTCGGTCCATTCTGAGTTATGTTAAGGCGGCATGAGCACCTCTGATTTTGAGTCATCATTACCTGCCTCTCCACACATCTAGCCTGGAGGGGAGTTCAGCCGCTTTCTTGGCCATGTGTAGCTCTGGTTTTTGTCTCAGAAGCACATGGAGTTTGTTCTTCTGAGTGGTGTAAGGAGCTACTCACTTATCTTTTTTCCCCAATGGTGAGTGGATTATCCAACACCACATAAAAGGTCCCCCTGTGCCCCAGTAAGCTGGGATCCTTCCCTCACCCCAGGCAGGAGCTGTGTGCCCACGATGGTCTATTTCTCACCTTCCTATCCATCCCATTGGTTTCCTGGTCATGAACAGATATCATGCCTTTAATTATAAAGACTTCCTGGGAGGTTTTAGCATCTGGGAGGCCAGTTTCCTTGTGGGAAACACTGAATAATCCAGCTAGAGTTGAGTTTCACTGGACATCAGGACAGGTGAGGTGAAGTCGCCACCATCCACTTCCTCTGAGACTTTGAGCAGTCATGATCCTCCTCTGGGTTTCCTCAGTGGTACATCAGGAGGAGGTACCAACTCTTCCTTTCCTCCCAGAATTGCAAAGAGCAAGGTTCCGTCTTGAGTTTCAAAATCACTAGAATTCCTTGCTATTAGTGGCCAAGGCTAGCGCCTAATTAGTCTCTCTAAGAGAAGGCTACACAAAGTCGGACAAAGTCTACTCACATGTGGGAGTTCTGTGTGTCGGGAACGCGATCACTTCTTTCTGCTCAGTTATCAGCAGCAGCACCACAGCTGCACAGCAAATGACGTAACTCATCCCCTTCTTGGTGAGAAGGGACGAGGGCATGAGCCTCCACGTCGTGCTGTGATTGGAGATGTTGCTTCTGTTTGGCCTCCCAGCCCAGACCGGATCAGCCAAGCAAGAGCTGTAGTGTCTCATCAGCTGCTTTGACTGAGGCAGTGATAGCGAAGCAGGGGAAATGCCCATTGCTCTTGGGGTCACGGGACCCACAGCTCCAGCCCAAGAGAGTCCTCAGAGGCCGATAGCAAAGCTGAGCTTTGAATTCTTTCTATGTTTCCTCCTTAGGATGTGTCCAGCTTCTGCTTGGATTCCTAGGTCTCACATACAAATCTTCTTTTTCTTTTTCTTTTTTTTTTTTTTTTTTTTTTTTTTTTTTTTTTGAGACAGGGTTTCTCTGTGTAGCTTTGTCCTGGAACTCACTCTGTAGACCAGGCTGGCCTTGAACTCACAGAGATCCACCTGCCTCTGCCTCCCAAATGCTGGGATTAAAGGCATGCGCCACCACCACCAGGCCTCACATATAAAGCTTGATTCAGTCATCAGTTATCAGACCACACTGCAATCAGGGCCGGCCATGACGTATCTTGCTCATGCCTTTGGGGGTCAGCTGGAAACTGGCTGAACTAGGGGAGGCTGAGTCACTCTCTGCTCTAGCATCTGCTTCATGGATGAGAGGCGAGGTGAGACATGTTCTCATGGTGACACAGAAGTGTGGCATGTGACGGGGTGCCACACCCAGACACGCATTCATGTCCCAAGTGCTGCCTGGGGAGTAGCAGCCGGTACCCTGTTGTCCAAGGCAAGGTACATGCTGAGGCCCCACAGGGCCAGAAAAACCCTCTCTGTTCAGTAAGGAGAGCTAAAATTCTGTTTCATTAGTTTTTAAAGGTGGTTATGTCCTTGCAACAGTTTTTTGGAGTCATATCATCATTTCTTTTTCAAGATGGCAGCAGAAAAGATGAAGCGTTAATTTTTGTAGAAGAGGACATTGAGTCTCTCCCAAGGTCATACAGGGGTTAAGGGTAAAGCAGGGCTGGCAGCTCAGGACTTGATGCTCCTCCTCACTGGTCTGCTTGCTGGCTGCTCCAATGTGTTAAGCTGGAGGCAGTCCTCTGCCCTGCTACATACAGAATTTTGTTAGTGATAAAGATAACATGGATAGTGTCCATCAACAGCCTCCATCCTGACTGGTGCTGGTACCCAGTGGAAAAGCAGGAAGTTGAGATGACACAAAGAGCTGTCGGTCTGACTTCCTCAGTCTGCCCAACAACAAGTTGTATGTTCCACGGGAGTACTCGTAGCCACAGGATGGAGCCTCTGTCCCTAGGGTGTTCTCTAAGTGAAAATGGATATGTGGGTAACACAAAGGAACCCCTAGGAACCAAAAGACTCAGTGGCAGGGTTCCTTGTAGAACACACATCACCATGTGCCAGCTTCTCACAGGGCACATTGTTGGAAAGGGAAGGAATGAGTCCCAGTACAACGGCAAGTTCAACGACAAGGCTGGAGCCAACAGCAAGCCCCACTGAGCCTGAACTTGGGAAGAACCTGCCACCAGCAGCCCAGGGCACACCTGCAGCCCTCCAGGCAGTGCTACACACCTGCAGGAAATTAAGGCTGTGAGCACTTACAACTTTACACTCACAGCCCTTCACACACGTGTGCACACTTCAGCCAGCAAGAGCTTCAGGGGCTCTGGGAGGCGGAGCTTTAACATCAGTGTAAGATTGGAGTGAGTTCGATCTTATTTACTAGCGTGTAAGGAATGAATTTTGGATGCCGATGTCTTTTCGATCTCTTTCATACAGTCAGACAGTTTTTTTTTTATATATATATAGTGATAGGATGTTCTAACCAATATTTTGATCTTGAACCATCTTTACATACCTGGAAGAAAACTCTTAGCATAGGAGTTGGTCATAGCACATCACTGCGTTGCTCAGTCAGTGTGGCAGTGGACGTTTGCTACCACTGTTGGTAGTAGCAAGAATGAAATAACTTGGTACCGTGTGAATAAGTCATGATGCTAGCCTTCAATTCTTAGCTTTTCTGCCGTGTCTGCTAAGTGCCTACGTCACAGTTAGGCCAGGTCGGTGGAATGAGTTAGGAAGACGCTCTTGGTTTATAGACTAGACCGTTTAATAACATAAGGATGTATCCCTTGAAGATTTAAAACAAGAACAAATAAAAACTTGCTCAGGAAGCTAAGTGGACAAGGCCCTTATTTTTAATAGAGACATTTTTAATAGAGGAGCTCTACTTCTCCAAGACTGTCGGGCTACTGGTATTTTCTAGCTGCTCTTGTGTTAATTACGGTAATTTACGTTTTCCTAGAAAATCGAACCTTTTGTTGAGAATTTCATATTTAGAAGTGTGCAGTTTATATTCTTCTTTATAAATGTTATTTTTCTATGATTTTAGTTATATCTTTGTTCATTCTTTATCTTTTTAAATTTTAACATAATTTCTTTATTAATTCTTTGGGAGTTTCATATCATGCACCCTAATTTTCCTCACCTCCCAGTCCCCCATATCCTCCCCTCACCCCGCAGTGCTCCCCAAATAGAAAATTTTAAAAAACCAAACCAAAACAAAGCAAGCAAGCAAAAACAAAAACAAGAACAAAACAAAAACCCTCTTCTCTTCTCTTCTCTTCTCTTCTCTTCTCTTCTCTTCTCTTCTCTTCTCTTCTCTTCTCTTCTCTTCTCTTCTCTTCTCTTCTCTTCTCTTCTCTTCTCCATCTTTCCCGCCTCTCCAACCCCTCTTCATTCATCTGGTGGCATTGGGAGCTGCAGTGTGTCACAGTGGACCCTTTTGTCCAGTCAGCTTTACTAGCAGATGTTCATTGCAACAAGTCACTGGTCTGGTTCAAGGCCTCTGGTGTCTGGTGCACCATCGTCACTGGATCCTCACTGGAACTCCTCTGGGATACCCCGAGGCCGCCTCAAATCACAGAGATCCTGCCAGTATCATTCCACAGGACCAGATCCTTCACGAGCTCCAGCAGGTCCTAGATGGGGTAGACGTTAGGGTGGCCAACCCCAGGCCTGGGTGGTAGCTGAGCTGGTCAGTCCAGGCCACTGGGGTCACCCGCCTCAGGCGAGGAGGCAGAGCCAGCTCCCCAATGCCCATGCCATGAGGGTCAGTTCCCCCTTACCTGTAGTGAGGGGTGGGGCCATCTCTCTGGAGTGCAGGGAGCCAGCTCTCTTGCTACCGTGTACAGCAAGAGGCAGGGCCAGCTTTCCCAGGGCCTGCGAAGGACAGGGTTGGCTCAGCACAGTCCTCTGATTTCATCACGCATGGTTCCTATGGCCCCTGAGGTGACACAGACCTCAGACATCAACACAGAGCCCAGCTGCAACTGCACCACAGACCCAGACATGGCCCTCAGCAGTAGCTTGGGCCCATTTATCTTGATAATTCTTCAGGATTTGTTTTGTCTTGACTTAGATCTGTCTGTTTTATTGGTCTTTTCAGGCGAGACTGGGTCCATTCAGGGTGGTCTGGCTAAAGATGTCACTTCATTTTCAAACAGTGACTCCCGGTTGTACCTGGGGTGGTGCCTGTCTTTTTGTTTCCTCTTTTACGTATCGATTCCTTCCTCCTTCCCCGAGTTTCTTTTATTGCTTTTTCATCCAGCCTTCTGAGTCGAGCTCTTTGCCAAGGTTCTGATTTTCTGAACCTTTGTTTGAAGGATCAAGGTTTTAAAGTGTGTGTACCAGCAGCAAAGACTGTTGACCAAACATGACCCAAAGGGCAGACACTGGTTGAAGAATGAGCCGGATCCCAGGAGGCAGGTGCCCCAGAGTCCAGGCCAAGCCTTGCTCAGATTCTCTGAGTTTCCATGGGTACACCCTGCCCTTCTCGGGGCCTGGTCTCCGTCTCGGGCAGCTGGGGAGTGCATGAGCAGCTGTACTAGGTGGGCCTCACCACACACCCTCCATATTCCGGGGAACATGTCTGGCACCCCTCTTTTGTCTTTACCCTCAGAAAAACATGTTCACTATAAAAAAAATCTATGTAGTCAAATTTCCTTCTGGAAGACGGAGCCAGTACGTAATGGTGATGGTGTCCCAGCTGAGAGATGGGACTTGAGGAATCATGGCCAGAAGTACAGATAGTCCCAAAGCAAGGGAGAGTCACGGATGGATTGACTAGCCATGCAGACATAGACACTGGCTCATTGGGGACATCTTGTTTCCTGTAAGAAAGGACTCATATCAATACCTCAGCTCCCCGGGTGGTTGAGGGCTACAGGCATTAACCTTTTCAAAATCTTGGCAAGAGCCTCGCATTTCCTAATTTCTTTGTAAGTGTTCTTTGCATGCGATTGTCATCATTAGATGGGAACCTGGGGTCAGGGACAGGGTGGGGAGATGCTGCCCAACTTGGTGGAGATGCTCCCACGATCGACAGAAATGCCCCTCACCAAAGCAGGCCCTGACTTTGGCTTTCTCACAGCCTGGCTACTGACATCTCAGCCCTGTGCCGAGTAGTCCGATTGGTGCCCACTCCCCTTCCTGAGACAGCGTCACAGCTCTCCGCCACCCCCATCCCTGGTCACTGACTCTGTAAAGGAGACTGAGGATGAGATGGCCTTGGGCTGGGGTAGGCATGGGGCTGAGGTGTCTGCTCTGCCACAGTCCTTGTGGACCCCAAGCCAGTCAATCCCCTTCCTCCACCAGGCCTGTTTTCCATCTGTAAAGTGGCAAGAAGAGCCTGGTCCAGGGTCCCCTCTTGAGTCTGTCCTTGAACAGGAGTGGAGGGGGCTGCATGGACCCCCAAGACCCTTGCTTCTCCAGCAGAGTGGCTTCTTTCACTAAAATGATGTAGATCTGTGCACTTCTGACCTGGGGGTACAAAGACTTGACTTGGAGCTCCGACTCTGCTGAGAGGCACGGGAAGCCTAATAGGGCAAACCTCCTCCATTGCCTCCGGGCCTGCAAGGTGGAGCTTTCAGTTTCGGCTTGGCCCTCCTTGAGAGGCTTGCCTGGGTGCAGTTCATGCCGAAGATGAGGGACTCCCAGAGTTAATCCTGGGGTGTTGGCTCAACTCCAACATCTCATGTAAAGACACGTGAGTCAGGGTGCCCAGCCCAAAGCCAGGGAGGTGATGAGCTCGGGCAGGAAGGGGACTTCTTTTGGGGATTGTCAGGAGTTCTTGAAGTTCTGGAAGGTTGGCAGACTGGGAGTTGAGGCAGCTTCCAGGATGGTCACTGACGGGGGGCACTAGAAGGGCTGTGGAGTCACTCATGTTCCTGTTCTCACACTACACACTGGATTCTGTTCTTTGGGGGGGGACATGGTCAGAGATGACCCTCCTCTGTGGAGTCACTCATGTTCCTGTTCTCACACTACACACTGGATTCTGTTCTTGGGGGGGGACATGGTCAGTGATGGCTCTCCTCTGTGGAGTCACTCATGTTCCTGTTCTCACACTACACACTGGATTCTGTTTTTTTGGGGGGACATGGTCAGTGATGGCCCTCCTCTGGCCACCTCTTGGTGGGGCTGGGCTCAGAGTCCCTACTTGTGTACTGCTGGTTTGTAGGAAAGACCGACAGGTACTCTGGTACTCATCCTGGCTCTGCACGACCAGCTGTCACTCACTGTCTAGCCCATGGGCCTCTCATGACCCCCCCCTCCTCAGTGTCCACTCCCTAGTCCCAAATCTACATCCTTTCCCATCACTTCCCATTTCCCATCACTTAGCTTCTTAGGGTTAGCTGTCCGTCCTCTCCCCTAGGACAGCAGCTTCCTTCAGGGTTCAGTAAGGGAAGCGCTTTCTCAAAGTCTGGCTTCCACGTCCTAGCTCCCTGTCGCAGATAAGCTGCAGGAGGGTTCGAAGGGACACAGACAGGGGCATGGTTGTTCTTTCCTTGTGCATTCTGCTACCTTGAGATCCCTTCCCACAAGCCTCTTGGATGTTTGGTTACCCTGTGGACTTACTCATAAAATGCCTACTATGTGCCACAAGGCGCCTGCTCTGCCGTGGGTCCTGGTGAGACCCCAGCCACTCTCTCCCTTTTTTTCCATTTAAGGTCTGTTTTGTCATCCCCATAATGTCAGCTTGGGCTGGCCAAGGGGAGTTCTTGGTGCTCTTCTTGCACTGATTCTTGAGCAGAGTGAAAGACTCTTAATGGATTCCCACCTCTCCAGCAGGGCCATGGTGATGGACATGAAGTCATCCCTGCCCTCGAAGAGCTGGGAGTCCCCACTTGAGAGTCAGGGCCTTCACCTCCACATGCCAGTATTGGTGTTGGGAGAAGTGCCCCACACGTTTACTGAATAAAGGAACAGCTCTGGGTCTTGGGAGGGAAAATGCAATCCACGGCCAGATCCGGTGCTGGGAGATTGGAGGTGCTCCCACCACGGGCTGTTGGGAATAGAGGAGGGAGGTGTGTGAGCCTGGCAACGGTGGGCGACTGTACGTGGCTGGAGGAGGGGGCACTGTATGCTGAGAACCAATGGGAAGCCACAGGGTGGAGATGGAGCAGTCTAAGTCACACTTGAGGAGCACACAGCCCGCTATGTGGCACGGCCATTGTCCCACCCCCGAGCGGTTCTGATTTCTCAGAGATGGACCACAGTTCTAGCTTGTTCCTCGCCAAGTAGAGCCGGGAGAGCTGGCGTGGAGTGTGTGTGTGTGTGTGTGTGTGTGTGTGTGTGTGTGTGTGTGTGTGTGTGTGACATGGGGAGTAAGTAGAGCATGCTGGTGTTCAGCATCCAGAAGTGACAAAGGATGTCCAGGGAGCTGTGGCCGGGCAGCAGTCTGCAGAGATGCTCACCCTGTGATCTGTTGCTTTGATTCTTCAGGCCGCGACTTGGCAAGCACGACCCTCCCCGGGTACCCTCCGCACGTCCCCCCCGCTGGACAGGGCAGCTACTCTGCACCAACGCTGACAGGGATGGTGCCTGGTGAGTTTGCACTGTCCTCGTCCCCACAGCAGGCAGCAGACGGGGTTGCTGTGGGAGGGCACTCTCTGCCCCAAAGCAGCCCAGGTGACCTCCGCGCTTCAGAGAAGCCAACCTGAATAAATCAGCAGAGGCCGACTCAGCCTCTTCCGCAGCAGGGTCTGCAGTGGGGCCAGGCTAGCAGAGGCTTCACTGGGGAGGATATCAGAGGCTGGGTCCTTGTCTGACACTTGAAAAGTCCCTGGCCAGCCACGCTGGGCACCAGAACCCACGGGGGTGCCGGGCCAAGAGTGCAGGGCCAGCCAGTTGGGGTATCCCCTAGCCTTCCTTCCCTCCTCCAGCTTCTCCTTTATTCCTCAATCTGTGTACCAGGAACCATATAGAAACCCCCCAAGGTGCGTGCACTTGGTGGCCTTATCCCTTGAGCGTGAGCACAGTGTGTTTTCGCGACTGGTAGGTTGTTGACGGCTGAGTTTGCCACTTGGACTATACTGAACTCCATTAAAACCTTAAACTCTGTCCCTGCACCAGTGAAGTGTCATTGACCCCAAGAACAGAGCTCTCCATTCCTTAAAGGATGTCCTCTGTTTCCCCCTTCTCCATCCATCCCGTGGACCAGGGTTAGTCCACAGAGCCGAGGGGCTCCTTTCTCCACTCTGGAGGCCCACCCGGGTGGAGCTATCTGTGTTCCTTCTGGCTCTACCTCAGGGCTGTCCTCTTAAAGGTGCCCTAATGGTCTGTTTGTGAACCCCTGATGGTGAGCTCTTGGTGGGGACTCACAGGTGTGTGTGTGTGTGTGTGTGTGTGTGTGTGTGTGTGTGTGTGTACACATGCCAACAAGTGGAGCAGTTTAGGGCACAGGCAAGTGGAGTTTCCCACACTGCCCACCCCGGCAGAGAATATCAAGGAGCCCCGGAATTGGAAGTCCCATCCTGGCCTAGTTGTGTGCGCCGTGTATTTAACAAGGTAGGAGGCTGGAGCATATTTCATTTAACGGTTTGTTAGCTTGATTTATGCTTTTTAAATATGAGACATATGGGAAATGGCCTCGGTGAGCACTCTTGTCCTGGGCCTTGCCAACACCGGGGAGGTCTGCCAGGTGTTAGCGCAAAAGCTTCGCCTTTCCTGCTGCAAGGATGGCCCTGTGGCAGACGCCAAAAAAATGCAGTGCCCAGACGAACAGAGGTGGTGGGCACACACTGCCACCACCACACCCTTGGGCTCCTCATCTGCCAGCCTCTAGCCGTTGAGGCCACAGACCACATTCAAGAACGGCTCTTCACCTTTATGTGGCACTTCCATACCAACAGGCAGACTTCCTTCTCTGTGCTCACACGGAACAGCTCTGTCAGATGGGCTGGCTCGAGGGTGTAACCCCATTTCTCTGAGTGGCTGGGATCCAAAGAAGTTAGCAGACTGCATAGAGCTGCGAATGAGCTCGGCCCCTGGCAAATAGGGTCTCTAAGTCCCCAACTCTAGCTTTTCAGAAGGGGATTATAGTAACCCTGGGTCCTGGTCCCAATTAGAGCCAGTGAAAGAGAGACCACATTGATGGCCCTGCCAGAGCCTCCCCTTCTCCCAGAGAGCTAGTTGAGAGAAGCAGCCAAACCTCATCTGGTTTATCCAAAGTGAACAACCCTTGGGCCCTGCCATCCCTCCAGCCCCAACTCCCAGGCCGCACACACCTGGCTATGGGCTTGCAGAGGCCCCATGGGGATGGTAGCTTCTCATCCAGTAGGGATGGGAGCAGGATTCACAGGACCATCCAAGGGCACAGTGTCCCGTCCATTGCAATGGGAACACAGGGCCTCCGGGACTCAGTCCCTCACCACAGAGGGCAAGCGCACAGAACTGAAGAGGAGAAAGCAAGGACTATGGCTGGGGGCCTGCTGCTCAAGGACCCTGAATTCTTCCTGCTCCGTATCTCTCCCCCTGTTCCTGCCCCTTCACCGCCCCTTCCTCCTCCTAACTGGCTCCGCGCTTTCTCTTGTCCCACACTCACAGCACTTAACGCCAGATCAAGACAGCTTAGCTCTTGCTCCTCAGTGTCCTGGCCACTGTCATGTCCTGTTTCTACGTTGTCTCCAAGCCTGTTTCTTAGATGGCTTACATCCCCAGCACAGAGGCCCTCACCCTTCAGCAGAACAGTGGTCTGGCCTGCCCCCCATGCATTGTCAAAGGCTGGCCCTAGCTAGCTTTGTGGGCCCCTATTCCAGCCCTCCCGGTCCTGAGTCACCCATCTTCATTCTGTATCCTTGGCTGGACCACTTCCCACCTTGGCCTGTTGCGATCCAGCCTCACTCTTCAGGTCTGAGCACAAGCGTCACTGCCCACAAGCTTCCAGGATGCTCCCACCTGGGGCCAGTGTTTTGTGTTCCATGGGCTATGTGGTGCTCTCGCTGGAACCTTCTTAGCCTTGGGTATCATCATAGCACCAAGCAGGCTCTGGGTATTCTCTGTGCGTGTTGGCTAGGGGACGGTGTCAAGGCAAAGCAGATAAACCTGTGTTTTAATTTCCTGTGACAAGTAGAAGAAAATCCTAAACGCAGTGCTCAGAAGAGTGGGAACATTCTCTCACAGCTCTGTAACGAGTCTGAGGTCAGGATCACCGGGCCAAAATGCTGGTGCTGTCACAGTGCCCCTCCCTGGGAAGCCCTGGAGTGGCTGTCCCTCAACTCGTCCAGCTTCGTCCTTGCTGGAGCTGCATCACCCCAAGGCCAAGTCTCTACATCACCCTTCCTTCATATAAGGGCACTCATGGCCCATGTAGGCAATCAGGGTCCTTCATAGCCCAAGGTCCCAACTTCTGCACATCTGCCACCTTGTCTCGGCACTCACAGGTTTCACATAAGGAGCTCACACGTCAGGTTCCAGGGACCAGGACGTGACTACTCTGTGATCTGTTTGAGGGCTTCGATCTTACATTTGTTCAGATTTCTGCCGCTTAACCTCTCGGGTTTCCAAGTCCATGAGGTATTTACTTGACGGGATCCAGTTATCATAGCCATGGGGGCCTGTTGGCGTGTTCTGAGAAAACAGTTGACATGACTCTGGGGGAGCTGTTATCTAGTTTCCCAGCTCTGAGGCGGCCACACTGGGATAGATGGTTTTGCTATGTGAATCAGTCTCCCGTACTTGCCGCAGCCTGCAGGGCAATCTGCAGGGAAACCGGAAACCCCATAGCTCTCTGCCTCCGTGGGCTCTAGGAATCACTTGGCTGTCGCTGCTTTCCACATGTAAGTAGAGCCTTCCATTCATAACATATGCTTTCAGGACACACAGAAGAAGGACTGCCTCCAGGGTATACTCAGGCAGTTGAACTTTGGGATGTGAAAAAAAAAAACCGGGCCCAGCATGCTCTGTGTTGAGTGGCAGCTTGTTGGCATGCCCTGCTTCCTGGTCCTGATGCTGTTACCGTGTTATCTGCCTCCCCTGCTCCAGGACGTTCTCATGTCCAGCAGCACACGGCATCCAGCTCCTCTGAGGTGTTTGCAGACTCCCTTCCTGCAGCCCTTTGCAGATTGCTTACATTGAAGAAAGCAAAGCCCGCATTTTGTATCCGCTTAAGGTGGAGACAGTTTTCAGTTTCTATTCTCATCAAGTCTCAGCAAATGCCAAAAGTTTTGCACCAAAGATTCCATAGTGTCTTGACCGGTGAGTAAGTATCAGACGCCTGCCTGAAGATATTTGTGCAACCTAACAGATATTGACATGGCATTTGGAACTCTTAAGCGCCCCAGGCTGCGGGGAAGGGGGTTCGCTGCCCTTTGGCTTCAGTGAGTCTGAAAACAGGGCAAGCATCTTTGAGAATCACTCAAGGGATCAGGGACTCCCGCCCCAGCCCCTCGCTTGGCTCCCGCTTTGGAGCTGTAGGCCAAGTGCCAGCAGGCCTGACAGTGTCCTGTCTTCCCCAGGCTGTGGCGGGTACAGAAGCTGATAGACAGGAGGCCTGTCAGACAGTGTGAACAAAGGAGCATGGCCTGTCCCCGCAGTCCCCGAGGTCCCTGTGGTCCCCACAGTCCTGGGCACTCTAGTAGTCACTAGTAGTCAAGGATTGGGAAACATTACTTCTAGAAGCCTTGCAATTAAGTTACACACTGAAATGAGAGGTTCTGGTCTCTTGAGGAGGTGGTAGCTGAGGACAAGGGACAGAAGGGGCATCTGGAACCAGAAGGGACGTCTGGAGCAAGCTGCAGGGGTGAGGCAGGAGCCTCCTCTGCTCTGCCCTGATGGTGAGGGACCTGATCTTTCAGCCGCGGCACCTGTGGCTTTCTCAGCTCCTCTCTGCCAGCCTGCCTGGCTCATTCACGCCTTTCTGTTCCTCTCCATAGACAAGCCTTCTCCAGTAACCCAAGTGTATTAATTTCCTGTTCCACCCATAGCAAATTATCATAACCCAGGGACCTAAAACAATGGAAAATGTTCTCTTCCAGTTCTTAAAGTCTGATCCCCAAACAGTCTCATCGAGCCAGCGTCAAGGTGTTGTGTTCCCTCTGGACCCTCGGAGGGGAGAGCTGTTTGCTTCCGTTCTCTGGCTTGTGGCCCCATTGTTTCCATTTAAGGTTGGCAGTGTTGGACCTCATCACCTATGCGGCCATCCTTCTCTCCCGGCCTTCCTCTGTCTCCTGATAGAAGGAGTCCTGTGCTTACCTCAGGCTTATGGTCAACCCAGGCTAACTCCTTTTTCTTCAGGACAGTTCACCAGTGATCTTAATTCTCTCTATCACCTTCGTTTCTCTCTGCTCTGGGGATTAGGATGTCAGGAAAGGAAGGATTTTTCTGTTATGGTGAGACTATGCCTGAATCTGAGTTCTGCTAGCCAGGTTTAAGGGGCGGAGGCTAGAACCTGGCAGGATATGGCCAAGTTTGGCAGGGTCCCGTGTGGTCTGCCAATTTTTACTGGTGGGAGTAACGGACACTTTGCACAGGTGGTAGATGATATACTTCGGACATTTTATCCCCACTTTGTGTAGAGACTCTTCCCACAATTAGAACAGAACCCAGTGAACTGGGCAAGTTTAGAAAAGGCCCACAGAAGCTAGCCAGCAAAGACTTGGTGGAGACTCCAGCACTGATGGGAGTTTGAACCATTGCCCTCTGGGTGCTTCTCTAGAGAATGAAAGGCTTTTTGCTCTTTGTGTGTGCATGTTGTGTGCACTCACATGCGTGTGCATGTGTGTGTGCACGTGTGCCCTGCTTTCTCCTTGAGCTCTCCTCGGGCCTTCCTTCCTTCCGGAGCTCTCCTCGGGCCTTCCTTCTGCTGGAGCTCTCCTCGGGCCTTCCTTCTGCGGGAGCTCTCCTCGGGCCTTCCTTCTGGAGCTCTCCTCGGGCCTTCCTTCTGGAGCTCTCCTTGGGCCTTCCTTCCGGAGCTCTCCTTGGGCCTTCCTTCCGCCGGAGCTCTTCTCGGGCCTTCCTTCCGGAGCTCTCCTTGGGCCTTCCTTCTGGAGCTCTCCTCGGGCCTTCCTTCTGCCGGAGCTCTCCTCAGGCCTTCCTTTCTCCTCGGGCCTTCCTTTCTCCTCGGGCCTTCCTTTCGTGGGAGCTCTCCTCGGGCCTTCCTTCCTTCCCCCGGAGCTCTCTCTCCTTGGGCTGGCCGCAGCACGCACACCTGTTGCTTGTCTCTGACTCTTTGCTGCCCTCTCGTGGCCTCCAGTCGTTTGGCCGTGCTGGGACTAGAGGAAGGAACCCTGACACAAACCGGATGAAGCCACAGCCAGTCCATTCTCTTGTCTATTACTCACTCCTCAGACATTTCCTAAGATATACTAAGTGCTGGTTCTGGGTCCAGTGTGTTGTTTCAGACCTAGTTGCTGCCCTCAGGGAGCTTCCAGTCTAATTTAGAAGACAGATTAAAAATAAAATCACTCCATGTACTATGTTAAAAGGTATGGCATTGAGGAGATGACTTAATAATATTATTATATTATATATTATTGTACAACAGGTATTAATAACAATAAAATACCTGTTGTGCAAGTGTGAGGACCTGAGTTCAGTCCTCTGAACCCACATTTTAAAAAAATCCAGGCATGGTGGCACACACTTGTCATCCTGGCTCTGGGAAAGTAGAGACAGAGGATCCCTGGGGCCTGCTGGCCACCTTGCTTCTTTGAGTGAGCTCTAGACCCGTGGGGGAACTGTCAGGACAAGGTGAACAGTGCCTCCTGAGGAGTGACCCTGAGGCTGGCTATGGCCGCCACATGCATCCACATGAGCATGCACACTCGATAGATAGATAGATAGATAGATAGATAGACAGACAGACAGACAAACTGAAGATTAACTCCAGGAATGTACGCAGTGCTCAAGAAGTCAGAGGGAAGGGATTGTTGAGTTGCCTGGGGCAATGGGATGGAGTGGAGGCAATCAGGAAGGTGTCTTAGAGCTTAAAGCTTGAAGGCTGGATTTGCCAGTCAGAAATGCCAATACTGGGTAAGGAACCGGTATTGTCATCTAAGAGGGACCAGAAAGCGTGGGCACCTGGGAGGAGCTGGGTCTGATGCCTTGGAGGGCTAGAAGAGAAGAGCAGGCGAGGCAGGCTGGCCCTGATGGAAAGGCCTCTGCTGGCACCATCGACACTCCCTTGTGTGTCAGGACATGAGACAGTGCTCTGCTGCAGATATCCTCCCAGTAGCTCAATTCTGTGTGGGTAAATCCACTGAGGCGTCTCTGGACTTGGGGAGAAACTGGCGGCCACACAGGCTTTCTGGAGTCTTGCTACAGTTGGGGAAAGGTACCCTAAAAGCAAAGACTTGGAGTTGGAAAAGCCCCTGGGCCTGAGGGCCCTGCCTGAGCCGAGGAGACCTGGGTTCTGATGCCAGCGGCCAGACTGTCTGACACTAACGGGACTTTGTGCCTGACCCCGGGGCTTCCTGCTCCTAAAACAGGGGGCAATGGGCGGGGAAACAGGACTGAATGCACCTAGGGAGTTTCCTAGCCCTGCCACGCCAGGCCAGTGTCCATGCAAACACCATCTGGCTAGCCTAGGGAGCTCTGGAGTCCCACCATCTCTGCTCGCTCTAAATGGGCAGTAAATGCTTCCAGGTTCTCTTCATATTTGGGGCTATGATGTGATAGAGCCCCCCACCCCCTGGCTGCAGGGTGACTCAGCAAGGACCTCTAGGGATTGCTGAAGGAAAGAGGCCAAGGATTGCAGATCTTACGTAACCCTCCCACACTTAAACTAGAAAGGTCCCCAAAACTGCCTTGCAGGCCAGGACTGGCTCTCAGGACCAACACACCTGGAATCAGTGCCCAAAAGCTCAGGAATCTGGAAACTTAGGGCACTCTTTTGCTCCATCGGCATAAGCTAAGTTCCTTTCAGAAGTGTACAGGTGGTGAAGAGGGAGCGTATCCCGGGCGCCAGCAGGTGCTGGGAGTCTGTTCACACAGGTCAATCAGAAAAAAGCTCCTAGCTGAGAAAGACAGCTCAGCCCAGGTATCCTTGGCCTGCCAGGAAGGGGAACACTTGGCCACACTAAGGGAACTTGGAGCTGGTAGATGAGGAAACCTTATCTTGGGTGCTTGTCTGGATCACAGTCAGTGGCTCCCAGGTCTCTGACCCCTCTGATGGTGGTGGTCGACCCCAGGCTCCAGTCACGGTATGTGAGGCTGTGTTGAGATTCTGACCAAGTTTCCACCAAAGGCCCTTGTTTAGTTACTTTTCTATTGCCATGATGAGATACCATGACCAAGGCAGCTTATAAAACAAAAGCATTTAATTGGGGGCTGGCTTACAGTTTGAGAGGATTGGTCCATTACCATCATGGCAGGCAGCAGGTTGGCTTGGTGCTAGAGAAGTAGCTGAGAGCTCACATCTGATCCACAAATTTCAAAGGAGAGGGGTGAGCGAAAGAGAGATTGAGCCTGCTATTGGCTTTTGAAACCTCAAAGCCACCCCCAGTGACACACCTCCTCCAAGAGGCCACACCTCCGGATCCTTCCCACTCCCGGGGTCCAAGTGTTCAAACATAAGGGCTATGGGAGCCATACTGGTTTGAAATCAACACAGACCCTCTACTGGTGGTTTCCTTGAAAACAATACAGTGACTAGGTTGTAGAGGTCTCGTAGAGAAAAGGGCTACGGTCAAGATCTGCTTTAGAAGGAATGAGAGTGTTTTGGGGAGCCTTGCACACTGGATATATAAGGATGCCCTCAATGCCCTCCCCTGCTGAGAGTTTGGAGTGCTTGGTTGGTACCGAGGGGAGCATGGGAGACACATGAGGTTCTAAGGGGGCTCGATGGTCTCACTGGGCCTTGGGTTGGACCATCAGCTTCTAGGTCCTGATGATCAAGGTAGATTCTGATGAGAGAGAGAGATCAGCTGTGAATCCAGTACAGAGGAAGAACTCACATCCCTCGACGCTGGCCCCAGTCAGTACAGAGCAGCTTGACTCCAGGCCTAGGGCTCCAGGCTGCTCATCTGGGAATGCCTCCATTATCACTGCCTGCCAAAAGGCCAGCCAAGAGGGCCCATGGCAGTTCTCTCTGGTTACCTGCCCGAGTCTTGACTGGGGACAAATGAGGAGGAGCAGACACAGGCCTGGCTTAGCAGGGATGGGGTGGAGCAGAAGAGGCTGCAATCCTAGGAAGAGCCAGGCCAGAGGGCACCCCACCACCACTCTCCTGTCCTTACCACCCGGGCTGCTCATGCTGGAGAGCCAGGGCTCACACCAGCCTTTGTCCACTGGACATCAGTGGTCTGACCACTTAAGGCTGAGGACCCGCCTCACACCTGCCCAGCCTTCCTTCTGGTTTCCCTCCCATTATCGTGAGTATCAGCCCCTCCCAGACTGGAGAACCTGCAGAGGACCCATGCTGGATGTCCCACGAGACTGTAAAGAGGGGTGCAGGGTCCCAGACAGGCCCTGTGTGAAAGATCTATTCCCTTTTTTAGGACTTTACAACAGTCTGATGCCTGAGGGCGGAATATGTACTTTGCCTCTGAAATTCAAAAAGGAAGCTGGCAGGCTAGCATTAATAAGCGCTATGTGAAATGTCTGCATATTGCAACATTAACTTTTATTAACTATTACATTTAATGCTCATAAAAATTTCATCACACTTGAAAACAATTTTAGGTTAGAGTGTCTCACTTTGTAAAAGTTCCCAAGTCCACACCATGATTGCTAAGAAATCACAGCTAATAATCACTCACATTACTCATGGTCAAGTGGTTTCAAAAGCAAGAATATAGATAGAAGCTTTTGGTGATTTTGGAGCAGGAATTAACAGTGGGCTATAGTTACTGTGCTGTAGACCAGAAGGGGCCTTCACAGCATGGTACTTGGGCGCCTGGGGAGGAGGGACCCAGGATAGACCGAATTTCCTGTTAAACCGTGTTGACCACATGAATAAAGGCAAGGCCTTCAGACGATGAGGTGTCAGCAGCCCTGAGTCCCTCCCTTCAGTTCATTGACCATCTACATCTACACATGAGCCTGAGGACACCTTGTCAGGCAAGTCATTTAGGGCCTAGAGAGGAACAAGCGTGGTGTCACATAAGCCCAGGGATTTGGCCTAGCCGGGGGGGGGGGGGGGGGGGGGGGGAGTGGTGGGGGTGGGGGTGTGTGCTAGGCTCAAAAGAGGGGGGCATGTGCTTCTACAGAGGGCTGTGTAAAGATGGGGAACACACCGTGGCCCATATTCAAAGGCGGGGAAGTGAGAAGCCAGCTAAGGCCTTCAGAGGTGTCTGTGTCGCTGTCCCTACACATGGGAGGGACCTGGCAAACCAGTCCTCACCTGGAGACACCAGGTGTGAGTCAGTGCGGGGAGGGGATGAGCAAAGGAAGGGCCAGAGCACGATGGCCTTCACAGAAAGGGCCTGAGCCGTGTGCTGTCCTGTGCACTGGGGCCCTCTGTACCAGCTCTGTCCCGTGAGGCCACCCTCTTTGTGCGCTGGAATCCACAACCCCCCATTTCCAAGACTGTCAGCTGTCGGCCCTCAGCTGGACCAGCCACCGCCTCTAGCTCACTGCACCTAGGACACTTCTTTCCAGGGCCCAGAGCCTGCAGAGGCAGTGGGAGTCAGTGGGTGACCTCCAAGGGAAGAGCGTTCTCAAATGGCACCAAATCTCCATGCTTCTGCCAACCTAAACTTCATGGTGTTGACCGTCCAGAGAGGTGACACACACTTGTTACCCAAGTTGCCGCTGAAAGCACCTAATGAGAGCGGAACGTTCACCCCAGTTCAGAAGCCAGTTAACAGCTCTGGTGGTGATGTACCTAGTTTGGACCACACCATAGGCAACCTGGGAGCAACCAGGCTGAGTGAGGTCTAGAACTCCTGTCCCAAGTTCAACCAGCCTTGGTGCCCCTGGAGACTAAGAGGGTATGGAGCCTATTTTAGAGCGAGTTCTAATTGGTCTTAATAAAAACCCAGAGTCAGATATCAGGGTAAATGCTGAAAGATCAGAGAAGTAAAGGAGCAGCCACTAGAGAGACTTCTCACCTCCACAGAATCCTCAGATCGAAAGGGCAGGCTGAGCTCCTGTCTCCTCCCACCTTATATTCCTCTCTCTGCTCAGCTGTATCACTTCCTGTTTCCTCCTCCCAAGTACTGGGATCAAAGGCATGAGATCCCAAGTGCTGGGATTAAAGGTGTGTGCCTCCCAAGTACTGGGATCAAAGGCATGAGATCCCAAGTGCTGGGATTAAAGGTGTGTGCTACCACTGCCTGACCTCTATGGTTAACTAGTGGCTGGCTCTGCACTCTGATCTCCAGGCAAGCTTTATTTGTTAGAGCACAAACAAAATATCACCACAGCCTATTTAATAGGCACTGGGCCCAGGAGAAGAATATGGCTTCCCTGGTGTTCCCCTGAGGCACCAGACCCACACTTCCTTCCAGGCCCAGCAGAAGCACCTCAGATTCTGGGATATTCCTTTCTCCCTCCCTATCCATCTGTCAATGTTGAGTCTGCCCTAGGCTAATCAACACTTACTCTTTCAGGGTACCTATTTGTCATTAAGGACCTCAGTTCCCCTGTGAGCACCCAGGGCCTTGTCCATGGTCAGCTCAACCCCAGGCCACCAACCATGATCTGCTTGCTTGGAGCTGTTGGGACTATGTGCCCCTGTCTCCCGATGGCTTCTGGGGTTAGACCCAGCCCGGAGCTCCTCTCAGAGGAGGGGCTATGCCCAGTGCCGACACACAGTGGATGTCTGGGAGATGTAGGTAGAACTTACTGAAATACGGCACCCACTGCTTCCCCGCTTAACTGGCCTGAGTGGGGTCCAGGCTCAGGGTCCAGGGTGTAATTAAACAGGACTTGTGCTCCGCTTAAACGCTGCCCTAATCCTCCCAGCATTCGCTCTGGCTGCTCTCTGGAAGATACGGAGACAACGGCCCTTGTTACCCTCTGTTTGAGCTATTTCTTTTTTTTCACTTTTCCTCCTTCCCCTCCCGGGGGACTCGCCTCTCGCCCTCATCCCTCATGTTTCCCCTTTCACTTGACTGTCACTCTCATTGTCCCCCTGGGGCCGGGAAGGCAGGGTGACAGGCAAGAGGAGCCCAACCAGGCCAGGGAGGCTGGAAATATAGTCATTAATGGGAGCTGGGAAGCCCAGATGTCCTCCCTGAATGCGGGTAATTTGTTTTTAATGAAAAACCACGCGGTGACCCTGAACAAATGAATGTTCTTTATAAGGAGTCTATGTGCAGAGGCAAAATAAAGGACTTAAGGGAGGCTTAAAGCCAGGCTGGGAAAGAAGGAAGAAACAAGGAGAAAAAAAAGTGTGAACTGTCTCCTCGGGTTCTTTTGTCTAAAGAACATCCCAGCTCAGAAATGCTTGGGAAGTGTCCCTCCAGACCAGGAGACAGGACAGTTGGGACCATCTTGAGCCGCTTTCCACCCAAGTACTAAGAACATCACCTCTCATTTGCACCCAGTTTTATGGTTTCCAAACCTCCCAGCATGACTGTTGGCCCCAGTTTACAGAGGTGAAAACTGAGCCCCAGGAGAAGGGGTTGTTAGAGTCACGCCTCAAACGGAGACTCTGGCCGACAGGGGAAGGGCTTCACCCACTTGAAGTTCGACTCCTCGACATTCTTGTCTAGAGGGGGCTTCCTCTGTGAGGCGCCAGAGGAGGGCTGTGGCGTGAGCTGATGTGCAACAAGTAAAAAGTGCCATGTTAATGTTGAGGGGCCTGGACTGAACCAAATGCACTGGGACTTGGGGAATGCCCTGCTTTTCCAAGAACGTGTTAGGTAAGGATTCATACAGAGAGAACACCCAAGAATGAGGCTGGGGGATAAGGGGGTCAAAAAAAAAACCAAAAAAACCTGATTGACACAAAAAATTCTGTGTCTGACTTTCACAGCTCAGGAACAGGCCCTGCAGCCTCCACTTCCCAGGCTCTTTTCTGAGGGTATGGAGCAGGTCATGGTGGGAGGGGGGTCATTCGGGCACTGTCTCAAGAGAGGCTGCAGCTAGGGGCCCTGCCCACGATGGGCAAGTCCACCCTGTTGGAGAAACATGACAGGTGGCTGAAGCAGGCCTGGGCTGAGGAGTGTGGATGGAATCCATGTTAACACAGGCTTCTCAGGGTCCAGAGAGGCCTTCACGTGGTCTACAGCAACTTCGCCCTCCATCGTGGAGAGAGAGGCCTGGAGTCCCACGCTGAGGACAGGAGGCAGAGTCACAGGGAAGGCTAAAGGAAGAGCCAGCCTGCCTTCATGTCTCCAACTGCCTCAGTTCTTCCTGGAAGCAAGGAAGGGAAGAGTCTTGCCTCCCACCCACACACACAGACTTGGAGTTTCCAGAATACTCCCAGGCACCAGAGCTTCTAATAAGTGTTTGAAAAACCCTTGTCCCACTGGCCCTCCATCATGCTCCTGCTGGAGCCTGTAGGCCTGGCCAGCTCTGAGAGCCCTTCCTGCTTTGGCCCAGGGGATATAAATGGTGTCCTCCCCAGGCCAGCAGAGCAGGGCCTGGAACCTGGGGCATTGTAGGGAGGGTTGGTGGGGGAGGTCCGGCTCCTTCCAGCTCTGCTTTTCACCCTGGTCAGGTAGCTGGACAAAATGCAATGATCGTGTTCTTTCTCTGGGTCCAGTCCCTCTGGAAGGGGTAACCCAGCCAGAAAACCAGGCGAACAGCAAACTCAGCACAACCCGTGCCTGCCATCACTAAGTCTGCCCTCTGGGTTAGGCCTTTGCCCCCCAGCATGACAGTCCCCAGCCTCCAGAAGCAGACCTTCCTCGCAGCAGGCTTCGGTAATTGAGGGTTTGTTTATTCTTCACCAACTTCCCAGGCGGATTTCAGCCGCATCAGGCTGGCTGGAAATCCTGATCACAGAATGGGAGGATTGCCAACATTCCTTGTAACGCTGCATCTATGACCCCGCCCTTGGAAGGCGACCTCACTGCCTTGGTGGCCAGCCCTGCTCCTGGAGTGGCCACCCCCCTCCCCACTCCAGCTGGGAACTGGGATCATGCCAGGAAACAGTACCTCTCTGGATGCATCCCAGAGCATCCTTCCGGAAATCGCACTGCCAACCAAAATGATCACGAGAAACACGTGCACGTTGCTGTTTCTACAGTGGACAATTACAAACACCCAGCAAGGTTGCCAACTGGCAAGTGAATTCCGGAAATGGCTTGGCTTCCTTACGCTGCCTCTGGGCCAGCTGGGTGGGGTCCGCATTTGTGAGCGAGGTTCTGGCTGTCTCCCTTCATGTGCGCTCCACTCATTCATTCCCCGGGTACCCAAGGCTCTTCCTCGATGCTGAGCCCGGTACACAGTGTGGGCACAGACCACGACCAAATGATTCTGAAGCCCTAAGAGCTTCTAGGAGGAGACGCGGCCATGTTTCATGTTCAGAATGGAGGGAAGGCAACTTGAACACAGTGCTTGGGAGTGGCTTTGCTGGAATGATAGGCCCAGGAGATACAAGAGGGTGAGGTCGGAGGGGCCCAACAGCTGGAGGCTGGCCTGCCCACAGGGACGCATGCCTGCCTGGCGACCAGCTCCAGGCCCATTCATGATGGGAGGGCTCCGAGGGAAGACTGCTGCCTGGAAATCTCAGGCCCGAAGCAGGGGCTGACCTGTGTGTACAAACAGGAGGCTCCATATTTAGGAGCAGGGAGGAGCAAGGGAGGTGCCCTGAATGGCTGCCTGCTTTGGAAATTTCTATGCATTTGTAATAACAAAATTACCATAATTTGCTCGTTAACGCCGCTAGATCAGTCAAGCATTGTTCCTTCGCAGGCGGGCTGGGAGGTGTGCGCCTCTCTGCACACTCCACACACCCCAGCCAGCCTGCCAGCCCGTCGGAGCACGAGAAATTAGCATGCAAATGGTCCTAATTCGGTGGGCGAGCTGTCAGGCGGGCCTCTCCGGCCTCGTCTCTGTGAAGACCCTGACAGCCCAGCTCCAGAGCTGGCCCACCCTCCTTGCTCCAGCCAGGAGGAGCTCTGAGGGGCACCTCCAGACTGACAGCTTAGCGGGCTCCCTCCCTCTGCTAGTGCCATCAGGCCTGGCGGCAGACTCCCTAGGGAGCAAGCTGGGCCTGCCACCATGCTGGCCTGAGGCAGGCTAGCGGGTGGGCTGTGGGGGAGGCTGGCCCATGCTCGGGCCCACCAGCCTTGGCTGGCTTGAGCATATGGGGCAATGTGAGACTGGAGAGGTGTCCCCCCGACTCAGGGTCCAAGCCTAGCCGATAGGCTCCAAGTGACCCCATGGGACTCTGGGAGTACCTTCTCTCTCTGTCCATGTGAAGGAAGGTGGGTCAGCTGCTGATTCCAGGGTTACTGGCCTCTGGGGGAGGCTTGCGGTGGACACCTTCTCAGTGACGTCATCTTTTTGTTCTCCTGTGAGGGGGTGACGGCCTTGCATGGTAGAGGCAGTGAAATTAACTGAGACCTTCCATGCACTGTCCTTTTGTTGACTCTTCCCACTTCTCAGCCCCTGGCCTTTCACTGTCCATCTGGAGGAGGTCAGGTGGGCACTACCCCATTTCATGGAGGATGGAGCTGGGGCATGCTTCCCCCTTGTGATTCAAAGTACTAGGATATAAGCCTGGAGTCTCATAGAGCTCTTTTTTGTGTGTGGAGGAGGCTGATTCTGTTGCCCAGGCTAGCCTGGAACGCCTGAACATTTCTATTTCAGTTTTCTTGTGATGCTCAGGGTGGAACCCAAGGCAAATGCTCAATCATGGAACCTTCCTCAGAGCTCTTTGAGGAGAAAACTCAGATCACCCTCTCTCTACCTGGCACGTGACCCGTGGCTTATTCCATTTACCCAGAGCTGTCCTCAGGCTATTTCTTAGGACCCCATTCCTCCTCCTGAGCAGACAGAACTATTGCCAGGACTCAGAGTCTGGTGAGTGGAGAGCAGGCTAGACCTTAGTTCCTAAATCATCCTGCCAGTCATCTGGCTGTCCTTGTTCAGTAAGTAACACGGTCATTCCTAGGCCAGAGATGGTACCAGATGCCCTGGAACCGGAGTTACAGACAGTTGTGGCATGCTGAGTGGGTGCTGGGAACCGAACCTGGTCATCTGGAGAAGCAATCCGTGCTCTTAGTGATCGAGACAACTCTCCAGCCCTCACTGGGCCTTTTTAAACCTTCAGATAAATGAAGAGGTAAGGGAGACCCTAAGAACTCCAAAGCCCTGCTTCTCCTGCTCTCTGGGAGACATGATCTCCTGCTGCCTCTCAAGGTTGCTTCATTCTCAGCACAGAGCCTGACATAAGACACCAGCTCATGGGCCGTTTAACCCACTTTAAATAAGCTGGAGATCCACCCAGGAGGCACGCGGACCGTGCTTGGCCACCAGGATGCTCCCTCCCTTCGTGCCTGGGGCAGCATATTCTCCTCCTACAACCTTCCTTTCCCGCTTATTCCGGTTGGACTTTGGGAGGTCATGAGAAGACACTGGGGGAAATTGGGTTCGGTATACCAACCTCTCAAGTTGTGCCAACCACAGAACCCCGGCACTATGGCAACATCTCAAGGGCACATCTGTGTTTCACCCAAGAGCTGCTGGGAACTTCTGAAAACCCTTGCATGAGTTGGGAAAGAGGCTTGCCAGTTTAATTTCTGCTGGAGAAAGGGTTGCAGGGCTCCCCCTAGTGGCCAAGTGAGATGCCTCACTCCCGGCACTCGGGTGTGTGGTAGGATGATAATACACACACACACACACACACACACACACACACACACACACACACACACACACACACACACACACCCTTGGTTTACTCAGTTTCTACATCTATTCTCTGGCAGATTCCTCACCACAACCCTGGAGTCACATCTCACTCTGCTCTTGTCATAGGCTCAGCGTGAGG
Source organism: Peromyscus maniculatus bairdii (assembly GCF_049852395.1). Taxonomy (NCBI): domain Eukaryota; kingdom Metazoa; phylum Chordata; class Mammalia; order Rodentia; family Cricetidae; genus Peromyscus; species Peromyscus maniculatus. Next base: position 68,775,554 of record NC_134853.1, on the reverse strand, counting down.
ACGGGCCTGGCCAAGCACAGCCAGGACGAGACCAGAGTATTTGCCGTCTACCCAGCAGCCCACCACCATACTTGGTCTTAGATTTTGCCAGTGGCCATCTGCTTGCATGGCATGTGGCCTGGCCCTCCCCCATCTTATGGCATAAGGCCCCAAGGGCCAGAGATTTTTACCCTTTGGAAAAATCAGTCTTGCAATGAATGTTTGTGATGGCTTCCATGTCTCCTCACTGACACCGTTGTTCCTACAGACCTTTATTTTATTTTATTTCACTGAGACAGGGTGTGGTGGCTGGAATGAAAATGGCCCCCATAGGTCCATAGGGAGTGGCACTGTTTGAAAGGATTAGGAGGTGTGGCCCTGTTGGAGTAGGTGTGAGCTTGTTGGAGGGAGTGTGTCATTGGGGGTGGGCTTTGAGGTCTCAGCAGCTCAAGCCAGGCCCAGTCTCTCTGACTATTCCTGCTGCCTGCCAATCCTGATGTAGAACTCTCAGATCCTCTCCAGAACCATGTCTGCCTGTGTGCCACCATGCTTCCCGCCATGATGACAATGAACTAAACCTATGAACTGTGAGCCAGCCCCAGTTAAATGTTTTCCTTATAAGAGTTGCTGTGGTCATGGCGTCTCTTCATAGCAATGGAAACTCTAAGACACTGGTTACTGGCCTGCCAAAACTTGCTGTGTAGACCAGGCTGGCCTCCAACTCACAGAGACCTGCCTGTCTTTGCCTCCTAGGCACTGGGATTAAAGGTGTGCACCACCATGCCCAGCTTCCAGGCCACTTCTAATAGCCGCTCCAGTAATCCCAAGCTGGGTCATGTTCTTCTTTGAAGTGTGGATGCCAGAGTCCTCCCATGACTCTTTGGCCATTTCTCTCCTCATCTCTTCCCTCCCTCCCCCTCCCTCCATTCCTCTCCCTCCCTCCCTCTTACTTCACCAGCCATACAGAACTCCTTGCTCCTGTGCCCACACTCCAACCACAGGGCCTTTGCACATTCTGCTTCCTCTGCTCTTCCCACCCTGTTCAGTTGGCTAGCTCTTGCTTCCTTTTCAGTCACAGGGAAGGCATCCCTAGTCACTCTGTCTAAAATCCCCCCCCCCCCCCCCCCCGCTCTGTCTATTCTGTTCCTACGCTGTGGCCCCTCCTTATGCAGCACTGGCTAGCACCCCGTGTGCTCTGTTTTTATGCTCTGGCCTCAGAGTGTGATTGTTTCCCCAGAGTGTAAGCTCCAAAACGCCCAGACTGCTGTCTGATGTGCTCAGGCCTGCGGCTCCATGTCTAGCTCAGGCACCTCTCTGTGCCTGGACTATGAACGCAGGGGTGAAATGGTGACCTTAGCCTCAAGGTGGGCACCTGTCAGGTCTCCCCAGCACACCTGGGGGGCTTCTCCAACTGCTCTGCATTTCCCCCTAGGAAACATCTCTGTTCTTCTCCCCTTCTTCCCTCACCAAGATATCCACCACGCCCACCCCACCCCACCCCCTGCGCTCCCTTCCCCCAAAGCTGCCTCAGGCACGTCTGTGGGGTAGTCACAGAGGACACAGGAGTGAAGTGTCGTAGTATTTAAGAAGGACTAGGTCTCACGCAGGGAAGATGTTCAGAGTGTCAAGGCACCTGCTGCCCAGGCTGATGACCTGAGCTCTATTCCTGGAACCCACATGGTAGAAGGAGAAAACCAACCCCAGAAGTTGTCCTCAAACTTCAACATGTACACACACACACACACACACACACACACACACACACACACACACGTACATACATACACACACATCATACATATATACATAGATCAATATTTTAAACAAAATATTTTAAAGAAGAAAGCTTTCCGTCAGGAGAGCCAACTTCAAAGTGGACCTGCCCACTATGTTCTTGGGGAAACTGAGGCCCAGGCTGGGAAAGGGCTTTGATGTAATGAGTTTTGAAGTGGAGACAGGACCATGCCAGGTATCTGCATATGTTCTAGCCAGGGGGTGGTGCAAATCCAGCCACCTTCACAGTGCCTGCACCTCACCAAACGCCCTGAAGAATGGTAGCCCCAAAGTATGGCTGGAGGCCTCCTATACAGTGAGTCCTTCTTGGTGGTTAGCCTGCTGGGGACAGCCTTCTTAGCGATTGACCTCTGAGGAGCCCATTTCAGAGGCCTGGACTCTTAGGCCCCAGAGGATGCTGGGAAACTACAGTGTTGACCAGCGTACCTCCGACTCCATTGCACATAGCCACGGGGACATCTTCTGAGCAGAAGGTGGCCAACTCTGCAGCTTGCTAATTCAGAAATCTACATTTCCAATAACTCTGCTGGAGGCCAGCCGGGCCTCTCTGAGGACCAGGCCTCGCTCCCTCGTTTTCACACTCACTGGATGTACCCTGACAGCTGGCTCCACTCATTCAAATAAGCTAGACTGGTGGGGCTTGTTGTCGTTTTACTTTGTTTATTGCTGCTTTGGGACAGTGTGTTACTGTGTAGCTGATCTGGAACTCACCAAGATCCACCTGCTTCCGCCTCTGGAGTGCTGGGATACTGCGCAGCCTATGCTGAGCATCCAGACCTGAGCCCTCCACAGCCCCAGCCCTGCCCCCATCACGGACTCTTGCTCCTGCCCTGGGGCAGATCTGCAGCGGGGTCTGGGGAGCAGAGTCTAAGAGGGGCATTGTTGACACAGTGAGGGAGGGTGAACAGCAAGAAGTGGGTGCGTCCACTACCCCCTTTAAGAACGCAAACCCCGAAGGGTTGTGCAAGGATGTAGCACTGTAGGAAAGTGGGGGGGGGGGGGGTTTGTGACTCTGTGAGGCCAGCGGGGAGGGATGGGAGCCCTGAAGCCGTTCTCACAAGGATAAACCGGGAGAGCCACGGCAGCTGAAGGCTCCGAAAGCTCTGATCTCTGGCTTCCTTTTTAACCCTAAATCTGAGGAAAGAAGTAAGCCTCCTCTCACCCCCCAACGTGCACCCCCAAGCCCCATCTTGTCTCTAGTACCTTTCTCAGCACACTGGTCCCCAGCCACCTCGGAGGAAGGTAATTTATGTGTGTACAGCCCCCTCCTGCAGACTGTGGGCTCTCCATGGGCAGGAACCGTATCTGATTCATCTCTACTTCCCAGTCCTACCCCTGTATGCTGGGGGGCAGGCAAGGTGTGCAAAATTGAGTCTGTTCCTCAGGGTGCGGTGGGGCTCTGGGCTCTGGAGTTCCCAGCCCACAGCGAAGCCACACAGGGCAGCAGTAATTGCGGAGGTAAATCTTGTCTGGTCTCCTCGCAAACACTTGGGGAGGCATTCCATAAATATGTCAGCAGCAGCATTAAAATTTGATGGCAGGCAGTGCAGGTCGGGACTAGCACTGTGACTTCCCAGCAAGGTATGACACCTTCACCTCCATCTCATTAGTCAGCCCAGGATGCTCAGGGAAAGCCCAGCCTCGCCAGCAGAGGGGACCGGCCAGCTCCCAGACCCACGGCTGCTTTGAGGGACAGGCCAGGTCAAGGCCACAGGAAGGTACATTTGCTTTGGGCTGGCACTGGGCTGGCACCTGGCTGAACAGAATCCCTACAGGCTCTGGGAATGTGCTGGGACAGTAGAGGCTCTCTAACTTGGAGTGGCCTGGGGCAACTTTTTGAGACTGGGAGCTGGTGGTAGGGACCAGGATCTTGGTGATAGGGACCAGGGACAAGGTCTTTATAGTCAGCCTGGAGGAAATTGTCTATTTTTGAAGCACCAACAAATTAACAAAGAGAGCGTGTTAAAGGGATGGAGATTGGTGTATCATTAAGCAAGCAAAGAGTCACTGGCCCAGGGTCCGGGTCCCAGGAGTATTCCCCAGGGGCAGAAAGCCCAGACACCAATCTCATCTTGCATCTACCTTACTGTTGCCCACAGTGGGAAACTGAGGCTAAGACAATCTGGAAGGGAGGGGCAAGCTGGAAGAGACACATGATCAGGAGCCCTGGTTCCTAGTTTGAGGCTTTCCTTACAATCAAGAATTTTAGACACTTGTTGAAACGTGAGAGAAACATCTGAAATGTATTTTAATATTATATTTTGTTGATTCTTTGATAATTTAATACTTACAAAGAATTTTGATTCTATTACCCCTTCTGCCCTCCTCACTCCTCCCAGATCCACCCTCCACTCCTCACCCCTTCCCAACTTCCTGTCTTCATTTTGTTTTTAATAACCCACCAAGTCCAGTTCATATACTTATAGGTGTGGGGCTGTCTACCAGAGCAGGGCAGACTCACCAGGGGCCACACCCTTAAAGAAAACGGACTCTTCTCCCAGAAGTAGTCAGCTGTCTACAGCTCCTCAGCTGGGGATGGAGCTGTGGGTCCCTCCTCCTCCATTCTAGACTGCCGACTGGCTTGGTCTTGTACGGGTCTTGCGCGGGCACCACAGCCGCCGTGAGTGTCCTGTCCTGTCCCGAAGACGCTGTCTTGCTCCAATCCTCCCTGACCTCTGGCTCTTAGAAGCTTTCTGTCCCCTCTCCTGAGATGGTCACTGAGCCTTGGAGGGAGGGAATGTGGTGTAGACGTCTCATTTATGGCTGAATACTCCACAGACACTCATTTTCTGTACTTTGACCAGTCGTGGGTTTTGTGTGGTGGCCTCCCAACAATTAACAGAGAGGCAGCCACTACGCTCTTAGCCTGTGTAAAAACTGCACACACCTTTCTGTCACTAATTCTAAACTCGTGCTGCAGCTCAGAGCTGCCCCTGTTCCCGGGTTTGCCAGCCAGGGTCCAGTCCCTGCAGTTGCTGTGACATAGTGTTGAGAAAAGAGCAGGTGTGTGGCCCATTGTTTGCCAAGTGTGTACACCACCCTGGATTCTCTACACAAACAAACAAACAAACTCCCGAGACAGGCTACTCTCCTAGAAAAGAGGTCTATTTGAGTTCAGTAGTTATGAATATTCAAGTTCAAGATTAGACAGGCTCCCTGGTCTGAGCCTGTGGCAGGAGTGGCATGTGCATTTTGGTAAACAGTGACATAGTGAATAAGGAAGCAGAGAGAGGAAGGGACCAGACACCCACCCTCAGAGAGGTAAAGGCCTCCCACTAGTCCACCCCTGAAAGACCCACAGCCCTGCTCAGGAGCACCACTCTGGGTGTTAAGTCTTTAACAATGGGCCTTTAGGGAGGCATCCAACATCCTGCTGAACTGGCCTCTTGACAGGGAAGAGATGGGACTTCCTCCATACTTTTCGATGCTTCAGAACATTGCCTGGGCTGGCAGGTGGACAGGGATAAATTTTGGAAGCAAGTATATGATGAGATTCCAATGTCCTCTAAGACCCAGACAACAGCCGCTTCCTGGCTCTCTTAGTTAATATGATTTTCAGCTTCCACGTTGCTCCTGAATCTACTTTTACTTCTGCTGACACCCATGTGCCTTTGATACAGAAGTTCTCACAGGTCCGGGACCTGGGCCCCTCCTCCCGAGGGTATTGATCTCTGGGAGAAAGGCCACTGTGAATGCTGAATGAGATGGGTTTGCTGAAATAAAGTCCATCACTAGTGTGTGGCCCTAACAGTAAAGATGTAGGCCCGATTCGGAGATGGCAGGTGAGTTTCCCTAAGTTCTTGTCTGAGATCCAGGAGTCTCGGGACTTCAAGGGTCAGAAGAACCATCTTACTCTTTCTTTTTCCAACTCATAAGCTTCCCTGTGTTCTCACAGTGAGCACAATGAGTCCAGTGTGGACCTTGTGAGATCATCAGACACCTTCGTGGACATGTGGGTGGGTTTCCTTGGTGACTACTGTAGTCTAGATCTGGAGGGATCCCTAAGACCCTTGTGTTAAATGCCCAGCCTAGTGCTATTGACATGTAAAAGAACCTGTAAGAGGTGGGGCCTATGGGAGTTCTTTAAGTCGCTGGGACATTGAGGGGGATTCTAGGCACAGATCTTTCTTCTTTCTCCTTTCCATTTCCCAGCTGTGAGGTGAGCAGCTTCACTCTGTCATGTCTTCCGCCATGATAGGCTGCCTCCCGTTACAAACTTCAAACCAATAGATTTGAAACCTCAAAACCGTGAGCCAAAATAAACCTGTTTTCTCTTCAAGTTAGTTATCTCAGGTCTTCGCTATAGTGAGTGACAGAACACACCTCAGTGTCATTCCATCTGAGCTGTGGAACTGGGGGTGTGGGGGCTCCTAGGAATAGTTTGTGACCACTGTAGGCCACACTTGGTGCCCACAGTCAGCATTGATGATATGCGCAGGGCCCCGTGTTAGGGCTAGAAGGGTCTGTCGGTGGCCAGAGTCAGCCTGGAGGAGCCACAGACTCAGTGGCAGGGGAGACCAAAGCAGTTCACAGTGGCCCTGAGTCTGGCCAGAAAGTACAGTAATGGAGCCAGGGCTGGGGACTCAGGGGACAGAGGAAGAACTCTCACTAGGGAGGGTTGTCCAGAAGAGCTTCCTGGAGGAGGTGGCATTTGAGCTGGGTCTTGATGAGTTGGGGATAGGACATGAAGCTGAAAGGAAGGCAGAGCTTGGGTTGAAGAAAATGGCACATTCAGATGGGGATGACCGTGCATGGGAAATGTCAGTAGGGTGGGAACTTGGAACACGCCGTGTGGCAAGGGGCAGTGAAGTGCGGCTGAACGGTCCATTGTAAGCAGATCCCAAGGGCCTTGACCAGCCTACATGAGGCAACTTGGGCTCATCCTGCTGAGGCATGGCGGGGTTCCAGGCTCCCTTGCCCCGCATTCATACCCATAAAAATCTGGTATTACCTGGCACCATAGGGAGTAGAAGGAGGTCATGTGTGTTGTCTTGCCCATTGTTTGCTTAAACTGGAGCATAATGGATCAGAATTTTGGAATGAGACTACGGTAAGAAAGCAGATTTACAATGATCCAGAACTGTTGAAAATGTGCTACAGCATAACCAATGGTCCCAAATGCCTCCTGGACAAGCATGTCTAAGGAAGAGGGGAAATAAGCCACAGGACAAGACAATAGACCTACCTTGCTTGGTCTATGGCCAATGCACATTTATGCCTTTAAAACTTAGTTATTCATCAGTCAATGCCAATAGGACTGTGCAGCTCAAGGCCCCATTCCTGCATCTGATAGACCATCACAGGGTAGAGTCTGGGCGTGCCGTGGCCTAAGGTGGGGGTGCTCTAATGCAGCCAGGAGTCCCTGGAGAATCTGCAGGTTTCTAAGTGTAGACATGGGAAGCAGAGCACGCACACGCACACCACACACCACACCACACACACACACACACACACACACACACACACACACACACACACACACACACCAGGGCCAGGAGGTCACATGACGGCCTTTGGCTGGTCAGTAGCAGAATCAGTGCTCAGGCCTGTGCTCACCCAGGTCTCTGCAGCTCTCCAGCATGCCGTGGGCCACCAGCAACAGACAAGAATCCATTGTGCATTCTCTCCTCATGGCCACCCTCTCTCTTGGTTTTTCTCTTCCTCGGCATTTCTGAAGGAAAGCCTGAGCTGGTAGGAGTGGAGTTTTTTTCCCAGTGGTGGATCGATGCGTACCACACAGGGCTGTCCGCATTGACAGGCTGACCTTTCCTGAGCTTGGGTTTTTGCCTCCCTGTTGGGAGCCCAGGAAGGTCTTGCCGTGGAGAGGGAGGGCAAGCATCCCTTGGCCTGGGAAGGGCCAGGCTACATGGAGGCTGGGTGCAGGGAAGTTGGGAAAGAGAAGCCTCTTGGAGGTCATTTGCATATGTGCCACCTTCACAGATAAGAAAACTGAGGCTTGGTAAGAAATTAGTTGTTTATTGGTCACTCACAGTGACTCTGACAGAGCTCTGTCAAATACACACATATGCAGACACACATACCTATGCACATGGTGTGCCTATTGCTGTATATTCATACATGTGTGCGCATATATGAATACATCCTGCCTGTATGTAATATGTATATAATAACATAATCATGCATAGGCTGGCTATGTCTGTGTCCTGTCCTCATTTTGATCACTGTGGTCACAGACAGTTCCGAATGGCAACAGCCCAGGTACCTGCAGATCCCTGATCCACCACCTGTCACGTGGCTCTACAAGGTCCCTGGGAGGAGCTAAGGTAGCCTCAGCTCCTTTCAGATCTCTTCTCCTTCCTTCTCCTCCTCTTCCTCCTCCTCCACAAAGATTTTCTCTCCCAGCCCAGTTTGACTCCTTCAGAAGCAGAAGTCACTTTGAAGGACTTTCTGTATGTTAATTGCAGCCGGCCAAGGTCTGGAGCGGAGGTGGGAGCCCACCATCTGCAGACAGGTCGGCCCCCAGCGAGCTCGCAAATCCCGTCATCTGGCAGGTGTCGTTTTGGGTTAATTAAGAGCTATGCGGAGCCTGGTTGCCTGTCACTTCTGAGAATTTTAGGAAACTTTGACTTTCTTGCCATCTCTGGGTTTGGAGCGAAGGGGAAACCGGAAATACCTATGACGCTGGAGCCCAGGCTTCCCAGGCGGCCGCAGCAGAACACTTTATCACAGCCCCCTCCAAGCTTAATTGTCCTAGAGTTCACTTTCGTGTTTGATGCATCTGTATTTGGAAGGCTGTGGTGTTTGGGGGAATCCCACATCTATCCTAAGTGTTTTGTTTTGTTTATTTTCCTTTTGGTTTTTGTGTTTGTTTGTTTGTTTGTTTTTGACACATGTTTTTATTGCACATGCCAGACGAGCACTCTAGGCCTCCCACCCTTAGTCCTCTTCTTATTTTCTGTTTTGAGACAGACTCTCAATATGTTGCACAGGCTGGCCTTGAACTCTCTCTGTGGTGTAGACCCTGAACTTACCGTCCTCTTGTTTCTCAGCCTCCATAGTGGCTGGGATGAAAGGCCTGTACCAGTAGGCTCAACTTGTAGTTACATTCCTTAAACTTCTGAGAAGAGCCCTTCCCCAACGTAGTCTGCTTAGGGACGTCAATGGGGCTCTGGTGGCCATCAGGAGCCTCCTTCAGTGACCAGAGTCCAGATCATCACTGCTAACCCAAGAGCATATGAATATATTTATATGAATATAAATGCTGGGTTCTCCTCGTTCTCTGTAGGGTGATATTAACATTCTAGAACTTGCCAGACCTGAGTTTGGGTAACATGGTCCACACATTTGTCAAATGAAAGCATTAGTACGCTTATATTTATTGGTTTTATTACATGTAAACTTTATATCCAAAGGGAAAAATGTGTTCATTACATCAGTTATGAGCTTTAGTTCATGATGTGCATGCTGGAATACTTAAGAGAAAATGTACTGATGTTGGTAACTTAATTAAAATGCAAAAATGATAATTGGCAGCATAGAGTGGTGGAGAGATACAGCACAGACCAGCCTGGGGTAGCTGAGGGTAGAAAGGAGGTCCTCTGAAGTTCTAGGGACTGCTGTGCTGGGGGAGGGGTCTGGGGTGCGCTCCCTTCTCCCATGTCTAGAGTTTTCTCTAACAGTCATGAAAAAACTGTTGAAATCCAGCCCCATCCCCTCAAACTGGGGTCTGCAAAGATGGTTTATTACCATGATTCCACTTGACCTTCTCCACAAGCTTAGGAAGCTGAGACTTCCCTTCCCTGCTACTTAGAGAGGAAGACACTGAACCTTAAGGAGTAAATCCATATGCCCACAGCCTACAGGTGGTGCAGCCTGGGTCCGTGTGACATCACAGGCCATTTTCTTTTCTTTTAAAAAGATTTTGTTTTCATTTGTGTGCATGTCTGTGTGTCTGTATATGTGTGTGGGTGTCCTCAGAAGCTAGAAGAATCCACAGGAGCTGCAGTTACAGGCAGTTGTGAACTGCCAGATGTAGGTGCTGGGAACTGAACTCTGGTCCTCTGGAAGAGCAAGCACTCTTTCCAGCAGAGTCTTCTTTCCAGCTCCACAGTTTTGCAGTGTTCCCAGGCTTCTCTCCCACACTGCCCTGCGACTCTATGATCTACACTGTCCTTTGACCACATGCCTACATCATAACTCCATTGGCTACACAAAGATGGCACCCAGGCATCCCCTCTGACTTCCATGTCTGGGGAAAACACCAACTCTAGTCTTGGGATGTTGTCCCGGGATGTTTTCTATTGCTATAACAAAGTACCTGAGGCTGGATAATTTGTAAGGAAGAGGAGTTTATCTCGGCTCACTGTGGATTCTGGAAAGTGTAAGGGTGCAGCAGTGGCATCTAGCCAGGACGTGATGATGTGGAGGAAAGCTGAAGGGTGAGGGCACACACAAGAGACACGCAGGAAAGTTTGGGTTTGCTTTCTACAGCCCACTCTCCTGAGAAGTCCCTCTGAATGACCTCATCACCTCATAAAGGCCACCCTCAAAATAGTTACGTGACATACAAGTTTCTCCATAAATTTTGGAGAGGGCATCCATGTGGAAATCACAGCAGTGAATGGCCAACTTTATGAGTGCATGAGAGATGAACAGGGGATGACTTTCACCCCTACCAGGACACCTTAAAGCTGGATCTAGGACTGGAAATCTTCAAATGTTCACACACACACACACACACACACACACACACACACACACACACACACGCACGCATGCACGCACACACATGTATGCACACACGCTATGCTCACACACATTCCATGTGGAGCGTGTGCATCTTCAAGTCCCTCCAATCAGGCCCTTGCATTTTCTCAGGCACTCCTCAGCTCTCTCTACTTTCACCCCTAAACCCAGGTCTTGGCTTCCTTTTGCGGATCTAAGAACTCAGTGAAATCCGTGAAATCCCAGTAGTACCTGGTTCCAATTTGTTAATGGGGCTTTTTTCCATTTTCCTCCCAGTAACATCCTGTTACCCCTTCTCTCTGGTCCTGTGATGTAGATGCTCACCTTAGTCCATTTCCTGTTGCCATAACCGAATGCCACAGACTGTACTTTATAGATAATGAGGGTTGATTCAGCTCACGGCCCTGAGGACTGGGAAGTTCAGTCAGGTAGCTATATCTGGTGAAGTTCTTCATGTTAGTGGGGACCCTAGTGAGTTTGGAGATGGTTCAGGACCTCAGAGGACCACAGAACTCCCAGTTCAGGCTTCTCTGCTCGAAAAGCCACAGTTCCACCATGTTGATGCCCCTCACCCATGGCCTCTGCTGTCTTTAATTACTTCCCCAAAGGCCCATCTCCAAAAGTCAGATCAGGCTTCCACCCTCTTAATGCTTTTTAATGGAGATGAAGGTCAACTTGACTCTTGTGTGGGCACATTCAAACCATAAACAATGCTTTCCTTAGTCTGTATTGGAGATGAGGAGATTGCTCAGAAAGGTTCAGTCACTTGCCCAAGGCCACACAGACATTGAGGAGAAGGGTTGACGTTAAGCAAGCTCTCGGCCCTCCTCAGGAGTCCTGCAGCCTGGTCCTCCCTCAAACTCCCATGGCACCATGTGGAGCCAGCTTGCCTGCTAACTACAGGCCTGCGTCCATATGGTTTCCCTTCACGGGACCACTTCCCTGGCCAGGATGGAGAAGACCATGGCACTGGTTTCTTTTGGAGAGTTCTTAGGTGATTCCATGCGTCCAACTCTAGGCCGCATCCGGACTTGCCTTGAAGGAGAGCCAATGAGTATTTCTCCTGAGATCACCACAGAAAACCAGTCCCACCACTCGGGGCCAAATTTGAAGCAAGCTTTATTAAAATATTAAATACTGACCAAGATGGAATTTGGTCGACCACTCCTGGAAATATCCCAGCTGAGTGGCCCTGAGACACACACACTGTATGGGCTTTATATGGACAAAACCCATAGGCCACTGTACTTTCTCCATGAGGCTTTGTTGTTACTTTTTAAGAACTGCAACTCCCGGCATCCCAGGAAGTTGCCTGGTCCTTGGGCAGGTGGGGCTTACAGGTTAATTTTGGGTCTTACATGTGCCTGGTGCCTCCTGGATGGAGGTCCCGCAGACCGAGTGACAGCTATCAGGACACAAACTCACCCCCACTTGGGCCTTACAGAACCTTACTTGTTAAAAAGAAAGAAAAGCTAGGACTTAGGAGTTCACAGCTTTGAGAGGTGCCCAGAGGATGAATCAGTAGAAAGAGGCGAGGAGCCCCAAGGCGGGGCAGTCCTTTTCACCGGGCAGACTCACAAGGGAAGGTGTTTCCTTGTGTGACCTTTGACCTCGGGCCTGCTGGCTTCACCTCTGGCAGCCCCAGCAAAAGCTAGAAGGAGGGCCTTGGGTTTCCTGCTCCCAGGAAGCCCGCTCTGGAGGAGGATTTCATACCTGCGGATGGCCAGTTCCCTCTGCTGTGGCCACGACTACGTCCATTGGTAGCTTCCACAGCCAGGGGCATGCTAAAGAACACCCTTCCATCCTGGCCCTGACATACCCTGCTCGGCAGCTGCCTCGGCTGGAGCTTCTTGGAAGGCTTCGCCACCTCACGTCACACACTGACTGGCCTCAAGCCTCAGCCCCAGCTTTCTGCTCGGCCCCAAGTCCCTGCATCCCTTTGGTGCTGGAGTTCTACCCATCCTTGAGGCCGGGCTCAGTAACCCTTCAGTGGGCCAAGGAGCTGCCCCAGGACTCTAAAATATACCTTGCTTTTACAAGCTGCTTCTGTGAAGTTCCGGCAAAAAATAAGGTGCCCCTCAGTGTTGGGATGGTGGTAAGGAGTTTGGAGCCCCAAAGCTGCTGAGTGGATCCAGGAAGGGTCTATAGCAGTGGTTTTTAACCCAGGGGTCCTGACCCCTTTGGGGGTCTCATATCGGATATAAATGTATATACAAATATATAAATCTCAGATATTTACATTACAGTTCATTACGGTAAAATTACAGTTATGAATTAGCAACAAGATCATTTTATGGTTGGGGGTCACCACATGAGGAGCTGTATTAAAGGGTCACAGCTTTGGGAAGGTTGAAAACATTTGGTCTGCTCTGTTCTTTGACAAATGAGGAAACAGAGGTCCAGGGTGGGAAAACAATGTCTTAAAGATAAGCAAGTTCAGGGCCAGGAGACAAGAACAGGGAGTTGTGTTCTGGCCTGAGTGAGAACATTTCACATCTGAAATGCAGCTTTATCACTATTGTGAGCATCGCAGGGTGCCTCGGAGGTTCAGTGGGATCCTGGACGTGGCGGAGGGCTTGGTGACTGACTGGTGGAGGAACATGAGCATCCTCTGAACGCTCCACAGTACCACACGAGCTTGAAATTGCCCTAACTTGTCAGAGAATGAGCTGAGGCAGAGGAGTTGCGTAACCCATTGAGAGTTCCAGAACTTTGAAAAGGCAGGCTCAGGATTTGAACCCATGAAGCCTGGCCCCACATCCTCGACTTTGTGCCAAATTGATCAAGGACTGTGGTGTCCACCTGGTCAGTCTGCTGTCCCACAACCACCTTTGGGACTGCGTGGACCAGATCTGTGGATAGCTTCCCTGGTCGTAAGACTCTGGCTTCTCCACTCCGAAAACTCTGCTAGATTACTACATAATCAGGCACCATTGCAGAGTCCCCAACAGGTGACTGGAGAGCCTCTAGGTCAGCCTCATGTCCCTAAGATGGCCAAGCTCCCCTTACCAAGAATATACTAGTCTAACAGGGCATGTCACAGGACAAGGACCCAGGTGCCCACCTCACCCTGACTCTGAGCACACCAGGTAGGGGTCCTGGTGGCTTGTTTCCTCTGGGCACAGGAGGCTGTGGGACAATGAATCAGAAATTGCTTTAAATTGTGGAAGCTAATACTGGAAGTAGTGGTGGCCATTGTCCAAGTTAGAGGTCCACTTGGTAATGGGTCCCTGGTTGACCTAGGAGTTTCATTCATTCACTCACTCACTCACTCACTCACTCACTCACTCACTCACTTAACAATTAGTCATCCATGCATGCTAGATGGATGCCAAGCCTGGTGATGAAGCTTGGGATCGAGACATAAACAGACAAAACTCTGTCCCCAAGGAGTTATCAGCCTCGTGGAAGAGACAGATAATTAACAAGATGAGCGTGGTGAACAAGACAGGTTGGGATGTGATAAGCTCTGTGGAATAAACCATGGCAGGACAGAAGGATGGGCTGGTCACGGAACACATCCAGGGAGGGCCTCTCCTGCATGGGGCCCAGAAAGAGGGTAGGAGGGAGCCTCAGGGACTCTGTGCCATGGGGATACCAATGAACTATTGTCTGCTGGAAACAGGGTGATTTGTGGGGAGCAGGCAGGGCACAGACCAGCAGGACCAGACTCTCCCATGCTGTGGGGACTTCACCCAAGGCAAGGGCAATGAGACACTAGAGGATCGTGCAGGAGACTGTGTGCCAGTGGGGGGGGGGGCAGGAAAGGGTGCCTCCTGGAACCACATAGGTGGAAGAACGTGGCGGTGCTGCCAGGCTCACCTTCTGCCGGATTTGGAAGTTGCTTAGGCACCTTCACAGACCTCCAGGGGTCCCTGCCAGCTCACTCCAGCTGAGTGGCCCTGGGACTTGCCCCGCCCCTTGGGGGATGGAGCTCAGAGAAGCTTCCTGGAAGAGGCGGCCTGGCAGTATGAGCAATGGTGCTACCCAGAGATAGACCAGGCTCAGCACTACCAGGGTGTACCTCTGACGGGCAGTTTATGGTGTCAGAGCCTTGGGGACAGTGTGTCCCCCTATCCAGGCCTCCCTCCAACCAGATTCCCCGCAACCTGCTTCTCAAAGAGGAGGAGGAGGAAGGGGGGGGAGGAGGAGGAAGGGGGGGAGGAGGAGGAAGAGGGGGAGGAGGAGGAGGAAGAAGAAGAAGGGGGGGAGGAGGCCCTGTCGCTGACGGGTATGCGGAGGCTGGGCTGTGCCGCCCAACACTGTCACCACTTTCTCCCTCTGTATGCCGGAACCTGACACCCTGACCACTGAGGCATAAAAAACAGAGAATTGGAAGGCTCAGCCTGTCAGGCTGGGAGTGGCCCCAGGAGAGGCCTGAGCAGGAGTGTGTGTGTGTGTGTGTGTGTGTGTGTGTGTGTGTGTGTGTGTGTACACTCTGCCTGTGCTTGCCTATGAGGTGGGCGGAGGACTGGCCTCCTCCACAGCCTCTTGCCCTTTGACCTCTGTGCGTTCCCTTTAGGGGGATCATGGAGTCATGCTTGGCCGCAGGTTGTCTCTCAGGACCATGTACCTCCTGTCGTCTCCGGCAGGGGAGGGCCCTACCTGAGATTTAAGAAAACTGTTCAATGCCCCACTGGCTTTCTGTGCCCTGCTCCAAAGCCTCTGCTAGACACACCAGGCTCTCAGACACTGGCGTGGAGGCTGGAGAACCCAGTCTGCCCTCGGGGGCCCAGCTGTAGGGAGAAGGGAAGAGGAAATGGGCAGCATCTGCGGTTACCAGAGTGTGGGGACAGGATTTGAACCTGTGCCCTGGCCTAGCTGGCAGAAAAGAGAGTCCCCTGGGGCTACAGCAAACCCAGGGGACAGCCAGGGGTGGGTGCTCAGCTCCTCGGGTTGCTGGATCTGAGCGAATTGTCCTCTGGGCCCACGCCACCCTCCCTTCACCCACGCACACCTCACAGGGCCTGCCTGAGCATGCCCACAACGTGAGCAACTGTCCTCCCCAGTGCCTAGAAGACCCCAGCCCACTCCCTCTTTTGGATTTCATAAGCATTAGCCTGTCCCTTCATGTCAGCAGGGTGCTGTCTGCATTCTCCAGACACACGGGGTTGGCCCTGGGTCTCACGGCCCTGTCCAGCCGGCTGCCCCTGGCACAGTCACTCTGAATTCACAGCACAGAGTGGCCACACTAGAGCTGAGGCCGTGGGGAATGGGACCAACCCACACTAGGGTCCTTAGGAGCCTCGGCCAGTGTCAACAGCCCTGCAGGCTAGGATTGAGCTTAGGCAGGTGTACCAAGTGAGACCCCCCAACCCTGCACATGATGACTCTGTGACTTCTCTTCCCATTGATACAAAGCGCTCCAGGGTGGAACAGACAGCTCCCTGCATGAGGATATAGCCCCGATTTGCTATAGTTGGTTACCAAAAGTACCTGAAGCTCGCGGAGGAGACAAGTGCCTTCCATACTCATTCAGTATTTAAGCTGGCTTGAACCCACAGCCTTGTCTGAGCCTAATTTAACATTTGTCTCCTGTTTGTCTCTCTTCCCACCTCCTGCAGGGAGTGAATTTTCTGGGAGCCCCTACAGTCACCCTCAGTATTCCTCCTACAATGACTCATGGAGGTTCCCCAACCCAGGACTGCTTGGTGAGTACTGTCCTATGGGGTCCCTGGGTGCTCGGATGCCTTGCTTGGCTTCCTCATGGGGCCAGGGTCCCTCTCAAGGTCTGGTCAGCTGGGGTGAGATGGGTATTTTGCCCCATGAATGTGGAATATAGGTGGTCTTAGGGCAGTTAATGCCACTGCAGCTCAAGGGAGCGGGAACGTGAGAAGGAAAAGGAAGCAGGGAATGTGCTTGCCCATAAGTAATCTGTCTTAAGAACTATTAAACATAGTGCAATTCCCTAGATAAAAGGCACTGGAAATACAAACTTGGATTGATTGGTGCTGGCTGCCTGGAACACTGTCTTGCTAAGGGCTCTGAGGCCCAGTGATTGATTAATGATGTCTGCTATGGGCACAACCGGTGCCAGCTCTATTAGGAACCAGCTGCCCTGTGGCCTGCCAAGGCACGCTGTATAGGGCTCAGCTGGTGGCCTAACCCTTATCCAAGACTCAAATTGGCAGAATGTCCATGGCTGGAACAGTCTAGTCTGTGACTATCCTAGTATATTTGTGTACACACACACACACACACACACACACACACTCACACCCCAAGCAGGACTGACTTTGCCCTCCAAGGCTCAAGAAGAACCATTTGTTTTGTTAGTCTAAACCCACATGAAACCAGCAGATGAGGGTCCGTCAACGCAGAAGTAACTTGAAACAGAGGTCCTGGATGCAGATGTCGCCCCTTAGCAGCTAGAACCAGCCAATAGACTAATGGGTTACAATACGGCTCTCAGCCCTAAGTCAGCTAAAGATGTTCTACTTGGAGCAGTGAAAGGGGGCGCTTTTGAGACTGCTCTGGCCTGTCTGTCCGCATTAGCAAGACCTCCTCCAGCGAGAGCCCACTAATTCCCCGGCTCCTCAATTATTGCCATTCCGTAGGCCTGTGAGGTCTCAGCCTTGATTCCTTCCCCGGTCTGGTTTGGCTAAGACAGAGCATGGTACGGATGCCACATTCCTCAGTACCACCAGATTGGGCGTGGGATATGCTCTGGGGACCTTGGCCTACTCCAAGCATTCCGGTGTGTCACACACAACTGTGGACGGAAGAGGGGCGCCGGCCATTGATGCTCCATGTGAGCGAGAGTTCCGGCCTGCCTTACAACAGACTCCCTGGCCCCAGTTCTACGGGGAGACTCACAGGGAGTGTATCTCACAGGAGGTCTGGGGCCTGCGGGAATGGCTATCTAAGGCCACACTGACCCAGGCCTGATTTCACAGCCTAGGGAACACAAGAAGGACAGGAATGCAGCCCATGGTGACACAAAACCCCGCCTGCCAAGAGGAGTCACCATGTTGTGCTTTTCACAAGACATCCCCGAGATTAGCAGTGACGCTCGCTTCTGGGGATTTAAGGGGCAGAGCAGTGGGGATGAAACTGCCCAGGGGTGGTATTGGAGTTGGGATGGTTGTGGAATATGCAGGAATGAGGGACTTTGAACCAGGCTGAGAAGTCGGCAGGGCAGTGACATGTCCAAAGGGTGGGTGGGGACCTGAGGCTTTTCTGCTCAAGTCTAAGTAAAAGCCAGTTCACAGGCCGTAATGCCAGGCTTTGTCCAGTGATCTCACAGGCTCGGGGTGAGGGAGCCTTGTGCAGGTGTACCTGTGCTAGGTGCTGAGGGTTTTCAGGAGGACCAGGGAAATGGGGAAGCAGCAGAATCCGAACTCTGATTATCTGCAGTCTATCTAGGCACATGGGAAATGCTTCACATGGTCGTCTCATTTTATGCTTTCAAACGCCCTGTGGGGACCATCCTAACATCTCTGAGATACAGCAAAGTGAGGCTCAGAAAGGCAGACTCATGCACCCACGGGCAGATGACAGACAAGGTATCTATCTCCTCGGCTCCAGAGTCGGCATCCTTAGTGTGTGGTGGGAGTCTCTCAGGCTCCCTAACTAATTCAGGCTGGACAGCCACAGCTGGAAGGAGGCCGTGGGCCCCTGCAGAAACAGGTGAGGGCCCTCAACACTCAAGCCTTGTGTGGCTGGGTTTGAGAGCCAGGTTAATGACGCATAATTGCAAACAACAGAATCCACTCTGGCTCATTTAAGCAGAAGCATATTTAGTAAAGGACGTCAGAGAGTCCCAGAATCTCCAGACTGACTCAATAGACGGGCACGGGACAAGGGCCAGGAACGCACCCAGTTGCACGGCAGGCCTGCTCTGCTGTAAGCACCCCATTGCTGCCAGCCGGCACCCACCAATTACGCCACGGTGCAGCTTCCCCTAGGGGCTCGACAGCATGGGAAGCTGTTCCCTGCCACCATTCAGACATGGAGGCCTTTGACACCTGTTCCTAGTGAATGGAGTCCCCCCAGCCCACTTCCTTAAGTGGCTTTTCTTCTCCATCAATGTCCAACACAAGGGAGTCTAGTAGGCAGCCCTCAGGTAGAACGCCTGAGCCCCAGCCGCAAGGGAAGCTGGGGGGACGAGTCAGAGGCGGGCCTGTGCCTCAGGAAAAGTGCCACCACAAGAGGTGTGTAAATCCTGCGGGGCTCGAGTCCATAACCTGGATCCGTCAGGCCACCCACCAGCCTGGGCCTCGGCCCGGGGATAAAATGAGGATGGTTACCATGGCAGCCTCTCTCTCACTCAGGCCCTGAAGGCGAAGCTCTCGAGGCATGGGGCTCTGGATCCACAGGGATCCTGCTTGCATGTAGACGAAGACACGTGGCTCACCTGACCACAAGCCCTGCAAACAGCGCCAGTCTGCTCCCATCATACAGGCCCTGCCACAGACTTTTCAGTGGTTTGGCCAAACAAACCCCGTGGTTCAGCCTAGAAAGACCAGTCTGATGATTCCTCTGATTTGGGGTGAGGGAGGCCAGGAATGTGGTGACCTGTCCTGTGTTTCCTCAGGCTCAGGTGAAGACACACATCACAGCTCACTCTTCCCACTCAGACACAGCCTTGCACCGGCCCCTCAGGTACCCCGGCTGACCTGGATGAAGCCTCCTTTACCAACACAGTCAGAGTGAGGACTGAGAGCCCCCCTCAGCACCTCATCCTGTGGGTTCCCCCATCCTGTGGGACCCCCCAAGCTGGTGAGGGGCAGCAGAGGCAAGCAGAGCTGGCAGGTCTGGCAGCAGAGAAGCAGGCCATGGTCAATTAGGATTAGAATAGGGCGGCCTGTGGCCGCTGTAAAGGGATTAGGGAGGGGACCAGGCCTGAGCCAGCCTGGAATGGCTGTGTCACGAGGTAAATTGATGATAATGTGAATTAGAGAGGAAAAATGACAGGAGGAAGGACAAGTTTATTCTAGTGGAGGTCTAATGGGCACCAAGAAGACAGAGTGCTTTATGAGGTGATGTTTTCATTTTCTGTGGTAAATCAAACCCTCACAGCCAGGGCTGCCACCCCGGCTGGCTAAGCCCTGCGGGGTGAACAGAGCTGTGGGAGGAAGTTGGAAACCTCACCACAGGGCTTCTAGAGAGCCATTCCCTCTACCCCCTGCCCCTCGTGGACCCTTTGTGAGGGCAGCCCCTATGATTTTCATATTCTTGTGCAATCTCCAGACCTGCAGGGAACGAACCCCACCCCCCCACCCTGTTGCTGGCCCATCCCACAGACCTAAGAGTCAGGGCTGGAGTGGGGAGGTGACCTTGGAGGCCGCAGGAGAGTGTCTTTGGGGATTCCTGGGTGTAGAATGCTTGCCTGGGCTTTCTGGAACAGCAAGGAGAGGTACGGCACTATCGATGCCTGAGGCTATTCCGTCTTCCTGAGTCAGGGGCAAGAGTGGCCCAGCCTGTGAGGCTGAGTGTAGAAGGGAGTCCGGATGCCAAAGTGCCCCCTACCCCACTGCATGCTAGCCAAATGGCTTCGGCAAGTGTCCCTCATCCATAAAACAGGGACAGTCGTAGTTCCTGCCTGAGAGTTAAGTTAGAAGAAAGTGACCATTCCCACAGCCCCATCACACACTCATTCCTGGGTGCCCTCACTTTGCCCCCCTGTGACCCCTTTTTAAAGATGAAAACAACTGAGGCTCAGGGGAGCAAATCCGCCTGGTCAAGGCCTTTTACTGAGACATGTTTGGGCCCGTGAAGAAAACCCCACAGCTCCGCCCCCAGTTAGGGCGTCTGGAGGACGGCCAGGCTCCCCCCCCCAGTTAGGGTGTCTGGGAGCACAGCCGGGCTCCGCCCCCAGTTAGGGTGTCTGGGAGAACAGTCAGGATTGGTTTGGATTCGAGTGAGACTTCAGAAGAAATCCAAGCCCATTCCTCTGGGAATTCAGCTCATTAAGCCCACCCCACAAGACTGGCTGACAGAGCCCCAACCCCTGCCTGCTGCAATAAGCCTGTCCCTCTGGTGTCGACCTTGAGCTGTACTGTGGTGAATGAACCCCTTGCCAAGGACACACGTCCTGGGTTCACGGCCAGGATCCAGTACTGAGGGACTTTGTGACGTAAGTGGGTTTTTATTTTGCTGAACATCCTCACTGTGAGAGATTTGAAGCTCTGGCCTCTGTGGTCTGAGAATCCAGCCAGGCCCCTGGGTCCCCAGCTCCCCAAGTCCCTGGGAAGAGTTTTAGTGTAGATAGGACTACTGGGAGCTTCCTTAGAGAACATGTCCAAAAAGCAGGAAAGAGTCCAGAGGTGTGAGAGGAACCCAGGGACCACTCTGTCCTGAGGTCACAGGAAGGGGCCTTATCCCACACTCACTTCCGCCATCCCCCCCCCCCCCCCGCCCCGTCCATGTCCATGCCTGAGCCCAGACCAATCCCCCTTTCTGTCAGTGGTCACCAGAGCTTGTCTGAAAGCCCCACTTCCCAGGGCACAAACTCCTTTTTAAATTTTTCTTCCCAAGAAAGGGTCTCAGTATGTAGGCTGGTCTTCAACTCTTGGCAATGTTCTTGCCTCAGGCTCCCAAGCCCTGGATTATACGTGTGAGCTAACGTGCCCGGGGTCAGATTCCCCTGAACTCTGAGCGTCCAGCCATGTTGAATTGGCTGCCCACTATTGCCCGTGCCTGCAGCCCATGAGGTGAGGAAGTGAGGGAACCAGTGGGCGGCCGAGCAGGGTCCCCACTACTGGCTGTTCACTCAGGGCCATTGTTCCTTCACACCAGGATCCTCACTGAGCAGAGCTGGAAGCTGGGGGCAAATGCCAAGAAGGCCAGAGCCCAGGCCTTCACTCTTTAGGATTCTCTGCCCCAGGAGAGGGGACATGCACAAGGAGAGAGGTGGTCACCCCGTGTGGCTCCACCTGTGGAGGAAAGTGAGCTCATGGGAGAGTCTTCCCAGAGGAGAAAGGCAGGGTCCTAGGACTTGGAGGAAGCCTAGGCAGGAAAGAGGATAAGGGCACAGGCCCGGAACTCCAGGCAGGAGTCCCGAGTCTAATAAAATGGGGTCACTGGCCCTGCCCCCTACATTTGAATGAGATGACCCATGTAGACGACAGGCACAAACTTTGGGTGTGGTGTGGAGTATGGCCGGGAATAATGGGCAGATTGGCCAACGAGCCCAGGGAGGTTGGCCAAGGCTTGTCAATCATACAAGAAACTGAACACTTTTATCCTTGCTGTAGGTAAGGCCTCAAAGACGTTTTTACACATGACCAGACACTAACTATTTTAGGCTTTGTGGTCCATCGGGACAACTACCCAGCTCTTCTCAATGACATGGAAGCAGCCAGAAGCCACACAAAAGGAAGGGAGACCACGTGCAGCAGCAGCAGCCAGGAGAGAAACCAGGGCCTTCAGTCTGCATGCAGCTCTGGGTGGCGCTGATCCGACTGGCGGTTCAGGAAAAAGATCAGGACAAAGATCTTAGGGAGAGTGGACAGTGGCCCTAACTGGATGAGGGGAGACTGGTGGGCAGGGGACCCCCGGTTTCACCTCAGTGCCCTCTTGTCTCTTCCAGGCTCCCCATACTATTACAGCGCCGCAGCCCGAGGAGCGGCCCCACCTGCCGCAGCCACCGCCTATGACCGCCACTGACCCTCAGAGCCATGTGGGCACCGATTCTTCAACGCGTTTCATTGAGGTAGACAGCTTCCTAACCCCCAGACAGACAGAGGGGCCCAACAATGTCGTCTCCCGCCCCATCCCACACACAGCTGAAGCATCCTCCTCCCCTCCATTTTTCCCTGCCTAGGATCCAGGTAGGGCGGCTGGACTTCTGGATTCTTATCCATGTCAAGAGTCAATTGACAAGCTTCTCCGAAGCGGTGACAGGGTCTCTGCTGTTCTGAAGACCATTGCAGCCAAGCCCAGCCTACCAGTCCTCCTGACTGTCTGACCATCTGTGGGTTTCAGCCACGGCAGGCCCGCAAGAAAGAGCTGGCTTTTGTTGCTTCCCAGAACCCATGTATATACCTTCTTCTTCCCTGTGGCCCTGAAGGTCTGACAGAGCAGATTACCCACAATGCACAGGCTATCTTCCACCTCTGCACAGAACACCCTTCCCTCTGCCCTGGTGCCCTGTCAGGTATCTCAAAGCCGTCTTTGAAACTGATAGTGGCCACCTTGAGGATGCCCGGCCTCTAGTTCACTTCTCGAATATCTACAAGGCTCACTGGTGGTCATGGCACAAGCTTCCCCTGAGGTTCCCCCCAAGAGGAATACACTCCAGGGAGACACCCTGGCCTCTTGCCTCCATTTCCACAGAGCCACCGTAGTGTCAATGGTCCTTTTCTCAATCAAGGGACTCCAAGAGAACTGTCTGGGACAGCTGCTGTCCTAAAGAAAGAGGTCATCCATCCAAGCGCTGATGGCATTGTGACTCTGAATAGCGATCTGGATCAAAAGATCATCGGACCCAGGCCAGGGTCCGATGGTCCTCCTGGCCCCTGGAACCACCAAACTGAGTATGTTTGCCGAGGCACGCCCGAGCTCAGACCTCTTTGGACATCAGCCATGGGCACTTTGCAACCATCCTTTGGGACCCCAATGACTGGATCCTGGGCGAGTCTGTCCCAGCCACAGAGACAGTGGCTGGCAGAAAGGACTGATGCCGGCACTGGGGACCAGCACACCCTGCAGGCATCAGCCAGGACCCGAGCTTCCTCTCAAGCAGCGCTGCCACCCTTGGGGAGCACAGAGTGTGGCTGGGCACGGAGGTGCTGGGGATGGGGGCAGGGGCCCGGCCTACACCTGCAGGCCAGCTTGTTCATACAAGGTGTCGAGATGGAACTCGCTGTGGGAAGGCAGAGGAATCCGTGGGAGACAGAGGAAGGGCCAGGGGAGGGCCAGGCCAAACACTGAGGAACCGGTGGGCGACTTGAGGGTGGGCTTGAGTCTCGGGGGGGGGGGGCGGTGATACAATTCATTCATCTGGAACCTCTATTCTCTGCACAGTCCGTCCTGCCAACTCCAAACAGCAGAGGAGAACCCCTGTCTAAACTGAGGCTTAACAGGACCGTTTTCACATGACAGCGTCCCTAGGGTCTGCTGTCTTGTGGGACCTCAGACCCTTGACCTCTCTGAGCCTCTGCTGGGCTGACAGCTGGCTGAGCTCACTAGTTTTCCTCCTCTCCCTTCCTCCCTTCGTCCCAGGGCTGAGGCAGGGGCGGTGTCACCTGGGGCAGGCCCTCCCTTTTGAGCAAGCACGTGGGATCTTGCTAACGTTCCAGTCAAGTGTAAAACAAGGGCGGGAACCGAAAAGCCTTCAGAAAGACCTGGGTTAGTTCTGAGAGGAAACTGAGGCCCAGCTTAGGGAACCAGAACCAGAGGGGGAGACCAAACAGACCCCCCACACACACACACACACGAGTGTTTTGTGCCTCAATACCTCCCACAGGGCAGTGGGACAAAAGAAGAAACTGAGGCTCAGGTAAGTGGAGTCCCCATTGACTGGCAGAGGTAGGGCTGGGACTCGGGCCCCTTTAGCACATGGCGGTCGCTGTCACCTCCATCTGGCCATCTCTTGTACCCGGGAGGGAAGGGGACCGTGAGGATGGTAGGAGGCACCATTTGTCCCGGTACGCCAGATCAGGCTTCCGAACAGGTACAACTGCCAAGGCTTCCCGTCACCCGGCCAGAGGCGAGGCGCGTGAGCTCGAAGCAGGCTTAGTGATTGGGGAACTTGCTGGCAAAGGAAGGCAGCCGGGGCCCCAGCCCACCTCCAGGAGCTGAGTGGCCTGCGTTCAGCTTCCACTTGTCAGCTAAGGTAGGAGAAGGCCCCATCCTCATCTCTCCTCTGTCCCGTGCTGCTGGTCTCTTAGAGTGGTGTTCACCCTGGGCTCCTGGCAGTTCCAAGCTGCAAGAGGGCAGCCTCCCTGTGCCAGCCTTCCATGTGTACACCTTCCTTCCTTCCTTCCTCAGCAAAGCCCACCCAGCCCAGCAGTGGCTCCCCCTCCCCCGCCACCTGATCATGCCCATGTAAGGAGCTCCGTCTGTGTGTCTTTCCTCTCTCCCTTGAGGTGCTGCTGGGCCTCAGATTGGAGCCTGTATTTGTGAGACACCCCGTGGTTCCTGGGGTACCAGGGAGAAGCACAAGGGAGCAGAAGCACATGGCTGCTCACGCACACACTGCTCTCGCCGGCTCTTGAGATGCAGACGCACGTGAGTGTTCTCACATTTGCACACCTGCTCTCTCCAGCTAGCACGCGCACACTGCAGAGGCACATGCCAGAGAATTCAAAACGGAGTCTGAGGCTTCCCCAGCACCATGGCAGGAGGCCTGGCTCTTCCTCCTTCAGTCCTGTTTGAACTGGGTGAAAAGAGATCTTTTCACACCACTTGTCCAGCTCCAGCCTGAGCACTTGTGATGAGGTACCAAGCCCACCTTTGCTAAGGCACCTGCTTAGAGATTGTGCCTTCATAACCGACACTGCTTTGTAATGCTCCACTATCCCATGGGGCAAAAATCCTGACGTCCAAGGCTCCCTGTGAAGATAAGGATGAAGAGAATCCTCAGATCCCCGAGCCACATTCTTGGCACACAGAGTTGAGAGCTCCTGTCATGAAGTGCATGACCTGAAGACTCCCACCCCTTAGCACTCCAGAATTCCCCCAGACCCACAAGAAGGAAAGAACAGAGCCCAAAAGTTGGTCCAGTAACAGGAAGGGGCTGGGGACTGGTGGCCTTGCTGGTCCCATTAACACTGACACTTTCAGTCTTTACCTAAATTCACAGGAACACTTTTAAGTGTTCACATGGAGCCTTTTCCTGATGTACCCTGAGGCTCCCAGGACAGTGTGTCCAAGCCCATGTCACAGTCCCTGGCAGGGCCTAGACACGAACAGGTTCTGGCTCGCAGCGCATAAAACAGCAGTTCCATGAGCCATCTCCGTTCCCTTTTCTCTGCCCTTTCTACTTTGGAACAAACTGTGGCAATGTGCAGGGATGCCTGGGCTGTCCAGATTGCAATGTCTGAGCCCAGCCAGGTGGTTCAAAGCCACCCTCTGGGCAGGGTACAAAGCAGCAGGGTACGGTGCATCTCCCGGTGTCTAGAGCATGATGGGCATCTCAATAGTGAAAACTTTAAAAACACCCGGTTAGTCAAAGGAAAGGCACCCATGGGCTGAATGGAGCCCATCAGCCACCGACCTGTGAGCCACAGTCTTGTCAAAAGCCCTTCTAGTCTCTCCTCACTCTTCCGCGAACACTTGGAGAAGACGGGAGGGGGATGGGAGATGTGCAACCAGTTTGAACTTGGGAAGTGGTGGTGGGGTGAAAGATGCACGTGGTGGGTCTGAGGGGAGCTGGCAGTCTTCTGTGTATGGAGCCCCAGATGTGGCCACAGGGCATTGAGGAGTGAAATCCCTTTATGAGGAGTCGGGCTTCGGAGGGACGGCTGTGCCTTTGGCAGCCTCAGCTCCATCCACCCCCTTGTGGGTGACATTTCAGCTAGAATTTAACTCCAAGCCATGGGGAGCAAATCTTAAAAACAAACCAAGCACTCCCAAACAAATACTAGGAACAAGTGGAGACAGAAACGCGGTCTCCCAGGAGACCCCTCACAGGCCAGGCCAGGCTAGAGCAGGCTGACCCCGTAAGTCTCTGCGTTAGACCAGCTCCATGGTGGCCCTGGCCTTGTCGCCCATCTGGAGTCTGCCTGTGATGGTTTCCAGGCACAAAGTGGTGCACCTGGGTAAATTTATTCCTTTAGTGCTTTACCTCCCAGAGGTCCAAGGCATGTGCATTTCTTAAAAGGAAACAAAATCCGTGACTGGAGACGTGGACAGTCAGGCCACGACATCTCGCCTTGAGTCTGCCCTACCTCCCAGTGGCCGCTTCAGCCCCTTGGCCCTGTTGTCCTGGACCTCAAGATTCCTTTCTGCATATTCATGAGGGAGCCACAGAGTCGATCCACACTTGCCTGCTGTCAGCTAAGGCTGTTCCTCCAGTGGCAGCCAGGTCCCCAAGGGCCAGCTGCAGGGCACATAGTGAGTCCCTTGCCCAGGTGCTGTTTGGATGTAGATGCAGTTTCTGTAGAGAGAGGGGCATGCTGGGAGCAGCAGGCACCCATCTATCGGTCTTTGGTGATTCCTCAGCACTGAGGACCAGTTCCTGGACACTCCCAGGACCAACAGGGAACTCATATCTGATCACTGCCATTCCTGGGTTTTAATCCAGAAGTTCCTCTGAGTTCGTCTCCAGGTGAGATGAGGTTGAACACAGCCACCCTTTAGTACCTCTAGATTCTTCTGACCACACCTTAGTCTCCTGAGCAGCACCAAGTTGCTGTTTCTGTCCTCACTGTGGGAGTGGCATGGCATGTTGGTGACCTCTCAGGGGGATCAGGCTCAGCCTGGACAGCTTTGAGCCCGGAGCAGAGAGGGCAGAAAGAAAACAAATAAAAGACGAGGGACTGGCAGTTCTGTGCTTCCCACTGACTCTAAGACCTGGCTTCAGGAGACCAATCTGTAGTCTCACTTGACCTGGTTCACTCACCTGCTAAGTTGCACATGGGGGTACAGTCCCCCAAACCACCATTCAGACGGTGCATCCCTGGTCTTCTCCAAAAGCACCACTGATAACATGTGACGATGGGCTTTTGATTTACAAATGGTACATTTCACTTAGAGTGGGACAGAAAGGAAACCACTTAATGACCCCCTCGTTTCCAAGCATGAGTACATTTTAATGAAACGATTTTATTATATTTGAGGAAATGGAGAGTTGAAAATTCCAACTAATCAATAGCCAATTAGTTGCTATAAAGCTAAAAAGAAAATAAATCCCGTCTATTTTAAACATCCTGCAAAACTCAGAGCCTCATAGTCAGGCCTTCCTCTTCATGCCGTGTGCACACGTGCATGAACAAGGGAGTTCACACACACGTGCGCATGCACACACACACGGACATAGTCTCACCACATATACAGTCACACACACTCATACACTCACATACCTCTATCACACATCCACACACATACACACTCTCTCTCTCTAATACTAGGACACGGAACTCAGAAGAACTGCTGTGTCTCCCGGGGCCAGTTCTTGCTGGCTCTCCTTGCCTTTGGTCACAGGTGAGCAGACCCAGCAGCAGCCTGTCCTGAGGCTCAGAAAGGGACAGAGTTGACCCCAAGGCCCGAGCCACCAGCACGGGGTGGGTAGTGGGCAGTGAGGGCCTGCTGTTGCCAATGCGCCTCTTCTCTGCCAGGCTACAGGGTCCCCCTCACAGTGGGAAGGGGGTAGAATTTTGTGGCCCTGGCTCCTGCTGGACGATGCTGCCCTGGTCTGTCATCCTCTAGTGGCCTGAGGACATTGAGTATTTGTAGGAATGCAGATGACATTCCGATGGAACTCGTGGGTTTTGCTTCTCATTCTTTTAGATGGTTAACACTGTCCTAGGGACTGGCCCAGCATCAAAGAAATGCATATCTACTGTATCCGCCAAAGTTTGTGATGCCTGCATAGACGCTTGTTAAAAAAATATACAAAAAAAAAACCAACAAAAAATAAATAAAACCACACAATTGAATTGCCTTTGAAAGTGGGAGATGATCTGTCTCCAACAGATTGAGAAACAAAAAGCTTCTTAAAAGTGTGTATGTTTTATATTCTTTTTTTTCTAGTAGAACTGACTTGAAATATTGGTGGTTTTTTTTCTTAGTGATGTGTGTTGCTTTTGTGTGTGATAATATTTGAATGTAATTACAGCCGTGCCAATTTGCCAAAGATGTTGGACATATTTTTCTTTTGTTGGGGGAAGGGTGGGGCTTCGGGTGGGACTTGGGGGGGCACTGGGATGGTTTAATTTTTTAATTTAACTTTTTTTCTCGTCAAACCTGGGATTTGTGGTCTTATGTTAAGTTAAATGGTTGACTGCAACACCTTTATTTTAAATTAGCTGGAGAAACATGCAATAAGGTTGGCGTAGTTTCAATATCTGTGTCTTTTCATGAGTGACTGTTCCTTGTGAAGAATTGATTTTATGTAACCTTTATGTGAGATAATTATTTGTAAATATTTGCCATAATTTTATTGGTTCCTAAAATAAAAGTAATTTTTTAAGTTCAGAAAAAGGATTTGCTCGCATTTGTTCTTACTAATCCGAACATGATCTGTGACAGCTTTGGCTAAGTCACCTGGAGTAGTGACCAGCTTGACGGCTCCTGGTTAAATTGGGGTCGGAAGCAAATTTAGACACCCAGTACATACGACAGCCGGGGCGGACTCTGCACTTGAGGGGACCCCAGGCCAGTGAACTAGGTCAGCAATGGGTGATACCCACCCACCCCCACTACACACACCACTCACACTCTTACATACTCACACACTCTCACACACTCACACACTCACACACTCTCACACTCTCTCACACACATACATACACACACACTCACATACTCACACACACTCTCTCACACACTCACATACTCACACACACTCTCTCACACACATACACACTCACACACTCTCTCACACACATACATACACACACACACACACACACACACACACGCATTCTCTCTCTCTCTCTCACACACACACACACACACACACGCATTCTCTCTCACACACACACTCTCACACACACACTCTCATACACACACACACTCTCTCACACACTCTCTCACACACACACTCACACTCACACACACACTCTCACACACACACTCACACACACTCACTCACACACACACACACTCTCTCTCACACACACACACTCTCTCTCTCACACACACACACACACACACACACACACACACACACACTCACTGTGTCACCCATTGGCCTGGGAACCTTCACTAAGCTCTTTAACCTCAACTTGTTCAACTCAGACATCATCGGACTACCCACATCATTTGTTCCATTTGTTCATTCATTCAACAATTGCCTGAACATCCATTCTGCCCCCATTACATCAGTAAACAGAGCAGTGGAGAACCCGGCACACATCACACTCATAACCCGGTGCACATCACACTCATAACCCAGTAGCTTGGGAACGCTGAGTTAACACAGCTGAATGAGTGAGTGGCGTGCGCCTGCACCTTCGCCTTTAACCCAAACCCGGGCTGAGTCTCCTCGAACCTGAAGCGTCTGGGTGCTGGCAGCTCAGAAGCCGCTCCCACCAGAGTACCTTGCCCACAGTCTCCAAAGCACCGCTCTGTCTGACCTGAGCTGGGTGCCCAGGCTCCACAGTCTTGAGAGGCAAACCCTGTCCCTGAGCCTTTCGAACTGAGCAGCTGGGCTGCATGGGAGCCAGGGGTGGCTGGTTTTTGTTTTTTTCATCAGGGGGAAGGGCAGCTGTAGACCCGAGCCATGCCCCTGCCGGGCTCCGTCAGTGTGCAAGGGCAGGCGGGGACCACTGTGCCCCTTGGCACAGTGTGTGCAACTCAGTAATTGCCAGAGATGGAGTGGGCGAGTGACCATGTGGGGCTGTGGACTGCGACTCATTCATATTTAATAAAGCCGGCTGCATGGCCTCCATTCGTTTTTGCAATGGATGGTGACGATGAAGATGATTCCTCAGGGAGGGAGAAGGGGGGTGAGCATGGAAGAGCCCGGCTCTTCTTCCTCCCAAGCCTCTGACTTAGAGCACCAGCTTTAGAGGGAAGCGCTTGTGTTTGGGGTAGATAACACAAGGAGGGAGCCACCAAGGCTCGTGCTTCTGCGTCCCTGGGGACCAAAGCCTTGTTCCTGCTGTCTGTGTCAGAAGCAGGGCAGTGGTGTCTGTGATAGCCAGGGCAGGTGCCGCCCCACGTGAGAGCTGAGTGAAGGTGAGGGACAGAGCCCCCAGGAGAGGAGGGTGACTGTAATTGAATTGGA
Organism: Peromyscus maniculatus bairdii; assembly: GCF_049852395.1. Classification (NCBI taxonomy): domain Eukaryota; kingdom Metazoa; phylum Chordata; class Mammalia; order Rodentia; family Cricetidae; genus Peromyscus; species Peromyscus maniculatus. Next base: position 68,745,235 of record NC_134853.1, on the reverse strand, counting down.
AATGTTTCCCACAGGTTGGCGTTTTGAAAGTCTGGAGCCCAGCTGGAGGAAACGGGTGGGTCTTTGGCAGTATATTAGACTGGCCATTTCCTTCTCGCCTTTCTCTGCACATCCTGGACCACCATGTGGACTTGCCTGTTCTGCCCCATGCTCCCACCACCATAATGTCCGGCCCAAGCACACGGGGCCAAACAAATATGTCCTGACCCCTCTGAAATGGTGAGCCAAAATAAAACTTTTTCGTGAATAAGTTCTTTCTCTTAGGGGGTTTGTCACAGCAAAAAGAGAGTAATAAATCTAAGATCAGAAGTGCCAGCCGGCCTGCATCTTTCTCCACCTGGAACAGCCACAGAGGGAGAGAAGGGAGGCCTGAGGTCTGAAGCACAAGGTGAAGCCTCAGGTCTGTTCATTCCCCAGACTCCTTCCAAGCCAGGCCCTGGCAGGTGCTGCATACAGGGATGCCCAGAGTGGGGGAGGAAGCCTCCATGAGACAAGGCACAGTCTCTTAAGGGGCTTGGCAGGGAGCCATTTTGTTGGTACAAGCACTCTCTTAGCTTACAGTCGTCCTCATTCCTTCTCCTGTACAATGGGTGTGTGTGCTCCTTGTCACACTTGCCTCAGTGTTGTGAGGGGTAAGGGCTGTGCAGTCTATGGAAAGGTTTTCTAGATGATGAATGTGACATTCACCAAGATGTCTTCTCTGGTGCAAAGAAGTCAAAATGTGGGTTGGGGGATGGGTCCGTGGCCAAAGCGCGTTCTGCACAAACATGAGAACCTGAGTTCAGGTCCTCCGGAACTGACGTGAAAGCCAGGCATGACGGTGTGTGTCGATAAGCCTGGTGCTAGGGGAAGAGAAGGAGCAGAACCAGGGGCTTGCTTAGCCAGCCAGGCTAGCCTGAGCTCCAGTTCCCCGAGAGCCCTGAGCGTCTCAACAGAACGAGGTGGGAAGTGACAGAAGAAACCAGTCTGGTGCAGGTGAAGTGTATGTTTTAATTCTAGTCACCACATGACCAGAGTCATCTACACTTGGGCAGACAGGGAAGTGTGTATCCTCAGAAGGGAATTTCCGTTCAGTTTTGAGAGAGTTCACTAGGGAAAGGCTTCCCGGAAGAGGTGCCTTTTGAGTTGAGCCGGGAAGAATGCACAGGATTCCAACAGGGGCTTTAAGAGAGGCGGGAAGGAGAGCCTCCCAGGCTAAGGTGTGTTGGGTGGAGACCCCAGACTGCTCACCCAGAACCCTGTGGTCCTGCCCTCAGAGGCTCTGTATGTCAGACTCAGTGCTAACCTGAATAGGGACCAAAAGAGATGGTTACCTGGGCCCATGTCATTTCCTAGCACCTAGAATTGCCCAAAGAGTAAGAGAAGGTGGCGAGTGCAGGCCGGGACTGAAGCCCCCCCTCAGCCGGCTGCAGAGAGCGGGAGAAGCCAGCACACCCAGCACATGGCTGTGTGGGGAGGGGGGCCTCCAGGCCTGCTTGCCACAGCTGACCTCGGGCGACCTACTCCGCCTGCCAAGTCCAGGAAGTGGGGTGCTTGGCACCCGGAAGCCTCCTCACAGCAGACACAGCCACTGTAGTTTTAGACTACTAGAGATATTGACGCCCCAAGCGATCGTATTTGGTTTGGGCTTGCTTATTGTTACGTGTCTTACTGTCTCTAGCCAGCACGCTGTGTCCTGTCTGTGCTGGAGACTTTTGCCCCACCGCCCACTTCCATTTCTTAGCTCCCCAGCACGGTCCCCGGAAAGATCTTTCCTCGCACTCCACATTTAATCCAGTTTCTGCGGGACTAAGTAAGGAGTTACTTTACAATTTTCCATGAAACTAGCCAGGTCATAGGGACTGCATGCAACATGACTTTGTAGCTCAAAAAGAGAAACAAAGTCTCCAAAGAAAAGTGATGTGTTTGGATAATATATTTTATATAATAGAGATAAAACTTTATGTATGATTAAAAAAAATTTTAACAAAATGCAAAGGCAAATAGCTCAGTAAAATAAGTCTAAGAAATGTGAAAAGACACAGTGCTCTTAATATACAAAAGTTTTGCATGTAAAATGTGAAGACAGTCCCCTCCTCCAACAGAAAAATGATCGAGACACACACGGCTCATTCACAAAAGGACATGTACTACGTATCAATACAAGCTCAGCCTCTGATTAAAAGCATAACGCAAATTTACAGGAATATTTATTGTTTTGCTTTATGGTTTCAAATGGGATTTCACTCTAGCCCCGGCTGACTTTGCTCAAACTCAGGATGATCCTCCTGCCTCAGCCTCCCAGGCATTACAGGTGAGCCAACTCACACAGTTTTTAAAAGAACAGGGGCTCTGTCAATACTGGAGACGGTACAGAGAAACAGACCCCACCGGGCTGCCGCCGAGCTGTCTCAGAGTGTGAGACCAAAGCTGTCCTTCCATGTCTGGTCCCTCAGTTGCCTGAAAGTGGGGGTGGGGGTTGAAAGGGGCAAAGCAGAGACCCCGAGCTTAGCCTGACCACCCCTAGGTGTGTGACTCTTCCAAGAGGCTGCAGTAGTCTTAGAGGACATGGACAGCTCAGGTTGGGAGGGAGATGTGGCTTTTCCAGATCAGTGGTGTCATCCGGAAGGGCACGCGGCGGAGGAGGAAGAGGAGGAGGAGGCGGCGGCGGCGGCGGCGGCGGCGGCGGCGGCGGCGGCGGCGGCGGCGGAGCTGCCCCCACCATCCACAAACATGTGTAAATATCGCAACAGCGCTAATGTAACCAAGAGAATCACTTCCTGTTGTTTCCCCTTCAGTGATATTTTCTGCTTGGCTGGCTTTGCTTAGCACGCTGGAAAGGCCAACTCATCAGTTCTTGGTGTTAATCAGGAGCAGTAATTGTCCGAGTGCAGAGCCCGCCTGACTTGCACTCTGCTGAATAGGATAACAAGTTCCAAAAATGCTAAGCAGCGGTTTCTACAAGCGGGCCTCTTTTAATAGGGGAGGCCCCCAAAGAGCATTTATAAAGAAAGCCCTTCTGTGAAGTGGAATCAAAACATTGTGTGTATTTTACAGAGCATGGCAGCTAAGTTGAAAACTTGGAGAAATTCTTAAACTATGGACTCCATAGATGCTCTCATTTTCCCCCTCATTGGTAAACTTGTGGGCTGGTTAAGGCAATGCCAGCCTATGTAATAAAATAAGCATAGCCTGTAACTTCAATGGTAACCCACTAGAAATCTGCTTGGGGCCCACCTAACTGGCGTTCCCAGAAGGCGGACAGCCATTCCACAAGGCGACCCAAGGATCCAGGCTTTTTTCTCTTGGCTTTGCCATTTTCAAGTTTGCCTAATTTGAGAGCATTAGACCTTCGAAGAAGGAAAGAGCCCGCTCATCTCCATCAGCAGGGCTGAAAGGGTCTACCTTCACAGACTTCTAGCCACAGCCTAGCCCTATGGCCACACACCGTCGCTAGGGAGACGGATGCAGCCTAGCTGTGTGATGAGGAAGACAGGAGACAGGTTTGGGGCAGGACCAGCAACACCATGAATGCTGAGAATTGCCACCTTGGCTTTTTCGCTCAGAATGGCCTGAACACGCCCTCCCCAGCTCCAGGCCTCACCTCTGCCCTGCCCTCAGCTGAGCCCTACCTGACACCAAGCTTGGAGGCTACCATACTTCTGTCCTGGGAGAATGGAAGGCGTTTCACGGTACAACCTCTGCAAACCTGCTCCAGACCCACTCTGCTCAGCTGGCCACCTTCTAAACAGAGCTCTGGGTTAGGCCGTGAACAAGAACTCCTGTTAGCATTTACTGAGTACTGTTTACCAGGCACTATTAGAGGACTTTACCCTGTTGCTCCAGAATTACATAACCAAGGCCCATAATTGAAGCCAAGCATTCACGTCACTTCTTGCAGTACTGATACACTGCAGAGGCTAGACCTGATGCTCAGTAACAGCATCCATTCACCATCCGTGACCACAACCATTGACCACAAATGCAAGAGGTTTGAGACGGAAGGAAGTGGACACTCAGGTTCATCAGAGAGGCCAGACACTCCCTCCCATTGAGGAGATTGCTGATTCCTCCTCAAGCCGAGCAGCAACAGCTAAGAGAACCCTTTGCAATGTAACTTCGAGAAGAGGAGACTGGAATTTCCACTTCCTGTTTGTGCATCTTCTCCACCAGCCAAGATTCTGGCCCCGCCCTTCTGCTTACTGGAGCAAGAGAAAGGATATGCCAACTACATGCCAGTACCTTGTGGGCAATGGAACGCCACTGGTGATAGCTACAGTTATATTGCCCTGCTGGGACCCCAAAGAGCCTCTCCCTGGCAAAGGGGCATTTAGACGCTGCAGGCTGTTTTGGGTGGGAAGTCTTCATTAAGGGGCTTGGGGAGAAATAGAGCCTCATCTTCCAACATCCACGAACTGGGCGCAGGAGTGGGGAGGGGCGGAACATAGGATTTATCTCCACAGGACCACAGTAGGCAGATGATGCAGGTGTAATTCGGGTCCCTAATACACTGATCCTAATTGAAAGAGAGTATCCTGGGTGGGCCTGACTTCAACAGGCCATCACTTTATAAGAGGGTTTAGGATCAGAGAGGCAGATACTTGCCACGCTGTGGGCAGAGTTATGCTCCAGGGAATGGCCAGCAGCCTCCAGGAGCTGGGAACATCAGTTCTAGAGCTGTTGGAACTTGATTCACTGTCCTGGGTGAACCAGGCTCTATCAGCAGCTTAGGGATGGAGAGGGAGGGCCCCGAGCTGTAATGCAGTATCGGCCTCTCAGGAACCTTGAGCTCAGCCCTGGCAGCCCCCAAGGAGAGGATCCAGCTAAGGAATGACCAAACTCCTGGCCCACAGTAACCATGAGATAATGATAGTTATCTGAAGTCACCATCCATGGTTTGCAGCAACAGAAGAGGAACTTGGAGTCTCTTCGGGCCACAGAAAGGCCCAGCCTGCACTGGAAAGGGAGAGAACACCAGTTTTGAATTATGTCTGAGACAGAGGTTTCCAAAAGAGGAGAGCTGACGTCAAGATGAAATTGTTCTAGTAACTGGAAATCATCAGAAAGTTCTAGAATCTGACCCAGGATGATAAAAATCCCCCCACTCCACCAGAAATGGGAAAGAACAGCTTTACCTAGTGAAGAGTGGAACTTTATCTCATTTCATGTTTACAGCTCAGAGTGACACCTCTTAAACAAATTGATTACACACACACACACACACACACACACACACACACGTGTCGTCTCATTTAACCCGCACAATAACATGGTGAGTGTAATTACCAGCCTCCCGGATGAGCTTGGAAAGAGATTTCACCATTATGCAGGTGGTAGGCAGTGTGGCCAAGACTTGAAGCCAAGTGGTGTGGCCCCTAAAAAGGAAGTTACTGAGCCTCTGCACCCCAACTGAGCACTCCGTTGGTCTTAGCACCCCAGCCAGCTCTGCAGGAGGCAGTAAAGGCCTGGGGGGATGCCAAGGCTGTTCTGCTCACTCTTCCCTAGAGGCAGGGTTCTTGGGACCTTCTCATACTCTTACGCCTCCGCAGGCGCAGTTCAACTGGGCCAAACCAAAATGCCAATAAAACCACAAATCCGCTGGGCGGCGGAAGGCTGCCACGCTCTGCATTTGTTACTGCGGCTGTCATTGTTTCTTTGTGGCTTTTCCATTTTGTTGTTATTGTTCATTGATTGATTGATTGATTGATTTCAGACCATATGGAGTCTCCCAAGTGCTAGGTTGGCAGGCAGGTGCCACCACACCTGACTGGATCTGTACTTGAAATACATTGCCAATTTTCCTTGTTCCTCAGCCAGCACGGATTCCTTGATCTCCACTTCACGGCAGGGTCTCTGCAGGGCACAAGGGCTGCAGCACAGAGGTGAAGTATGCCTGGTCCCTGACTCGGGAGAACACCCCTCCTGGTGGGCAGGGGGGAATAGATGGGGGTTCAGGAGTTCAGAAACGGTGTCTGCAAGGTACTGGGGAAGGCAGGACTGCGTGGAACGGGTGTCCTCTGGGAGTCGGTACCTGTCACCAAACAGCAGGAATAGGCCACCCCTGCTAAGCATGCTCATTCAGCCCGGTAAGGACTTACTGTGTTTCCCCAGGCGAAACCTACTGTCCTTTTCTCATCTGGGAAGAAGGTGGATGCCTGGTCACCGAGCACCGAGCAGGAGCTGGATGGCCATTTGGCAACACCGAATGGCCCATCTGGTGCACCTGGGCAGGGCCTTCGAAGACACGAAATGAGCTTCATTTGTTCCTCTCTTGGTGCTTTTTAAAAAGGCCAGCAAATGGCTCTGTGGGTAAAGACCCTTGTCACCAAGTCTGATGGCTTAAGTTCAGTTCCCAGGACCACTTGGTGGAAGGAGAGGACAACCTCCCTCAGACTGTCTCTGAACTCTGCACACACAAACACACAATAAGTACATAAACATGATAACATTTAGAAAAAAATAATACTGACCGATGATGTTCTTCAGCTGGCAAAGGTGATTGCCACAGAAGCCTGGCAACCTGAGCTGCATCCCTGGTGCCCATATAAGGATGGAATGAAGAAATCAGTTCCACAAAGTTGTCCTTTGACCACCACCCCCATGCATGTGCCATGGCATTAATGTGCACACACATACACTATGCACACAGTAATAGACAGAAAGATAGATAGATGGATAGATGGATGGATAGATAGATGATAGATAGATAGATAGATAGATAGATAGATAGATAGATAGATAGATATGGATAAATAGACAGACAGACAGATATAGATAGATAGAAGATAGATAGATAGATAGATAGATAGATAGATAGATAGATAGATAGATAGATAGATAATGGATAGATGGATAAATGGATGGGTAGAAAAACAAATTCAAGGGGCTGGAGCAATGGCTCAGTGGTTAAGAGTGCTTGCTGCTCTTCCAGAAGACTGGCATTCAGCTCCTAGAACCCATGTCAGGTGATTCACAACTGCCTGTGACTCCAGCTCTAGATGTTTTTTCCCCCATAGGCACTCACAAGCACGTGTACACATCCACACACAGGCACAGAGACATAAATACAAATTAATGTAGGGGCCAGCAATATAGCTCAGTGGGTAAATGGACTTGGCTGCCAAACCTGACAACCTGAGATCCATGTCTGGAACTCACACAGTGGAAGGAGAGAAACAACTCCTGCAAGTGGTCCTTTGACCTCCACATGTATGGCACAGCATATGTGCAAACACACACACACACACACACACACACACACACACACACACACACACGCCAATCAATCAATCAATCAGATAAATAAATGTAAGAAAATCTCTTTAAAGTAATTCCAAAAGGAAGTTAAAAAGCAGGCAAGTGGCTCTCACTTCCTCCCAACCACAGGCTCTCAGGTCTCTTGCCTCTGACCACAGCCTCTGTCTAGTCTCCCTGACGAGCATGTGTGGAGAGGGAATCACTTTATTTGAAGCTACTTTTGGCCACGGTCTAGTTTCTTAGGAGTATTTTGTTGTGAAGAAGTGTACTGTTTTTCTTGGCAAAGCTAAAAGAGCAGACTTTTTTTTTTCAAATCCTTGTTAAATATTTATTCTACTGCTGGTAATAGTTAGTTATTCCGCTATGAGTGACTGACAAATTCAGAATAACAGTGGCTTAAACAGGACAGATCATCTGCTCTCACAGATGGAGCCTGGAGGTCAGTGATCCATGGCTGATATGGCAGCTTGGCCAAGGAGCCCCACAGGGAGCAGACTCAGTCAACCTTGGCCCTCCCAAGGCTGCATCTCTTCAGCCACTTGGCCCAAGACAGAGCATCGGGATTCCAGCCTGCAGAACGGAGGAGACAAAGAAGAGGTGTCCCTTCAGCAAGGTTCCAGAAAACCACTGCCTGGCACATCTGCCTACACCCCACTGGCTGGAGCTGAATCAGGTGGTGACATCTAGTTGAAAGGGATGCCAGGACTGAGACCTCTGTCCTGAGATGTTTGTCCATCTGCGTATTCTATTAATATTACTGAGAGAGGCTGATGGAACATAGTGATTGTACCCTCAGGACCCCATTGCCTACCAATGATTCAGTTTAGAGACATATTCCTCCAGTGCAGTTGAATTGAAAGGTGATGGGGGGCAGGGGAGTCTTGTGCAGAAATGTCAGAGGACTTGGGCCTCTTCAGAAACCCACAAAGATCCAGATGAGACCAGACCCCAGGGCACTGTCATCTTCTTGCCCGATTCCTCTCCCATCCGGATTAGAAGGTCCTCCTCTGGGATTCGATGTCTCTTCTGCACAATGGGGACTTAGATTGAGCCTTGTTATCTCGTCTTCACTTCAGAAGTCTAGGGGGGCTATGGTTCCATATTGGCCACAGTCAAGTGACCAAGAATCACCATGAGAACTCAGAGGCAAGGGTGAGTCAGAGATGTGAGGGTCACTTGTGTCTGGACTCCTGTGGTGAGCCTGGTAGCACAGAGGCCCTCTGCAGCCCCAAGTGCTGTGCTGATGAGCTAGTGAGCTGGATCTCAGTGAATACTGCTCCCCACATGTGATGGTAATGCTGTCATCTTGACCAGATCTAGAGTCACCTCGGAGACAAACCTGTGTGAAAGAGTTTCTAGCTGGGCGGTGGTGGCGCACGCCTTTAATCCCAGCACTCGGGAGGCAGAGGCAGGTAGATCTCTGAGTTCAAGGCCAGCCTGGTCTACAGAGCAAGATCCAGAACAGACACCAAGACTACACAGAGAAACCTTGTCTAAAAAAAAAAAAAAGAGTTCTTGGGCCAAGAACTGAGTTCACTGAGGTGGAAAGCCCAGCCCTGATCGTGGGTGGCACTGTTCCGTGGGCTGGGGTCTAAACTGAAGGAAAAGCCAGCTGAGCACGAGTGAGTGTCCATTTCTTTCTCCTTCGTGACCACAGAGACAACGTGAGCGGCTGCCTCACATCCCTGCCACCTTGACTCCCCCACCATGGACGACTGTACTTTCAGACTGTGAGCCAAAACACCCCTCCTCCCGTACATTGTTCTGCCAGGCTTTTTGGCTGCAGCAATGAGCCAATAACTAACACACCCCCAGGATGAAATTGCAGTTGCCTGGCCACAATGAGGCATGCATCTTTGGGATTAGCTCCCCAGCTAAAGAAGTACCAAGCTGTCCGGGACTGCCACTCAGTTCCAAGGGGAGCTATTAAAAATAGTGATTTAGGGGTCCATGAGGGGCAAACTTTGAGAGAAGGTGTATCAGTTACTTTTCTACTGCTTTGATAAAACACTGTGACCCAAAAAATTCATAGAAGGAAGGGTTTGTTGGGGCTTATGGTTCCAACAAAATGGGAGTCCGTTATGTCAGGGAAGCATGCATGGTGCAGGCAGCAGACATGGCAGAAGGAACAGCGAAGAGGATGCATCACAAACAGCAACCAGGAAGCAAAGAGAGCAAACTAGCACTACACAGTGTGAGGTTTTAAAACCTTTTTCTCCAGCAAGGCGACACTTGCGAAGCCTCCCCAAACAGCGCCACCAAGTGGGAACCCAGTCTCCAAATGCCAGGGCCTATGGGGGATATTTTCATTCAAACCACCACAACAGGAAAGTCTGTTCTGCAGACACCTGTCTGACTTGTGGTATCCTTGAGGAAGAACGGTGTGTAGATGAGAATGAACCAAAGGTATTATCGTTTAGTCTTTGGTGGGCAGCTTTAAGAACATTCTACAGAACCCCACTAACAACACTGAAGTTCTCAAGAAATACTGGGACCCTCCCTCATGACTAGAAAACTGACTTAGGAGAAGAAAAACCAAACGTATAATTAAACAGCCACTTATTTGAATGGACTAGAGTAACATTCTCAAATTCTCTAGAGCCTGGGATTGGCTGATGTTAGTTAATATTAACAGCTATTGGGAATTTTCTGGTAAGGAAGGCGTTAAGTTGGGTATTGGAAAAATTCCTAGGCTACATGGAGGTTTGAAATGAATCAGGTGAGCTTCAGTGGGGGGAGAGTTAGTTGTAGGTTTGGGAGATGCATTTCAGGAGACGTGTGAACACAAAGACTGTTCAAAGACTTCCCCTGAATCAAACCTAGGCTTAATTAAAGAAGTTTGGAGTCATTTTACTTTATTTTTATTTATGTATATGTGTCTGTTCATGTGTATACCACATGTGTGCAGGTGCCTCAGGAGACCAGAAGAGGGCACCAGATCCCCTGGAGCTGGAGTTGCAGGCAGTTGTGAGCAGCCAGATGTGGGTGCTGAGAACTAAACTTGGGTCCTCTGGAAAAGTAGTAAGAGCTCTTAGCCACAGAGTCACTTCTCCAGTCCCTAATTAAAGAATTTTTAAGATGAGAAGTGTGCCTGTGCTATTTTTAGACAGCGGTGACCCCTGCCTTTATGAGCCGTCACAGTCACAGAGAAATTCGGAAACCCTGCGGGTGAAAATCCGCTGTCCGTGGTACTGAAGCATCCTTAGGTCCTAGCCCAGCCCACAGATGTTCCTCCTTCTGCCAGGATGCTAGGGTTTCTATCCAACTTCCCCAGTGACTTGGAACCTGGTGGAGGTTTTAATTTCCTATCTTGATGAAAAATGTGTGGTTTATACACTGTCACGGGACAAATGGAATTAGGATTTATTTCCACAACTTACATGGTGTGTTTGGGTTTTTTCCATATGTCTTCGACAGTCCTATCACATTTCTGACAGTTACAATATTTTTTCCTTTCTAGGAAGTTGAGAAGAGGCAGAGAACATGTTTCCCCGCTTCCCTAAGTCTTGAGAGTACCTGGTACAACACAGCTCTGTGCGGATGTGTTTAATGTGTGTGTCGGGTGTGGGGTTATGTTTGTGTGTGGTGTGCTGGGCTACAGTGTGTGTACATGTATATGTTAGGTATGGCACTGTGCATTTGCATATGCATTTGTGATGTGGTGGTGGTGTGCGAATGCACCTACAATAAAAAATTAGCCAATTAGATGCTATTCCAGTTCAGATATCATTAATAACAACCCTTTCTCCTCACAATGCCATGCACTGATGTGTGTTGGCTTGCCAGCAGTTGGGAAGGGTCAGATTGTTCTCCATGCAGATTCCATGTGTTTTCAATTAATCTCACATCTGTGTTTGCAAGTGTGCTGCTTTAATTACGTAGGTGAAGAAAAGTCTCACTCCCCATTATTAATGGAGGAACATTCCTTCACTGCATGCCGAAGAGCCTTCATCAGGAAGAGCCGTTAAACATGACATCAGTCCCAATCCTTCGACTAATTCCTTTTTCATTATTAGAGCAGATTTACAACTTAGGAGTCAGGGTGTTGAGCTTTTTTCTCCCGCTAGAAAATTCGTCTGTATCCTAGAATCAGCTTGTAGCTCAATGTAAATTCAGTGTAGAATTCAGTCAGTTATTAAGTGGATTTAAGTGGCTGAACCCTGGTGTAATCTGACCAGCAATGCATGAAGGAAAGAGTTGGAGGTGTAAAAAATGTCAAATAGCTTTCTCAGATGCATTAAACTATTAATAAAGATAAAACGATCTTTATGTTTGGGGTTTAGAACATCTCTTTTATGATAGCAAGAAGCCACTTTGATTCACGACTCGTTGCTTTCAGGGTCTGGTGTCATTATTCAGAAGGTGTCAGGAAGAAAGCGAGACAAGCTCCTCACAGAGGGAGAGCCAAGAACGAGGCTGGGGCTTAGGAGTGCTCCGGGTCGCTGTGCTAGGTGAGGCAATGACAGCTAGGGGCTGAAATGAAAGTGTCCGGGGGACCCTCCACTAGGCTCTGAGACATCTTTTTCTGGGGCCCTTCTGGGTAGGTTGTGACCCAGAGTGGCCTGCCTGAGGCATCTCACAAAGATGCTGTGCTGGACACATTCCGTTGCTCTCATCCACACTGGTTCCCATCTTCTTGCTCTGTCTGTCCTGACCTGTCCAACTGGTCTCTGGACTAAATCACCCCGACTCCCTAGGCCTCTGGCTTCCAATGGATGGATGTAGTCAATTGGGGGGCGGGCATCAGTGGGACACTGGAGGGAGAGAGGAGTGACAGGTCAGAGTTTGTCCCCTGTTCCTGCCTGGCCTCATCCCGATGGCTGCTCTCTGGAGTTTGCGGACCCCCTCAGCGGCTGCCCTGTCTCTCTTTGCATCCTGAGTCCTCTTCCCACCTCTGCCTCACAGCTGAACTGTTTAAGGGGCAGCCATTTCTTCTGGGAGCTGGGAGGAGGGAGCCCCAACACAGCACGTTTGTTAAGTGGGGACCACGGGTGCATGGCAGCTTCTCAAGGCTTCTCGGGCACATGGGCACATCGCTGCATGTGCTGATGCCGGTCTTCAACGGATACTGCCCAGGCAGCTTCCAGGAACCAGGGGATCAGGGTAGGCAGGTCCTGCCCCCAGAGAGTTTACAGCAGCAGGTTAGTCCTGTGTGTTAGACTATGATGGGGTGGCTCAGAATTAAGAGGAGAGGTACACGAAGGCCGGAGAGCAAGGTTTCCTGGAGGAAGGAACATTCAAACTATGAACTCAAAGGATGAAAAAATGTCTGAGAAAGGGAGTCGGGGGCAGGACCAGGGGACACAAAACTCCAAAGGCAAAGGGAGAGCTGGGGTGTTCCACAGCTGCAGGAGTTGGAGGACAAGAAAGTGTACAAACAAAGGAGAGGCATTAAGAAAGCACCACAGGGTGGGCAGTGCCTCCTCCGCCCTCTGCCCCTCCCCCAGGCCCTACGGGACTTTCAGAACCCATGGGCTCTAGGACACAACCTAGTTTATATCCGCCTAAGAGCCCTGGTCTACAGTGTGTAGCACAGAAACAGGCCAGAACCAAAGTGGCTCCATCACCGGCGCTGGAGTGAGATGGATCCTGGCAGTACATCGAGCCCCACATTTTCTACATGGGGACATGAGGTCCAGAGAGACTCAGGCCTTACTCAGGTTATGCAGGCAAAAAGCAGCTGCTAAGATCAGGGTGGAAGGGAAAAGCCATGGTCTGCCTGGAAACCACCTCATCTGGGAAGGAAAAATCATGGAGAGGTGTTAGGGGGCAGGCTCTGAGCCCCTCGTGCGTCGTGGCCAGCCTGGATTGTCTTGTAACCCAGGAGAGCCGGGACCTTCACCTGGATGCACCCTGGGTACCTCTGCCTAGCCCCTGGCTCGGCACAGGTGACTGGCGCTTCCCACTGAAATCATGTGAATATTAAGCTAATCAAAGCCTTGCTTGAGGAGGGATGGGGCCAGGAAGGCGGCCCTAACGAGCCGCGTGTCACTCCCTCCACCCCACGCGTCTCGTGCTGTCCCATTTGTCTGGCTGTAATCTACATTTCAAATGATTACATGGGAAGCTGAAGTGGTAGTGACAAGGATAAACGAAGCTTGTTAAACTAATAGCTGCACTAATGCCCAAATATGTGAACTTCCCGACGCAGGCCGCATCCCAGCCTGGCGGAGCTGTCAGCCCAGCTCCCCCGGGCTCCGCCGCCAGCCGCGGCCACATGATGAATGGCCCTGTCGACCAAACTCATCCGGGGCCCAATTAAACAGGCAGAAATGAACTAGAGCCGTCAGGCAGCCGGGGAGGGGGGAAGTGGGATGGGGGAGGCCAAAGCAGACACACAGAGAGGCTGGGGGAAGGGGGGAGTCAGAGCAGATAGGGGGAGTGGGGAGAGAGAGGTACAGTAGGCCAGGGAGCGGGTGGCGGCATCGGAGAGGCAGCAGCTTGGGAGCGGGAAGGCAGAGCGCTGAGGACGACATGGCAGAGTGGGAGAGGAGGAGAGAGGGAGAGAGACGGGAGGGGGGGGGACCAGAGACACCAAGAGGGCAGGAACCAGCCCCCGCTGAGATACACAGGCACCCAGAGTGGGAGAGAGATACCCAGAGACACCCAGAGACACAGCACAGGAGAGGCACATGGTACCCCTTAGCTCAGCAAAGCGGACAGCGCCTGGGATGGAGGGAGAGAATGGAGGAAGTCGGGGTGAGGGGGGCGGGCGGGCAGAGGAGAGGATCAGGGAAGAGAGAACGGTCCCCTGGCAAGTCATTGCCGCTCGCGGCAGCGGGGAAGTCGTTCTGTCAGAAAATGGTCATTTAATGGTTTGCCGAGCCTGCGACAGATATGTCATGTGAGGCGGCTGGGCGGCGGTCCCAGGGCATTTCATTTATTAATTACCAGTTTCCAACAGCTCCTCCATGGCTGCCTTACACTCATCATCAGCCTAGCCCCCTGACTGGAGCCCCCACCCCACAAGACACCACTGCCAGGCACTTGGTCCCATTTTCCAGAGGAGGAAGACAGAGGCAAAGGCCAGACAGACCAAGCCTTCCTTTCTGCCGGTCTCTGGTGGGCAGTGGACCACCTCCAGGACAGAGTGGACACCCAGTCCCTTCCTAACCCAAGGCTAAAGGAAGGCTGCAGCCTTGCTCCTGGCCCTTCCCTTTTTAAAATACACATTACATTTTCTTGTTTATTTTCAGTCTTGGTTTTTGAGACAAGATCTTTTCATGAAGCCCAGGCTAGCTGAGAGCTCTCTCCTCTCCTCTCTGGCCTCTCAAGTGCTGGGGATACAAGCAGGTGCCACAGTGCTTGGCGATACATCACACTTTGTACGCCATAAGTATAGCCAGCTAGCACTTGTAACATGATCTTACACCTTTCCTGCAACTCAAGTTTACTGTGTTCTGGTCCATCCCTCCTCCTTCCAGAAATCCTTAAGTCTTTCATTCAGAGCCAAGTAATTAGAAGGCTAGTCCTTCTCTGTGGCCCTTGCCTAGAAGAAATGCTTCATCAGAATATATATTGAGGAGGCTGGAGAGATGGCTCAGTCGTTAAGAATACTGGTTGCTCTTCCAGAGGACCCAGGATCCATTCCCATCACCCACATGGCAGCTCACAGCCCTCTGGAGTGTTCTCAGGGATGGGAAGGAGGCTGGGGAGGAGACACTTCATCCAGGGCTCAGGGCCCTCTGATCCAGGGTCCCTGGATCTGCTTTTTTTCAACCACAGTAGTAAGGCTCCTCTTTATGGGCTCTTGTTAGCAGGCCCAGGACTAGGAGCTTTGGAAAGACTGGCTACTAGTTCATTCCCTACCTATACAGAAGTCATATGCTTCAGATTCTTCAGTGGGATCATCAGTGTTTGTGGGTACAGTGGGTCTCCCCTGCAAAGTACCTTAACCAAGAGGAAGCTCATACAAGCCACAGTCCATGAGAGCCACCAGCAGGGGAAAAGCCTCTCAAATGTGAAGATGGGTAAACTTGGAACCACGGAGAGCAAAACAGCCCATGGGGAGGGAGTAGTTTTTGTCAGCTCTGATTTACCTCCACTGGAACTCTACTCTCGATTTGCTTATTTACTGGGCTGACAGTCAGTCTTGGCACAGGCTTGACCAAATGCCACAGACACTCTTTCTTTCTACTGAATGGAAGGGTAGAGCTGTCAATAGCTTTTCTTTCTTTTCTCTTTCTTTATTTCTTCCTTTCTTCCTTTCTTTTTCCTTCCTTCCTTCCTTCCTTCCTCTCTCTCTCTCTCTCTCTCTCTCTCTCTCTCTCTCTCTCTCTCTCTCCCTCTCTCTCTTTCTTTTTGAGACAGGGTTTCTCTGTGTAGCCCAGGCTGTCCTGGAATTTGCTTTGTAGACTCAGCTTACCTTAAACTCAAGAGATCCACCTGCCTCTGCCTCATGAGTGCTGGAATTAAAGGTGTGAGCCACAACCTCCACTGAGGAAGTGCCACCCAGGTGGGAGATAATGAGGCCAGTATACAAAATGAGGGAACCCAGGAAATTGTAGAGGAAGAATCCTGAGGACATGATTCAGCCAGGCCTGAATTCAGGGGGCATCTCCTAGAGGTTCCCATTCCTTTGGCCCAGTTATAACTGTCCTTTCTTACAGAATGTGTCAAAATCCTTTCCCTTGCATCTGAAAAGAGGCACAAAACTAACACAAGGCTCTTCCTTGTGTCATTCTGTTTTGTACCACAGTTGGCACTCCGTGCCCTGCTCTGAGCCACATTGGGTATCATGCTCAGATACACATTGTCTTGTCACTAGGGAAGAAGGCTCAGCTGCAGGACTCTGTGTCTCCAACTGCCTCTCTTGTGACATCTCCTTAAGGCATCAGGACAAAAGGAAGTTGACCACGGTATGGTATCCCTTCTCTGAGCTCAAAGGTGGCTAAAGGCTTTGAGGACTTGACCGGAATTGTGTGCAAGGTGTCTCCCTGAACCTGCTGCTGCGATTTGGCTAGGCTGGCTGGCACACGAGCCCCAGGGACCTGTTTGCTCTGTTCCAGTGTTGGGATTACAGACATGCACTACCAGGCCAGGCTCTTTACATGTGTACTGGGATCCAAACTCAGGACCCCACGCTGGTGCAGTGGGCCATCTCCCCAGCTTCCTTGGGATTTTGTAAAAGTCTGTCTCCAGAAAGGATGAAGGGAGATGTCTCAGCCAAGGACTCCAGTTCCCCCACACTCCTGTCTCAACGCCTTCAGTGACTCCTCACTACCACAGAGGAAGCGTAGCACCTGAGCTTAGCAGTCAAGAAGAGCCACAACCTGTCACAGAGACTTCATCCCCTCCTTCCTGCCTCTGTCCCCTGTCCTCCTTCTCAAACACCCAGAAAGTTCTTTGTAGGCCCAGCCCAAGTACTATTCTTGTGGTCAGCCTTCCTCGGCCCCCTAGAAACAAAACAACTCTGCGGGGCCACCCCTGAAAGCAGCTCCCGACTCTAGTGGCCCTTCACAGTCTGCTTTACGCCAAGTGCGTGGCTTCTTCTACCTGGCTTTGTTCTCCTCCCTAACTGAGCAAACACTGGCAACCCTGGATTCATCCTTTAGGCACTCAGTGGCCAGTTGACCACAGAGGTTTCCCTTACCTGCTTCCCCAATACAGTCCGTTCCCTTCATTTTCTTACCTTATCCTCTCAGAATTTTAAATCATTCTTCAGTGGTGTTATTGCATTTTATAATCAAATATTTATTATCATGAATATTTGATTGATGTTTATATCATTTGACCAGAACATGTGCTCCCTAAGGGCTGAGATTTGTGTACACACACACACACACACACACACACACACACACACACACACCACATATGCACGTGTACGGGGGCCAGAGGTGGATGGTGAGTGTCTTCCCCAATTTTTCTTCACATTTTGTTTTGTTTTGTTTTGTTTGTTTGTTTGTTTGTTTGTTTGTTTGTTTGTTTGTTTTTGTTGACAAGCTCTCTCACTGAACCTGGAGCTCAATGACTTAGCTAAACTGGCCAATAAGCAAACCCCAGATGTCCTCTTGTCTGGGACTCTCTAGTGCTGGCTTTACACGAACATGCCACCATGCCTGGATTTGATGTGGATGCTGGGGATTGAACTCAGGTCCTTATACTTGTGTGGCTTCCTGGCTGAGCCGCCTTCCGGGGCTAGAAAGTGTAGCTAGAATGCTGTCTGACATATCAGTCAATGTTGGCAGACTTGGTACTGGTAGAAGCAGTGACTAGACAGGTATACAGTGAATGAACAAGGCTGGATGACTGTCTCTCCTAGCCTTTACCAACTGAACCACCGGCTAGGACCAGAGACTTTGTGCCCCTCCTTGTTTCAAGCACGCAGTCCCTGTGACTGGCCAGGGAAGATGATTTTAACTATAGCAAGTGCACAGTCTTCAAGCATCCCTGGATTCTGTTGATGACTATCTCAGGTACCAGGAAGCTTGAGCACCAACTCAAGCTAGGCCAAGAACTGAATCTTGCACACTGGGACTGCAGGAATGATGAACAAGGCCCTCTGCACTTAGAGAGCGCATGTGCATTTTCCTGAGATGTTCTGACCCATCACCTCTCCAATGGGCTATGACATCGTTCTCAAATTTTATTACTACAAGATGGGTGTCCTCAGCTCCTCAGTAAACAGCATTACACAGGCCCCACGCACACACATGCAAATCCAGAATGGACAATAACCCCAGGCATGGTGGAGTGTTTGATGGAATGACCACGGGAAAGCAAGCCAGGAGCCGGCTTTAAAAACAATATTTATTTATTACAATTGGCAGAGCAATGGAGAAAATCGCCACTTAGATCAGACTTTACATTTGCAGAGCATTTTGTAATCAGCACAATTTCTCCGGATAATTTTTGAGGACAGGTTCTTTTTGTCTTTCCCATTTGCAAGCAGGGAGGAAGTGGGGAAAAGGAGATGCCATGCTCTCAATTATGCAGAGCACATGCTGATAGAACTCTGGCTTGCTGGAATGGAAGCATCTTTTTCTCATGTCTACCATGTCTAGGTTCTTGTTTATGTACAAGACCTTTATTAGACAGTCTGGGCCCCAGGTCCCTGCTGGTTTCTCGGTGGGGGGGTATGTTTCTCTTTTCCCACTCAAAGAAGAAAACAATGTGTTGTCATACACCATTTCTACTTATCACTTTCCTTGGCCACCTGTCTTTGGAAACATCATGCAAGTTGTATGAGTGAGGTTAGGCTAGGTAATGCTGCTGTAACAAATAATACCGGGTTTAAGTGCTTCAAACAACAAAACTTTATTTCTATCTCAAGCCATGTGTACACTGTGGATCAGCTGCATGGGCTTTGCTAATTGTAGGTGCTCAGAGACCCAGGCAGATGGAATAGCTTCCATCTCATATGTTTTTTTTTTTTTTTTTTTTTTTCGAGACAGGGTTTCTCTGTGTAGCTTTGCGCCTTTCCTGGAGCTCACTTGGTAGCCCAGGCTGGCCTCGAACTCACAAAGATCCGCCTGGTTCTGCCTCCCGAGTGCTGGGATTAAAGGCGTGCGCCACCACGCCCGGCTAAATATTTTTTTTTTTTTTTTTGGTTTTTTCGAGACAGGGTTTCTCTGTGTAGCTTTGCGCCTTTCCTGGGACTCACTTGGTAGCCCAGGCTGGCCTCGAACTCACAGAGATCCGCCTGCCTCTGCCTCCCGAGTGCTGGGATTAAAGGCGTGTGCCACCACCGCCCTCCATCTCATATGTTTAATGCTCTGGTACAGATGTGCTATATGTCATATCAGAGATTACTTTGGAATAGCCATACAGCACCCAAGAAGGGTAACAACTCTGCCAAAAGGAGTAGAGGACTAGAAATACCTGGCAGCTCACACTAAAAAATTTAAGCTGTTTTTTTTCCCCCTTAAGTCTAGAAAAATGCCAATTCTGTGAATAGAAAGGTGTTTTACAACTAATTGTACATTTTTAAGAAGTCAAGGGAGGGAGGGAAGGAAGGAAGGAGGAAAAAAGACAGGAAAAACTAAGAGCTTTACAATGATTGCTTTTTTTACCAAAATAAAGACATATTAAAGAGGAAAGCCTAGATAATGAAATAGGACAAGAAAAGCAATAAAAGGTATACAGATTGAAGAAAAACAGCAAAAGTTGTCTCTCCTTGTAGCTGCCACGACCATGTGCACAGGAGAACCTACATGCACACAACACAATGAAACAACCCCACTGGAAGGAGAATGTGCGTTTAGAGTCTCACTATATATCGAGTCACAGAAAAGTCAATTGCATTCTACATATGAATGATTTAAAAATGATATTAGAATAAATGCCATTTGTAATAGCATTCAGAAACACAAAACACTTGTGTGTGGGTGTAATAAAAATGGTATGAATCTTCTACACTGAAATTATGAAACAATGCCTGAAAGAAATGTGCTTTTTAAATGACCAAATGAAATGGAATAAATTAAAATGTAAAAATCCATGTGACATAAGACTCAATAGTTTTATGATATCAACTGTGGTAAACCCACAGAGGTTTCCTAGTGAGAACTTACTCAGGGTCAGAGAATCTGAGCTTGCTTTACCCAGCAGGGCTGCATAAAGGGATGATTGACCATGGCCGTGTTTACCAGGTGTTTGGAAGCACACTTGGCTTGCAGTGTGCTTTGATCTAGCGAGGGGGGGGTGTCTTTTGCCCCACCCTTTGGCATTGTTTTAAAAAGCCCTTTTGAATAAACAGAAAAAGCAGTTGGGTATTGACCAGGCCCTCCCAAAGCTGTCCTGTGTTTCTGTCTTCTCCTCTTCGTTATCTTTCTATCTAATATTTTCTTATTCCTCTCTCCTCCTCATAAGAACCCTTGAAAAGGTGGGAGCTGGCCGCCTACAATTAACTGTCCTAAAACTGATCTAAAGATCCAAAGTAATCCAAGTCATAAAGATCCTTAAATTTTACTGGAAAGCCAGGTGTGATGGCAATCACCTTTAATCCCAGCACTACAGAGGCAGAGGGAGGCAGAGCTCTGTGAGTTTAAGGCCAGCCTGATCTACCTAGTGAGTTCCAGGCCAGCCAGGGATACATAGTAAGGCCCTGTCTCAAGCAAAGAACCATTAATAGTCAAAAGTATTTTGAAAATCAATTAGAAATGAGAAGAATTACATGTTCCAAACTTCATGTTAAGCTACAACAACCTAAACAGTGTGATTTTGATGAAAAGAGACAGCTGTGTCAGTGGAACAGAACAGTGGGTCCAGACATGGGGCCATATATATATAGTCACTTGTTTTTTGTCAAGGAAGCCTAGTCAGTTAGTAGAGAAAGGAAAACGTCTTTGACAGTGGTCTGGAACAATGGTTATCTCTGTGAGGAACAAAGATTCTAGACTCCATCTCACCCCACACACAAACACTAGATGGAATGTGGATGTAAAAAACAAGTAAAATTATTAAGAGAAAATGTAAAATATGTTCATGACCTCTAGGTAAGCAAACATTTCTTAGAACATATAAAATAAATTATAAAAGTGGAAAAAGACACCATGACCAAGGCAATTCTTATAAAAGAAAGCATTAATCGAGGGCTTGCTTCCCGTTTCAGAGGGTGAGCCCATTATCATCATGGGAGAAAGTGGGGCAGCAGGCACAGTGCTGGACAGGTGGCTGATGGCTTCCATCCTGATCTGTAGGCAGAGAGAGAGGGAGGGAGACTGGACCTGAGCTTTTGAAACCTCAAAGTCCACTCCCAGTGACACACCTCCTCTGACAATAAGGCCACACCTCCTCCAATAAGGCCACACCTCCTAATCTTCCCAAACAGTTCCACTAACGGAGGACCAAGCATTCAAACATATGAGCCTATGCAGACCATCTTATTCAAACCACCACAGCGGGTAAAAGCACTTGCTGCATAAGCTTGATGACCTGAGATCAATTCCTAGAGCCCACAGTGGAAAGAGAACATTATCCTCTGACCTCCAGGTCCATGCTACAGCATGCATACACTTGCACACAGGCACACTAATAATAAAATAAGTAAATAAAAAAAATAAAGCACCATCAAGAAAAAGTATGTAAACCGTAAAATGAGAGGAAATGGTCATAGCACAATCATCCAGTGGAAGTCCTAAACAATGCAGAATTGGGCTTAGAATGTAGTGCTTAGGATGTGCAGTGCCCTGGGTTCAGTCTCTAACACCAAATAACAGCAAACATAATTTCTAAAGAAAAAGGTAAAGGTATTGAACAGATACTTTATTAAGAAGATCTATACAACTGGCTAAGACACATCCAAAGTGTCACTTGTCAGAAAAACGCAAATCAAAACCACAGTGAGCCATCACTCCTTCTCATGTAGGAAGGCTGAACCGATAAACACCGACCGCAGCAGATGCTGGGGAGGATGAAGGCACCTGGGGTTTGTGTGCTCTGCAGTTTGGGATGTCAATGGCGCAACCACTTTTGAAAACTGTTCCACAGTTTCTTGAAAAGCTAAGCATATATCTTCCCAGCAACTTCATTTCTAGGTATTTGTCCAAGAAAAATTAAAATATGTTCATGAAGGCTGGTAAAAGCAATTGTCATAGAACTTTACCCATAATAATTAAAAGCAGAAAACAATTGAGATGTCCCCCTGCAGAATGAGTAAGCTGTGGGCTAGTCATCCAATGGAATGTCGCTGAGCAATATAGAGGAACGGGCCACAGTGACGTGCACTGAGGACGAATCTCAAAGCATTGTGACAAAAGGAAGTCAGGCACAGAAAGTGTGCAGTCTTGTTATGGGATGTTTGAACAAACTGTCTAAAGATGTGTCGCTGTATTACCTCACCTGCCTAAGGCACCTGATTGGTTTAATAAAAAGCTGAATGGCCAATAGCTAGGCAGGACTTCCAGGAAAAGAGAGGAACTTGGGAAGAATCTAGGTGTGCGAGAGCCGCCAGTGAGACATGGAGGGCGTGGGACATCCAGAATGGAGGAGAGGTAAAAAGCCACGTGGCAGAATGTAGATTAATAGAAACAGGTTAATTTAAGTTATAAGAGCTAGAAGGACAAACCTAAGCTAAAGGCCAAGCTTTCATAATTAATAAGTCTCCATGTCATTATTTGGGGGTTGGTCCAAGAAAGTCCAGCAAGAAAGACCCACTACACAATCTACGATGCCACTTGTTCTGGAATGGGAGAGCTCACTTTCATTAGAACTCAGAGAATCTCTATGTAAACAAGTTCATTCTTAACCTGCATCCATGGCACTGATGGAAAACACGCATGCTCACAATGTGAGCCCTCTACTAAACGCAGATTATTCCTCAGGGTCAACCCCCACCTGCGGGGAAGCTGGGCAGCCGCGCCCCTGAGACGCTCTGAATCAAACCATGGATCTGTCACTATGTAAAGGGGAACAGTGGTATCAAGTGATGGCGTCCGACACTCTTGGGTGTCAGAGCATGCTCTCACAGCATCGGGCATTCATTCATACCATCCTCACAGTGACTGGGAGTGTTCTGCACACGACAGGGCTCTCTGACAGGAAGTATGGAAACTCAACCCCATGGCACGCAGAAGAAATGGAAACTGCTGAGCCCTTGTAAGCAAGAAACCCCCAGAATTGATTACACACTCCTGACATTCCCAAGGCAAGGCCCCTCCACATGGCCCCATGTGTGGATTAGTGGAGTCTGGATCCAAGAGAAGGAAAAATGTCCCCCTGAATGCAGCCACTCCTTCCTCAGAGACCTCCAAGAGCCCAGTGAGGAAGTGTACCTGCTGGTGTCCCCACCCCACAGACACAGAGACTGAAGCCAGGAGAGGTCACATGACTTGTTACACAGTCACAGAGTCCAGGCAGCGGGAGATCTTAATGCTCTCTCCTGCCCACTCAGCCTATCCCCATTTAAATGGCAACTGGGAGGCAGTATGGCGCAGTGGGTAGGGCTGGAGAGCTAGAGCACCCAGACTTCGGCTCTTGCCTCCAGTAACAGTGGGGACCTTGGGTTAGAGAACCATCCTGGACTTCGGTTTCTCTTCAGTAAAATGGGAATGAAAATATAATGGCAGCTAGCTATCTCTCAAGATGGAACTGAGTAATTCAGGAGAGGGAGCGGGGCCCCAGGTTCATAGTAAGTGCTCAGGAAGTGGTGCTCCATCTTGTTTGGTGTGGAGATCCACTTGGTGGCACAGTACCCAGGACCAATGACTCTGACACCACCTTAAGCTCTCGTCCTACAAGACTAAAAACATCTGGATCGTGTATGATGTTCGCCACCCCAAGGAAAGCTGGGGCCCTAATTAAAATTGCTGCTCTGTTTGCATTATCAGCTGTCAAGATTTTTTTTCTTCCCACAGAGCAAAAATTTTTCTTATCAAAAATCTATCCACTAAAATGCTAATGATCGCCAGTGATTAGAAAGTGTTGCTCAAGTTTTGAAAGTTCCCAGTGGGCCTCTCAGACATGGCTTATAACTCGTCAGCTGGAGAAACGTTCTCAAGAAATCAAAGTGTGCTGTATGTAACCAAAAAAAAAAAAAAGGAGAGAGAGATATTTCATTTTTTTAACGCTTCACTGTGCTGGTCCAGGAGGGACTTCCAGTTAAGTGACAGAGACCACATTATTAGTTGTGGAGTGATTTCTTTCTTTCTTTCTTTCTTTTTTTTTTCTTTTTTGGTTTTTTGAGACAGGGTTTCTCTGTGTAGCTTTGGTGCCTGTCCTAGAACTCACTCTGTAGACCAGGCTGGTCTTGAACTCACAGAGATCCGCCTGGCTCTGCCGCCAGAGTGCTGGGATTAAAGGTGTGCACCACCA
Organism: Peromyscus maniculatus bairdii; assembly: GCF_049852395.1. Lineage (NCBI taxonomy): Eukaryota > Metazoa > Chordata > Mammalia > Rodentia > Cricetidae > Peromyscus > Peromyscus maniculatus. Next base: position 68,721,244 of record NC_134853.1, on the reverse strand, counting down.
CCGCCTGGCTGTGGAGTGATTTCTAGTAGAAATCTCTCAAGGTAAGTTATTCAAGACCCCAAAACAACCCCCAAAGCCTGTATGGCTTATCTTAACCAGCGAGCATTCTGTTTGGCCACACGGAGGGGTGGTGTGCTGTCCACACGGAGGGGTGGTGTGCTGTCCACACGGAGGGGTGGTGTGCTGTCCACACGGAGGGGTGGTGTGCTGTCCACACGGAGGGGTGGTGTGCTGTCCACACGGAGGGGTGGTGTGCTGTCCACACGGAGGGGTGGTGTGCTGTCCACACGGAGGGGTGGTGTGCTGTCCACACGGAGGGGTGGTGTGCTGTCCACACGGAGGGGTGGTGTGCTGTCCACACGGAGGGGTGGTGTGCTGTCCACACGGAGGGGTGGTGTGCTGTCCACTTTTCCTGGCTTAGTTCAGCCCTTGCTTCCCACGTTCTTCTCCCTCTGCCTTCGTCTTCAAGAGGAAAGATCTACGGGATGTGTCCCTCGGGGTGCAGCCATGATCTCCAGACCATCAGTTGTTCCCCATGGTCAGACCTGAGTACCTGCGGCTTCCTGCGTCAGGTCCTTAGAGGCCGAGCAGGGCTTGGTGAGGTTCAGCTGGCAAAGGCCTTTGCTACCGAGCCTGACCTCCCGAGTTCAATCCCCGGAACCTACATGGTGGAAGGAAAAAGCTGACTCACACAACTTGTCTCCCCCCACACAAAGAAAGAGACAGACAGAAATACATGCACACATAAATGTGATGGAGCCCCAGCAGGACCAGATGGGCCAATGATGCGCAGGTGGGCTCATTCTACGCTCCTGGCTGCCCACACATTGGCTCTGTCAGAAGCCAGACACCGGGCACTTGAGATACCTCCTCCTGACTGTTGGGCCTCTCTGGGCTTCTGGAGCTACCAGAATCCAGAGCTGAACTGTCAGAACAGCCACTCGGGACACAGGAGTTTGGTGTTCAGTTGTCTGGTGAGAGCAGGCCAGTGCAGCTGGGGGGGCAAGGTCAGAAGCACACAGCACCCAGTGGCGTTTATGGCATCCACGCAGCAGACAGGCTGGGGCTTTGTCTCAGCCCATCACTACCCATTCAGTCAAGAAATGTAACCGAGCCTCGGTCACATGCCAAGAACTGTGCTGGAACCAGAGATCCAGAGGTGAACAGATGTTGTCCTTGCCATGCTCTGTCCCCCAAGCTTCCAGTCTGGTGGATGTGGTAACAACCAACAAAATAAACAAATCAATCCCATCGTTACAGACTCCGATTGGTGTCTTGAAGGAAACAGTGATATGTTAGGAATGAGTCTTCCCTGTCTGGCCACTGAGCCAAGTCTTTCAGTGGTACCTGGGAACATGTCCCAAGTGCAGATTCCTGGGCCCCAACTCAAACCTACAGGACCAGAAATTCCGGAGTGGGATCCAGTAACTTGCAGTTTACCAAGCTGTTGAGTGTCCTAGGCACATGGTTGAGTTTGAGGCCCTGGTGATGGCATGTTGGGTGGTGTCTTGGTGTTCTATTGCTAAAAAAAAAAAAAATGCCATGACCGAGGCAGCTTACAGAAGAAAATGTTTAATTGGGGGTGGCTTACAGCTTCAGAGGGTCAGTCCATTATCATCATGATGGGGAGCATGGTGGCGTGCAGGCAGACATGGTGCTGGAGAAATAGCTGAGAGCTACATTCTGATCTACAGCAGAGAGAGACAGAGACAGTGAGAGACAGAGAGAGAGACAGACAGACAGACAGACACAGAGAGAGACAGACAAAGAGAGAGAGAACACTGGGCCTGAAGTGGGCTTTTGAAAGCTTCAAGCCCATCCCCAGTGAAATGCTTCCTCCAACAAGGTCACACCTCCTAATCCTTCCAAACCTTGCCTGTGACTGAACATTCAACTATGTGAGCCTCTGGGGGCCTTTCTTACTCAACACCACAGGTGCTGAGCAGCTGTGGGAGGTTAGCCTAGGAAGCAGCATGCAGCGAGGCTGCAGGAATGAGGAGGATCCCTGAGGAAAGCAGCCTCAGCTGTGTGTCCTCTGGCCTCAGTTACCTCAGCTGTGAACCAGGAGTCCCTGGGAAAGGGGCTTAGCACAGACTCGGGCCAAGTGTGAGCTCTCCAGTAATAACTATTCTAGCAAGGACAGTAGAGTGACCTGTAGCCCCCGTTCGGGGCAGGCAGGGATGGGAAGATTGCCAGAGCTCCCTGGACAGCCGGTCTAGTCCAGTTAGTGAGCTCCGGGTTTGAAGAGAGACCCTGCCTCAAACAATGAGATGAAGAACGATAGGGGAAGACACTCAACACTCTGACTGCCACATGCACACATACACCAACCAAGGTCGTTTTTAATTATTGTGATCATGTAGGGCATGATGCCACTGGGTCCCAGTTCCAGAGTCCCTTGCACTAAGAAGTGCCAAGGAAGCTTTTGGAGAAGCCCATGCCAGCACCCTGGGCTTGTATTTAGTGCCCATAGCAACCATAGCAATGAAGCATCCAGGGGTCATTCCATGGACCAATTGAACCACTTCTAACTCTATAATGTATTCTATATCCAAAGAAACCCAAAGTCCCAGAACTTTTATGTAAAAATTCCTTTAAAATGAGTTTTAAATTTATCTTATTTTTGAGAGAAGGTCTCACTATGCAACTCAGACTGTCCTTGAATTTGTTATTTTCCCACACTGGATTTGAACTCATGACCCTCCCGCTTCAGTCTCCCAGGAGGTTCTGGGAGCCATGTGTGCCACCATGCCTGGACCTTTCTGCAGTTTTGAAGCAGCACGGATCCTGGTGGTGGTCCATCCCACCAAGATGATGGGGACACTTCCATCTTTAGCACCAAGGTTTGTTTCCTCTATCCAACTAAGCATCAGGCACACCACAAGAGTCCTTCCCAAGAGCTAAGTGCTCAGTCACTGACCTCAGGGGGCTGGGACCTGGTTGTGGGACAGAAGATACAGGGAACACCTACTCAGAACATAGGCTGGGAAGGCTGTGGGAGACAGACCAAGCATTCAGGGGGCAGGGCCATTGATTCCTGCTGAGGCCGGGAAGACCTTCCTGGGTCTCCCTTCCCTCGAGGGCATTCACCATTTCTTTTAGGAGATTCCAGGTCTAGAGAACTTATTGTTCTCTCCTGCGCCAAGCTGCTCTTGGAATTGTAAATCAAAACTTTCAGTTTATAGAAATCCTTAGTTCTCAAGTGGAAGAAAGAGAGATTGTAAGTCAGTTTAACCTCTCTGCCAGCCCTTTAGGGGGGCAGTGAGGTTCGAGGGGTCCCCCCACTGTTGCAGAACCAGGTATTCCTTGGGAACTTTCTACACCAGGTCTCCCACCGACAGGGTGAAACACCACACCGCATCGAAGTGAGGAGTTGAGAAGGCTCCTTAGCGCCGGGCCCTCAGCCCCAGGGCCTCTCAGGTGGACTGGCTGGAGGGGAGGAGCCTTGTGAACCACCCTTGAACCTCCTGCTAGAAGCCCCTCGGTCTCCCGTGCTGGCTTTTTTGGAGTTTGGTGGTTTGGTTTGGTTTTCTGTTATTTATTACTACCAGTTTTAGATTCCTGCATCAAGAATCAGGGCCACCTACCTAGAAATGCCCCCATAAGAGCAGACAAAAGCCCAGAATCTTCTAAAGCACCCTTCCTGCTCACCCTGCTTTGTAACGTCTTTTTGTTTTGTTTTGTTTTGTTTTTGACAGGGGGTGGGGTGGGCATGCTCTTATATATTCCAGGCTGGCCTTGAACTCACTATTAGCAGAGGATGACCTTGCCTCTGGAGTGCTGGTTCCAGCATTCCAGGATTACAGGCATGCACCGTCACACCTGGCTTATGCAGTACTGCGGATAAAAGGCAGGGCTTTGAGCTTGCTAGGTGCACACTCTACCAATGGACTGCTGCATCCATAGCCCCCAGCTCACTGCCTCTTGGCCTGGGAGCTTTGAAGAAGCATGCTACCTACCATTCCCTGGTTTTGTCCTGCTGTTGCAGTCTGTTCCACAGGTGGGACACGCCTGGTGTGTGTTCCTGCTGGGCCTCCCTCTCCTGTGGTTCCAGCTCACCACCGAGGTTCCTGGATCCTGCCTGGGTCCAACCTGAGATGACTGGTTCCCTCCTCCTGAGGCTGCCCCAGGAGGACAACACTCTGCCTAACACCGGGGAAACTGCCCCATTCAACATCCCTGTAAAAGTTCGGGAAATTCATGGAGCTGGTGGGAAAATAACAAAGCAGCAGGCTTGGCTAATGAAAATTACACTGCTTAGAATCAATGAAGTGAGCTAAGGTTAGTCGATTGTCCAGGTAAAGCTTTTATTTGCATCATTATCATGTGTCGGACCAGCTTGGCGATGAGTTTAATTCGATGATGCCACTGAGCTCCCATTTAGGCCTCCGAGCTGCAGTGTAGTGCTGCTATCCGCTCCCAATTATCAGTAGGGGAAGGATATATTAGTGTAAAGACGTTTTTCCAGGGCCACTGAGATGCTTCAGCAGGTAGAGGGGCCTCTCACCAAACCTGATGACCTGAGTTTGGTCCCCAGAACCCACGGGATGAAAGGAGATAACCACCCTCATACATTGTCCTCTGACTTTCATACACGCATGTGTGATGCACTTGCAAAAGAAAGAAAGAAATGTAAACAATAAAAATTTGCCATTATCGGGTATCTGGACCTGTGTTGTGCTTGGAAAATTCTCCTGTTAAAGGATAGCAGAACTGGGCGGTGGTGGCGCACACCTTTAATCCCAGCATGCAGGAGGCAGAGGCGGGTGGATCTCTGTGAGTTCAAAGCCAGCCTGGTCTACACAGCAAGTTCCAGGTCAGCCATCACAATACATTGAGACACTCTCAGAAAAGAGAAAAGGAAGGAGGAGGGAGGGAGGGAAGAAGAGAGGGAAGGATGAAGGGAAAGAGAAAAGGAGAGAGGAGACAGAGAATAGCAGAGACCACCCGAGTCAGGGCAAGCCAGGAAGGAATCTCCTGTTGCTGTGGTCACTCAGTCTATTCTTGAAGATTTCTGGGCATGGTAAGCTCACTCTCTACAAGAAACCCGGACCTTAGAGCAGCATTGGTTGTGCGGTTCTCTCTTAGGTGGATTCAATCTGTCTTTGTGGTTGACACCTTTCATCTACTTTTGTTGATCTAAAAAAAATTTGAGAAAAGATGTACGGTTGGTGCTCTCCCATGACAGTCCCTCCAGGATTTTAAGACACCGTGGAGGCCCAAATTACTCAAGGGCTCATAAGGGGATGATTTGACCATGGGCGTGGTTACCAGGTGTTTGGAAGGGTCTGTACTTGGCTGTATCTAGCAAGGAGGAGGTCTTTTGGCATTGTAATGAAAAGCCCTTTGGAATAAAGTTCTGGGCTGGTGGATATTGATCCAGGCCCTCCCGAAGCTATCCTGTGTTTCTCTTTCTTCTCGTCGGCTAGGTCTCTCTTTCTATCTGATATTTTCTTAACCCTCTTTCTTCAAGAGTACCAGGGTAAAGTGGGGGCAGGTCCCTCACAAGACACTGAGATGAGCAATGGTCCAAAGCTAAGGACCTGATGACTTACATTTGGGCTATAATTCTGGCCCCACCTCACTCTTGGCTATGATTAAGATGAGGGAGTCACACAATCTCTTCACACCAGTTCCACTAATGAGAAAGCGGGGCACCACCCTTCCTGGTCCTTGAGAGGATTGATGAGCCAGGACACCCAAGCGCCTATGAGATCACTTCCACTCTTGTGAGCTGCTGCTATTTTCATTGGCCTGCCTGACTAAATATCCTGTCTCTTCACTCTCTCCCCTTTTAAAGACTGCTCAAGCCTCCTTCCTGCTCCTCAGATACAAGGCACAGTAAAGTGTTGTTCTAAAACATGAAAGAGCCATCTCACGGAAAAGGCTGGGTGAAGTTGCTTAGCCTGCCTGAGTATCGGTAAACACTTCACACGATGGTTCGGGGTGCTTTTGTAACTCTTCTAGAACGGGGGCGAAAAACTGACGACAGACGTGTCTCAAACCGAACTGACTTTTGAATAACTTGGATGTGTACCTAAGTGAAATGTCTTAAATAAAGATTAGGCATGTGTGCAGAGCCTTGTTCTAATTACTCGGCTCGCGCAGACACCTCCCTTCTTGGGAGACGCGCCGAGTCTCAGTTCCCATTTCCCCCCAGGTATTGCGCTTCACGGTGATGAATGGGAACTGATTCTTGGCATAAAAATGCTATTTCCGTGGGGCTGTGGCGGCAGTGGGAACGTTGTTGTGCTATTTGAAATGCACATTCCTGGCAAGGAGGCCCGCCGCCGCCTCCGAGAACACCCCCGGCTCAGCCCGAAGAGTCTCAGAGGACCCCAAAGCTTTTGGATGGCAGGCGTTTCAGGAGCATCGGGGACTGCGCCTGGGTCGCATGCAAAGCTGCAGTTCCCACTACAGCTGTTCCAGGCACACACAGCAGCTTTTCCTTGGCCAGTCAACCATGGCATCTAGGAAACCCCAAAAGCAACGAGTGCCTCTCTTTTCTCCTCTGGTTGCCCACGCCTTTTTTGGTTTGGGGCTGTGGTTGTTTGAGTGTGACTCTATTCCACGGAGGCTGCTGCGCGCATTATCTCGTTAGACGCAGGGTGCCCATCTGAGCTTGGCAACGTTATTCCCACTGTACAGGTAAAGCAGTTGAGACTTGGGTCTCAGTTGGATTGCTCAGTTACTTCAGCTCTCTCTTCTCCATGCCCTGTAGAGAAAGGGTGACTGAATTGGTTTCAGCAATAAAACTGGGATAGAAATGAAGCGGGTCACTTTAAGAACCAGGAAGTGTCACCCTGTCCTTTCTGCATTGCTCTGGCCACCAGAGAAGCAGTAAGAAACAGAAGCTTCCACAAACCTACTCCCAAGTTACCCTTATGAAAAGCAGCGCCAGCAAACCCTAAATAAAGAACACATAGCGACCCGGTGGTGGTGGTGGTGGTGGCGGCGGCGGCGGTGGCGGCGGCGGCGGTGCACGCCTTTAATCCCAGCACTCGGGAGGCAGAGCCAGGCGGATCTCTGTGAGTTCGAGGCCAGCCTGGTTTACAGAGCGAGTTCCAGGACAGCCAGGGTTACACAGAGATACTCTGTCTCGAAAAAACAAAACAAACAAACAACAAAAAAAGAACACATAGCAAGCTGTCATTTCAACCCATTAGATTTCAGGGCTATTTGTTACTGCAGTATAACCTATACTATCCTGACTGGTACAAAAATGGTCAAAATACTGTTAAGGTTATATGGATGAAATCTGAAGCCAGGCTTGCCTGATTTTAAAGTTTATGCTTCAGGTACTACTTACCACATTGTCTCCCTTTCTTCCCTACTCCCTGGTGCTCTGCCCTGTCACTCCCTGTCCCAACCTGCTGATTGGATAACCACACTCCCAGGGTTCCACTTTTCCTAGCTTGGAGTGCTCCTGGGTTCCACAAAGGCAGTTGTGCCCACGAGAGGAAGAGCATGGAGTGACCCCTCCACCTCTGCTCCCCTGTGCCCTTTGCCCTGCCTCCTGTCTGGGCTCTCCCCCTGAAACTCCAATCTTACTGTGTTCTCCACTCTATTAAAACGCTTCTGCGGCTGGACCTGGGGTGTAGGCACTATTCCAGTTGCCAAGAAGACTCAAACAGGACAGCACAAGTTGAAGGCTGTCTAGAATACAGTGAGTTCAAGACCAACCCTGGGCACCTTAAAACCTGGGCAACTTAACAAGACTAAATGTAGCTCAACAGTAGCACGCCTGCCTGGTATATGCAAGGCCGTGGGTTCGATTCCCAGTGCTTCAAACAAAACAAAACACTCCCTGTCTCCCTGGTGCCTTAGGAGAAAGGGCTGGTGCTCTCTGTGAACAGGTTTCCGCTTCCTGTCCAGTTGGTTCTGCATAGACCATGACATAAGAACATTCAGAGCTGACAATATGGTTCAGTGGGTAAAGGGGCTTGCCACCAAGCCTGGCAGCCTGAGTTCAATTCCCAGAACCCACATGGTGGAAGGAGAGAACTCACTCCTGCAAGTTGTCCTCTGACCTCCACATTTGTGTGCACTCATGAACATTTACATACACAAAATAAATAATCGTGATTTTTTTTTAAAGAAGAAACAAAAATTCAATTACCCAAACCTCACAGGCACAGATATCTCTATAATTCTTCAGTCTTCTTTCACACACACACACACACACACACACACACACACACATCAGGTGTCCCCTCCCTTCACTTCCCGCACCTCTGTCCCTCTCCATCACACACACATGTCACTCTGCACCATCCTTGTCTGAACATGCTGCCTCCTCAGCCCACACTGAAGCACCCAGGACAATGACCACACCAGATTCTTTTCTGTGTTCCCAGAGTTCCCTCAAGGCCTCATGGGGGGGGGGGGTTCTGACATTGCCAAATACCAGCCCCCACAAACTTGAGCTGCAACTGAGGACAAAATGGGATGTGTGTGTGTGTGTCTGTGTGTATGTGTGCCTGTATGTGTCTGTGTGTGTGTCTGTGTGTGTGTCAGCGTGTGTGTATGTGTGTGTGTGTGTATATGTGTGTGTCAGTGTATGTGTGTCTCTGTGTATGTGCCTGTGTGTTTGTGTCAGCGGGTGTGTGTCTGTGTGTGTCAGTGTATATGCCTGTGTGTGTGTCAGCGGGTGTGTCTCTGTGTGTGTCAGTGTATGTGTGTCTCTGTGTATGTGCCTGTGTGTTTGTGTCAGCGGGTGTGTGTCTGTGTGTGTCAGTGTATATGCCTGTGTGTGTGTCAGCAGGTGTGTCTCTGTGTGTGTCAGTGTATGTGTGTCTCTGTGTATGTGCCTGTGTGTTTGTGTCAGCGGGTGTGTGTCTGTGTGTGTCAGTGTATATGCCTGTGTGTGTGTCAGCGGGTGTGTCTCTGTGTGTGTCAGTGTATGTGTGTCTCTGTGTATGTGCCTGTGTGTGTCTCTGTGTGTGTGTCTCTGTGTATGTGCCTGTGTGTGTCTCTGTGTGTGCCAGTGTATGTGCCTGTGTGTGTCTGTGTGTGTGTGTCAGTGTATGTACCTGTGTGTGTGTCAGCACGTGTGTCTGTGTGTGTTACATTTTGCAACTTGGCTCCATTCTCTTGAAGATCCTCTGGAACAAACAAAACAAACCAGCGTGTTCTGTTCTCTGAGCTCCAGACTGGTTCTCCCCGGGCACCGCCGCGTTTTCAAACATCATCTGCTTTCCCACTCCCAGGTCTATCTATCATCTTTGCCAGCATCTGTCCCTGAGGGGCTGTGCCATGAGAATCGTCAACATTTAACACACTCAGAGCTGGTTCCATCATGAGGGAGGCTGGCAGGCTGAGAACTGCTCGTCTTCTCCGAGGAGCAGGAACTCCAGACAGGCTTCCCTGCCGAGGCCTCATCTTCCTTCCTGCTTTCTAATTTCCTTTTATCGGAGAGATAAGGCAGGACAGATACAGGAGAGAGAGAGAGGGAGGGAGAGAGAGAGAGAGAGAGAGGAAATTGTCCCCTGCTTCAAGCGCTGGCTTTCCCACCAGCTCACCACTCCGACACAACCCTGTGTTGTGTTCTCACTGCCCACCACCACATGGTATTGGTGGCCAGGGCCCACGTGTAAAGGTCACCTGCTCTCCCTCGTGCATTCAGTAGCAGCTGCTGTGTCCGAAGGGCTGGACCATGACAGACTGCTAGTGGTGGGACCCCAGGGGAGCCTCTGGCAGGCTGCTGTGAATAAAGACAGGATGAGGAAGGAGATGGGGTGGAAACAGGCAGGTGAAGGCCTTGCCGGCAGTGTCTACGCTCAGGATCACTTCCTACCCTTTTCTGGTTCCAACACTTGCATCTTCCAGGAAGATCAAGAAAGGTATGGGAGACTATTCCACAATAATGTCTGCATGTGAAGAAAGATGATTTTGGTACTTGACCCTGGCCAGACTCATGCTCAGGAGCAAACACAGATAAGTATCATAAAACAAAGGTCAAAAGAAAGGTCGAGAGAGAGTGTCTGCCTCCTGGGATTCCCTCCTACTTCCTGGTGGAAAAGTCCAAGACAGAGATCCATGACCAGAGAAGTAGCCACAGCATGCCCTCGCCAATCACCTCTAGACATTCCTCAAATGGAAGTTGAAGCGCTGTCTTGAAGCTGCTCTTGGGGAGTCTCAGCTTTGGAGGGACAGAGAAAGAAGACAATTGGAGATGCATGTGCTAGCCCAGAGCTCTGCAAGCTTCCTGTGGCTCGGCTTCTGGCGGTGCAGAGTCTGAGCCCCTGAGAAAGGGTGCTTCCCCCCAAAGCACCAGGACTGGGCTGACTGATGGAGCTGAGTTCATTTTTCCTCCTGAGGAGAGAGACAATGCTTACAAATTGGATAGGATTGATACGGTGTCTGCAAGTGAAGTTACTCTGCTTCCCAAAGCCTCATTCAGAGATTTGCACATGCTCCTTCCAGTGTCAGGGCAAATGATTTTTGTTTGATCCCTGCACAGCTCAACCAGGTCAGTTTCCACGAGACCGGGGGTTACCGCGTGAGGCCGTCCCTCGCCTTTCACCACCTCTACCTGCTCTGCGTACCCCTCGCTGCCCATCATGTCATCAGGCCCCTGAATTCCCCACCACGCTCCTAGACTTCCCAGACTCCAGAGCCATGAACCTAGCTAGATAACTTCCCTCCTTTATAAATCACCGAGCCTTCCATATCATTTTATAGCAACAGGAGATGGAGAAAGGAACCAGGACACTATGACTGTGAAGCTGATGTGACCTCAGGGGGTCACATACAGCTCCAGGCATAGCCAAGCTGTTGACGGCGCCTCCAGGTGGTACAGGAAGGAAGGGTCTTCATTTGAGCCAAAGGACAGCTGGACTCCATGAGGACATGGAGGTCACAGCACTGGAACCAGGCTTTCCGGTGCTCAGCCCTGTGCTCAAACCTCAGCTGCCCAAATCAGGCATTCCTACTTTCCTTAGGCCCTGGTTTGCAAGTGGCTTTTGTTTTGAGTGAGTGGGGAGGGGTGTATGATTGATTAGTAATGTCTGCCCGTGAGCGAAGGCCAGAGTGACACCGGAGGTGAAGTATATTTATGGACCCTTCTCCAAACCCTAAGCAATACACCTTTTTTTCCTCTTCAGAATAAAACAGTTTTGAAATTACCTCCTCCTTCCTGTCTCCAGCTCAATAAAATTTTCTGACCGAATGGCCAGAAGGTGGGAAACTTCAGTGTAATGCTACCTGGGAAGGAAGGTTTGATAAACAATTTAACATTGACTTCAAGATTGCAAGGGGAGTGTTTAATTTGCTCAAGAGACCCACTGTCCTCCAGGACTCCAGTCCATTAGCTTTTGTCCAACTAATGACAAGTGAGTTTTCTGTATTCATTAGAGCAGACTTGGGATTTGGCTTCAGGGGCAGTGAACTGGAGAGGAAATCACACCAGACTCAAGAGGAATGAATGTTCTTGATTGCTTGTTGTACGTCTGGAAAAGAATAAAATGGTGTTTTCTAGAATCCTTGTAAGTCAGACATCCCTGTGATGTGGAGGGGGGGCTTCAGGGAATCAGGACCCGCCCTAAAAGACCTTCTCAGGTCAAGTCAAACTGGCTGAACCCAGCTCAGGTGACCTCACCAGCGGCCGGCTGCATCCTTTCTCCAGGCCATGCCGACAGAGACGGGAGAGACTGGATCTGGTGCTGGAGAACTCACAGTTTAATCAAGAAACCGAGGCAGCACCCATACCCTGCCGGTGGGAGCGGTGAAACAAGCCCCTGGTGCTCACCGTTCCTTGAATCCTAAGCCCTGACTCTCCCACTGTGGCTCACAGCATTCGGCTGCTCTCAGAACAATGGTCACAGAGATTCTGGAAGACAACAGATGTCTTGAAAAACAAAACCAAACCTCCAAGCCCTGGCCATAATGCACTGCTGCGTTCTCTGCGTCTTGGATTTAGCTGCCCCACGAGGGTCAGAGTCTGGGCTGTTCTCTGAGCCCTACCGCACCCCACCACACCCCCAGTTACCCCAGGATGCTCATACAAGGCCAGGAGGCTGCTGAGACCGCTGTTTGTCTGAACAGTATCTTTGTGAAAATCATGTCCTTAGACCATCAGTGGCAGGCAGGAGGTTGATGGCTAACCCAAACCCAAGAGAAGAGGGAATCTGGTGGAGAGGTTCAAAAAGATGTGGCATGATTAAGAAAAATCAGCAAATAGCCTGGTATGATTATGTACACTTGTAACCCCAGCACTCAGGAAGGCTGAGGCAGGAGGTTTATGAGCTCAAAGCCAGCCTGACCTACATAGCCAGACTTTGTGCCAAAACAAACAAAACCCCACAAAGGCTTGGGAGATACCTCAGTCAGTAAAGTGTTTGTTTACAAGCACGAGGTCCTGAGATCCACTCCCAGAAACCACTTAAAAACCTAGGAGTGTTGGGGCTGGAGAGATGGCTCAGTAGTTAAGAACACTTGCTGACCTTCCAGAGGACCCAGGTTCAGTTCCCATACCAGGCGGCTCACAATAGCTTGTAACTCCAGTTCCAGGGAATCTGATGCCCTCTTTTGGCTTCCAAGGGCACTGTGTCCATGTTATGCACATACACACAGTCAGGCACATACATACATACATACATACATACATACATACATACATACACACACATAAATAAGTATGTATATTATTTATTTATACATATACATATGTGTGTGTATATATATATATGTGTGTGTGTGTGTGTGTGTGTATATATATATATATATTTAAAAGACAGGACTGATAGCACACACTTGTACTTTTAGTGTTGGGGAGGCAGATGCAATAGGATCCTTGAGACTCCCTGGACAGCCAGTCTAGACTACCCAGCTCGCTCCAGGCCAATGAGAGACCCTCATTTCTGAGAATGATACCCTGGACTTGCCCTCTGACTTCTACATGGCTCACACATGTGAACTCTTATACACATGAACATACACACGAGAGAGGAAGAAAGAGAGAAGGAGAGACCGAGACAGAGGAACAGAATACCAGAAAATGTTGGCAAAACTGTCCACTAGGATCGGAAGGGAGTCATTAGCATCGCGAGGCCTGAAAGGACATCAGGAGAAAATGACATTAGGAGAAAGACAGCCACTGTTAAGCCAGGAAAGGAATGAGGCACTGATACCTCACCCTCCATCGCCACCCTCCCGCCTCCTGCTGGTGCCTTCCAGAAAGCCAGGGAGCAATAAGTCCTGCAGAGTAGAAAATGGGGGACAAGGGCAGAATCAGGACTAGGGACAGGCCCCAGCACCCCCCTCCTGACAGTCACTGCTTCCTGCAGTGTGTCAAGGCCAGCATCCCGTCCTCACTGTTCCCGCTGCCTCCAGTGGAGGAGATGCCGTCACCATCGGGGCTGAGGCCAGTCTCCCTTCTGCCCCAACACAGCCCACCCTTTAGCACCTCCAAACATCCTGAACAAGAGCCCTTAGTGTCCTCCACATCCATAAAAGATCAACTAGAAAATCCAGTCCGGGACAAATGCCACTTCCTCCGCGAAGCCTGTCTGAGTCTGCCCGCCAGCTGGAAGTTGAGATTCCTTCCTCCGAAGATTGTACCATCATTGCTCACAAGGGGCTTGCTGAGTTCTCTCTCTCTCTCTCTCTCTCTCTCTCTCTCTCTCTCTCTCTCTCTCTCTCTCTCTCTCTCTCTCTCTCTCTTTCTCTCTCTCCCTCTCTCTCTCTTTCTCCCAGTGTGTTTCTCTGTGTCTCTTTCTGACTCTGTCTTTCTCTGTCTCTATCTCTCTCTGTCTATGTCTCTCTGTCTCTCTCTCTCTTACACACACACACACACACACACACACACACACACACACACACACACACACACACACACACACCTGGATCCTCTGTGGGAATAGAAAGCGGCACTTGTTCATTTTAGAATCCATCCTTTGAAATAGCCAAGGCCCCGTTCCTGAGGAGAGCATCCGAGAGGCCATTCACTGTCACAGTTTTGTGAGCACTCAATGACATTCTGCATGTGCCATTCAGTGACAGACTGACTGTCTCTAAGGGCAAAAAGGGATCCCCATGGCCATCCTGGAAGCCTGGACTCTCAGCAGGGCCACTTTTCAGTGGCTGGAACCTATCCAGATCCTTTAAAGAGTCCCAACACCACTCTGTGTCCTCCTGCTTGCCTCACCCAAAGCAAATAGAAGCAGCAATAGTGTATCTGTCACATCTCCACACAGAGCTCCAAGGACACCTTCTGCTCAAGGGCAGAGTCCAGGAGTCCATTGGATGGCCCAAACACAGCATCGGGTGGTGTGGTTGCTTTCCTGTGCACGTAACATTTCCAGTTCTCCTCTGGGCCCCCAAGAGGACCACATCTACCTATCCACTTAGAGCTAGGCCTGGCTGACTTGCTCTGGCCAAGGAAGTGTGAGTGGCGGTCAGCTTGTCGCTTCCAAGAGGGAGCTTTAAGAGTCCACACACGATCTGCCACTCTTTTGCTCTCTGTTATAGTGAGCTGCAGTGTTCCATATAATAGTTGTCCTGTCAGTCAGGGCCTGGCTGACGATGACAACAGCATGGACCAGTGCCCTTGGCTGATTCCTACGCAATGTGCTGTAGGCCACTGAGACCTGGGAGGTGCTCGTTACCACAGCACAGACTAGCTGACCCTGACTGATACCCATGGGCCTGTTACCTTCTCCATTTCACAGCAAGGAACTAGTATCTATTGCATGGGCACGTCTGAATATTACCTGGTTTGGTCAGTGTAAAACTAGAACGTAATTAGTTCTTAATAAACATTAGCTATGTGGATATAGCTCTATATATCCTCACTCTACCTAGTCACAGAACATGCATAAATCCAGATGTAGATATGATATGACTTTTTTAGGCTAGCTAGTTTTCCCGAGGCATGTCTCAGAGAAGTCCCAGGCCCTCAGCCGGGAAGGAAGGCCAAGATCTCCACAGGTACCCGCAGGTTCTACTGGGAGCATTTTTTTTTTTTTTTATTCACCAAAAGCCAGAGCTCAAGAATTAGCAGCCTCAGCAAATGCCAGCCCTTCCTTGGTTCTTCCCATCTGTCTAGCCATCGACCTTGACTCGTGAGCAATTGCTGCCGACTGCGGGTGAGCTGGCAGCCATGGATTTTCTTTCCTTCTGGGTTAAATTTCTGGCCGTCAGTGGATGAGTGTCTATTACCTGCAATTCCCCGCCTCTGGAAGAACTGGAAGGCTAAGGTGTGAGGGGGCTGCAACAGCCACAGAGCTGGGTGGTACCCTGGAGATCCAGCCCAGGACCATACTCTCCCCTGCAAGCTCTGATCACCAAATGTCTTAAGATTCTTGATTGACACAGGCAAAGATCCACCAGTACATTTGTAGCATGCACTACCTAAATCTACTATGTAGCGTTCTCCTCTGTTTTTGTTTTGTTTTGTTTTGTTTTAAAGATTTATTTATTTATTATGTATGCCTGCAGGCCAGAAGAGGGCATGAGATCTCGTTGCAGATGGTTGCGAGCCACCAAGTGGGTGCTAAGGATTGAACTCTCGACCTCTGGAAGAGCAGCCAGTGCTCTTAACCTCTGAGCCATCTCTCCAGCCCCCTCTCCTCTGTTTTTTTAAAACATGTTCAGTACTTGGTGGGCACCAGGCACCATAGTAGGCTTAGGTTTCTGCCCCCACCAACTTGCAAATTACATAGTAACAGCAGCAGCTGCAACGGCAAGCATTTTGAGTGTTACACTGTGCCACGCATTACCTTTCAATAGGAGACTAAGATGGCCGGGCGTGGTGGCGCACGCCTTTGATCCCAGCACTCAGGAGGCAGAGGCAGGAGGATCTCTGTGAGTTCGAGGCCAGCCTGATCTACAGAGCTAGTTTTGGGACAGCTAGGAGTACACAGAGAAATCCTCTCTCAGGGACAGAGAGAGAGAGAGAGAGAGAGAGAGAGACAGAGACAGAGACAGAGACAGAGACAGAGACAGACAGAGAGACAGAGGCAGAAACAGAAAGAGGGAATCAGGCATGGTGAGATATTGTCACCATTTCAAAGATGAAGAAGCTGAGGCAGAGAGGTTATGACAGAGCCAATGATGGTTAGAAAATGGTAGATCCAGGATTTCGGGCCAGATGGGTCTGACGGCAGAATTCCCGTACCCTGAAGAGTTGCCAGAGAAGGAGCTGGCCTCTCGGATACTGCTGACAACAGCCCATGGGTCTTGCTGCCTTCCTGTTTCAGGCTGAGTTATTGGGCCAGAGTTATGGGGGATTCCTGCAGTCACACAGCAAGCAGGTGATGGAGCAGGATTCATTCCCAAGGGCGCGACATCCGAGCTCCTTCCTTTCAGGAAGTGCTCTGCCGTGAAAAGTGGAGATGGAAGCATAAGGGAGCCATATCAGACAGGGTTCTGTGGAGGAACAGATCCAAAAGGCTATGCACACATATGTACGTGCATACTTCCATATCTATGTGTATTTTTATGGAATCTGTGAAATGGAGGCTCTATGTACACAGGAGGGCTGGGTAGTCAACAATGGCGGCAGTCTGCACGCTGCAGAACCTGAGAGCCTGGCAGCCGCTTAGCCCACTAGGCTGGACACCTCAGCAGTCCCCACCAAGCCCTGAAAACCTGGAAGTGCCCCCAGAGAGTCATGGCCTGTGTCTGAGTCCATGTTGGATGACCAAAGAAGATGGAGTCTGAGCTCAGCAGGAAAAGATGCCCTCATTGAGAAAGAAGTGAAGGGGCACACGTCTGCCTTCTCCTCAGACCCTTTTAAGTACCAGCCGCCCCTCAGAAAGTGCTGCCCACTTTGCCTCGGGTCCTCCCTTCCCTTCAGTCAGTAAGCACCCTGGCCGACATGCTCAGAAGTGAGTCTCCCTTGTGACTCCGAGTCTCCTCCGGTTGACAATCAACCATACAGACACCAATGACGTTTAATGGGGACATACGCAGAGTCCGAGGGAGCAGTTGGAAGTGACTAATTCCAGGCTGGTGAAGGAATACTTCCTCGGAGGGGATAGCATTCGAGGAGAGAGGAGAGAAGAGAATCCTGAAGGAACGGAACGGTAGGGGAGCTGGTACAGTCACACCAGGGCACAATACCGGGACCAAGGCAGCCCGAGGCTGACACTGCCCGTGCCTCTTGAAGGCTGGCACTTGGAGAGCCCCTGCCTTTTCCTCTGCTCTCCTTCATTCCATATCCAGACAGCTCCCAAGAGACAGCAGACTTCAGATACCCTGATTCCCTTCCCCAGAGCATGGGGGAGCATGTGGGGAGCATGGGGTGGCCAGGGAGATCCCAAGAACACATCCACAGAGACCTGAACAAATTCTTCAGCCACATCCAATTTCCCCCACTGCATTAACGTCTCATCTTCCTGAGTCCGTGATTCGTTTGTTTTCTACCTGCCTGTCCCCACCCTGGAAAAAAAATGGACGAGAGTAAGGAGGGGATAAAATAATAGGGACTTTCGAGTCTAGAGCATTCATTAAATACTCTCTGCCCATCCGGCTGCCTTAAAAAGAGGAGAGACCGGTGAGGGCAGAGGGCATTGTTAAAACTGCCTTGGTGCGGCAGCAGGAGACAGGAGAAATAGGCTTGGAGAGAGAGAGGGCTTTCCAGACTGTGCTGAAGTGATGGAAAACAATGGTCCCCAAATGGAAGTAATGCTCGCAACCTCTCCGGATCCGGATCCGGCAGGCAGTGGCGGAAACCCTCTCCTTGCTCCTTTTCAAGCAGGGCTGAATTAATTCAGGGACTATGCGGGCCTTGTACTCCCTTTTCGATTACAGACAGACCTAGTTTTCGCAGAACTCATTAACTAGCAGGGCTATGGGGACCTGGGCTTCCAAGCCTTGCTGGACAGGTCTCAAGAGCGGGCTTCCGAGGAATCCAGATGCCTGGCATTGGGCAAGGCCTGGGAGGATATTTGTGCCTCAAGTGCTGCTCTAGCTGGTCATGTGTATCCAAAGAAGGTCAAGGTGTAGAGGAGGCAGGAAGAGCCTAACGGGCTGCCTCTCCTCCCCTTGGCGTGCCAGGCTGTGGCCACTCAGTGTCTCACACCGGGTGACTTAAGCTGAGAATTTCCTATCAGTGCGAGCCTCTCCTCACACTGCTGTTGATGACCCTGTCTTAAGGCATATTGACACTCACAGCGTGCAGTGGGTGTGTCCATCCCCTTCCCAGCTCCTGCCAATTTATCAGTTCCCAAGGGTCACCCCTCTGAGGCTTTGCTGTCCCAGCCTCAGTGTGTGGTGTGCTTATTATCATCTACGGATGAGCACCTCAACCAATAAATAAATGCAAAGGAGCAACTTTGGGGAAAGAAATGGTAAAAGCATGCACTATTTCACACAAAACTTCCCGAAAGCTTTGTACTAAGAGGGGAGTGGAGGTAGCCCAGTTGAGGGGCCACATTCTAGGAAGGACCCAGACAGGGGCCGGATCTTCACAGGAGCAGCACAGCACAACCTGTCCGCTGAGGGCATTTCCCAGCTCTGAACTTAACCGCCGCCTCATCTGCAAACATGGGGTGATATAATTTCTTGATCGAGCTATTGTTTTTAAAATACTTACTGTTAGTGCTTGGCACCAAATGATGAGTCACCTGTTACCCTCATGTTCTTCAGCACCTGCACAGGCTGCTGGCCGACCCCAAACACTGCCTCTGCTGCCACAGAAACCAAGCTGCACTATGTCAATGGGGACCCCTGGTGGCAAGAACTGGAACTGTTGGACCACTGTTTCTTCACTGTCTTTGATCCCAGAGGAGAATAATGAAACCATTAAACCCCTCTTCTCCCCACCCATTTCTGTCCCTAGCTCAGTTTGTTTCCATAGAGACCCTCTTATACATAAACAGCTCTTTCTTAACTTTAGCCCAGTTACCTTTAATTAAACTCTTTCTTAGGGGGCTCTGTGGACGTGAAACTTTGTTTCCTTAGCCAGCTCATAGCTATTCTGTTACTTCCCTTATAATACTGCCACTGGATATGATCTGGAATACAGACCTTATGCTCCCCAGGAGAAAGGATGGGTACATAGGGTTGCTGGGAGTTCCCTTTTAACTCTAAGAAAAGTTTTCCTTCTAGAATTGTCTTTCCAACAGAGGTTTTTATTAAATGGGCATCGGGAGCCACAAAAGATTTACTGCTGTGTCACTTTGTGGGCTGACCTGAAAAGCAAAGGACCACTTACTATTGATTTCCACAGGACCACCTGCTCTGAGGTCTGAACATTGTCCAAGTCTCAGCTGGGCAGTCAGTCCTTAGAGTCTGTACCTTAACCACAGGCACCTGGGGACGCGTGTGAGCACTGTTAAAGGCTCAGCCTGGCGGGGAGGAAGGAGGAAATAAAGCCACCCACCATGCCCACTTCCAACACAGACATAAAATGCTCTTTCAGCGTGGCCTGGTTGGCTCTAGAGGGAAGGTGCAGGGTGAGCCTCGGCAGACAGTCTCCTGCTCCTGTGCTGGTGTGACTGTCTAGCATCCTGACAATGTCAGGAACAGGCACAGGCTTCCTGAGGGAGCTGAAAAACAGATTCAAGGAGGACCACACTCCATGTGGCAGCTCAGAGGATGGATGCTATTCTTATTGGAGATGCCTGTCACATCCTTCCTACCTTTTCTTAGAAAAACAGCTTGGACGGGGTCACCCTTCCCTGCTCCCAGCTGACTGGGCCTAGGGCCCATCTCTCATAGGCTTCTCCCCGAGAACAGACTGGAGCAGAAGGCCTTACAAGCTTGAGAGTGCCCTACAGTGGAGGCCCTGGTGGGCCATGCCTGAGCAGACGAGCAAGCAGGGAGTTCAGTGAGAGTTACAGCAAAGGATGTAAGGAGCCTCCAGAGCAGCAAACGCCAACAGCCTCGGAAATAACGGAGGTGGCTGAGGCCTTTCCTGGCCTGTGAGGCCTGCCTGTGCCTTTTGAAAAGGAATGTCCTGAGTCTCTTGTGACGCCTCCCCTTTTTAGTGCCTAAAGATGTTGGGGATTAACCTCAGGGTCTTGCACAGGCTAGGCCCAGGACACCATCACTGAGCTATCTCTCAACCTTCTTTTCAACCTGAATCCCTGGTGGGGCTCTACGTCTTGCCTCACAATGACTCCTGGCCAGGCTCTCTGTCTTGGAGCAGAGCTGTGAGAAAATGATGGCATCTGCTTGCCTTTGTCTCTCTGCTCTCGAGGATGATTCTTGTAAATACTGCATGAGGCCTTAATGACCCCAAGGGAGGGAACCAGACACGCAGACAGGAAACCGGCATTTGTTTTGCCAGCTTTTCCGAGTACCTGTGGGTAAAGGACAGAGGTGTGGTTTGGGGAGTATACAAGACAGAGAAGCAAGGCGAAGCCCCAGCTAACTCTAGGTGGCTGGTCTCTACAGAGAGTGCTTGAGCCGGGGTGTGGGACCATCTTTCTGATTTGACTGATACCACCCAAGTGATGGATGGGCATTGTCACCTCCGTGTTTAGGGATGTAATGTGGGGAGTTCAAACATTCATCTATATGTATGTTCTCACAGTATTGAGCAGTCAAGGGACAGTTCAACATGACGTCCAAGATGTGGGAGCCTCTTCCGGACCCTTGTGTATATATTCTTCTAATGAAAACACTATGTTGTGGAATATTACTTTAACTAGGCAAAGATGTGCTACATTTGTTTGTGCTATGGAATGTTACTTTAACTGTATAAAGGTGTGTTACATTTATTTAGGCTGCATTTGTTTCACCTTTCCTGCCTAAGGCACCTCATTGGTCTAATAAAAAACTGAACAGCCAATAGGTAGGCAGGAGAGGGATGGGCGCGGCTGGCGGGCAGAGAGAATCAATAGGAGGAGGAATCTAGAGAACAAGAGAAGAAGAGAGGAGAGAATGAGGGAGAAATAAAGAAATGTCTGGGGCCAGACAGGCAAGGGCCAGCCAGCAGAGAAGAAAGTACAGAAGGAAAGGTAAAAAGCCCCGAGGCAAAATGTAGACAAAGAGAAACAGGTTAATTTAAGTTAAAGGAAAAATAAAGCTAGCCAGAAATGAGCATAAGCTAAGGCTAAGCATTCATAACTAATAATAAGTCTCCATGTCATGATTTGGGAGCTAGTTGGTGCGCACACACACACACACACACACACACACACACACACACACAAAAAAAAACCGAAAGCCTGGTGCAACACTACATACAGTAATCCTCACCAACCAATCACAGTGAAAAACTGTTGCGACAAGCATCAGATTAACTTCTGGCATGCAAACTAAATCCCTATAGTTTTTTTTTTATTTTTTAATGTTTATTTTATTTGTGTATGTGTGTGCCTGAGTGTATGTGTGTCCAAGGAGACCAGAAGAAGGAAAGGGACCCCCTAGAACTGGAGTTACAGATGGTGAGGAGCTGCCATGTGCTGGGATTTGAACGCTGTGCTTTGCAAAAGCAGCCAGTGCTCTTAGCCCCTGAGCCATCTCTGCAGCCCCAGCTCTGATAGGATTAAACACTCTCATACCAGTTACATTTTGATTGCCTCTTTGAGATCAAGGGTGGTAAATAGGGTGATGGTTTGACTATGCCTCCCAAAGGTTCATAATTGAAATGCTTAGTCCCTAGATGGTGGCACCACTTAGAGAGGTTCTGGAAACTTCAGATGTGGGGCGGAACCAGAGGAAATGAATCACTGGAAACTGAGCTTTGGAAGTATATTATCCCTGGCTGCTTCCTGCCTCACTGCTTCCTGGGTGGCATCAAGGGAGCAGCCTTCCTCCGTTAGATACTCCACCACCATGATGGAGAGTGGAGGGCTCGACCAGGAGGAACTGATCCCTCTAAAACCAGGAGCCAAAATAAATCCTTCCTCTTCTAACCTGTTTCTTCAGGTGTTGGTAAAAAGCTAGTTACTGCGTGTTTCACCCCACTCGCCAGTGGAAGCTGCTTGGTGCCTGTGTTGAGAAGGATTCTGAGGACCCAAGTGAGGGGTTGATGAATGACCTAGAGTTTACACGGTGAAAATTGGTACATTGAA
The DNA here is from genome assembly GCF_049852395.1 of Peromyscus maniculatus bairdii. NCBI lineage: Eukaryota > Metazoa > Chordata > Mammalia > Rodentia > Cricetidae > Peromyscus > Peromyscus maniculatus. The sequence goes on along the minus strand of NC_134853.1, from coordinate 68,699,276 downwards.
GAAGGTAGCCACAGGTAAAAGCCACATGGGAACATCCCTACTCAGAACCCTGGGGACACTTGGCACCTGATCCAGCAAAGACCAGGAGCCTGAGTTTAGTGTGGAGGCCAATGAGAAACAGCTGGAACACTTGGAATCGGCGGATTTGGATGTGAGAGCACACTTGGAGGGCAGCAGCTGCCCCGAGACTCCTGTCAACTGTGATGGCAGGGAACTCGGAGGAGAGCCAGCTGCAGTAATCCTGCAAGGTCGCTGTGACCCCTCCTGCCAGTGGCTCCCCCAACTTATCCAGGGGGTGGGGGTGGGCAAGCCTGTGCCTGCTTCATCAAGAAACTCTGTGTTCATTAAAGCCGTGACTCCCAGCCTGGCAGCCCTGCCGACGTGATGGTCCCCAAAGCCCTTCATGTATCTGTTTATCGAACTCAGGGACTGTCTAGGTCCCCAAACTCAAGGAAGCTCAGAGCCCTGCAGTGCAGCCCAGGTCCCAGAGGGGTCCCACAGTGGGGCTTGTACCTTGTTTCTCACACCCCCCCCAACCATCCCTCTCCCAGCACCCCCACCTCCTGCATCATTCATCCCTCAGCACCCCTACCCCTCCATCAGCATCCCCACCACCCCCTCACCTCCAGGAGAGCACTGACTTCAGGCTTTGAATGAAATAAAAGCTGACAGTGTACAGCCATGTTTAGGTCTAAGCTACAAAGAAGTCATGCAATTATCTTTGTCAGAATTCATTTTGTCACACCCTCTACTCCTTAGGTTGTAGCTACTGAGCTCTTTGAGAAGTTTCAGGAAACGGGGGGGGGGGGGTAAAATGAAAGAGAGATAAGGAACATCTCTAGAAGAACATGGCTTCAGATGGAGTAAATGAGGTCCAGGGGCAAGGCGTGAGCATGTGGGACTGAAGAGAGGACCCCAGAATCCCAACAGGATCTTAGAGGCAAGTCAACTGACTGGAATTTCAACCCCCTGTCACCTCCCATCTCAGGGACAGGGTTCCATCAAAGCTCAGACCCCTACAGCACTTGGGCATGGGGGACTCCTACAACGTTCCCTCAGAGTTTGACCTAAAACACTGTGGAGACACCCCCCTGCTTGAAAGAACCCAGTCCAAACCTAGAACAACCCAGGGAAGGACAAACGCAGACAGGTTTTCTCACCACCCCCCAATATCATCACACAAATATGCCCTGCCAGAGTCCCAGAATCACTGAGCTTCAGGGACCTCAGAGGTCATCCAGCCCAGGTGTCCAAATTCCGGGCTGGGAAATCAATTTACTGAAGTGAAAGTGATTTTAAAATGAAATAGAAGAGAAGGGATAATGTCAGAATATATTGTTTTCAGTGAAAGAAATTGCTTTGTGAAACTTTTGTTTCAGAAGAGCGTGTGTGTGTGTGTGTGTGTGTGTGTGTGTGTGTGTGTGTGTGTGTTAGTTCAAATTGCAAATCTGTTTCTGTGGGTCACAGTGTTGAAATGTTTGAAAGCCACTGATTTAGCACACATCCCACTGGTGTGGGCTGCCTTTATGACACTTTCAATAAATCGTGAGGCATTTCTTGCTCACCCCCCAGTCCCCCATGAGACTCCAAAGACCCCTCACATGGCCAAGGCCCCTGTCACTGCCCACTGCTCTGTGCCCTAGAAGTGGTTTCTCCTATGGAGCTCATATGTGCCTCTTGTCCCCTGCCCACTGGTTTTCTCTTGCTCTCTGTCTATCCCCTCCAAATAAACCCAACTCCACTCCCCCACCAGCCTGAGGGGATAGAGGACAGTGCTGCAGACCTCTTGGCCATGCTCTTTGGGGGCTCTGTAGCTCATCTTTCTCTTGCCTGCCCAGTACCACTTATGAAAGCAAGGCCTTGGCCTTCCTGCTGGGCCATCATCTCTGCCTAGTTCACAGTCTGTGTGATTTAGTGAGACTGGCCTCATCCTTGACTCCAGAAATAGCCAGTGTGAACATCCCAGGGACTGGATCCAGAGTGGGAACCTGATTCAAGCTGATCCAACCAGAAACAAGCAGGGACTTCTGCCAAAATTCTTAGAAAAGGCATTAAGAAATTAAGGTGGTAGACCAGAAGTCCCAAACTACTACAGTGTCCATCTTTGCCAGAGCCTGAGGAGAGATCTGCTGTTGAATGGAGCCCACACAAAAGAGAGAATGAGAGGGAAACAGAGAGAGAGAGAGAGAAGATTCAGTCCATTATCATCATGGCGGGACATGGCGATGTGCAGGCAGACATGGTGCTGGAGAAGGAGCTGAGAGTGCTACATCTTTGATCCTCAGGCAACAGGAAGTGAACTGAGACACTGGGCATGGTTTGAGCATATATGAGCCCTCAAAGCCCACCCCCACAGTGACATACTTCCTCCAACAAGGCCACACCTCCCAATGGTGCCACTCCCTGAGCTTATGGGGGCTAATTATATTCAAACTACCACAAGTCAGGAGCTAATAAATTTCCTTTGTTTGGGGTGGCAAGATGGCTCATCAAGTAAAGGCACTTGCCGCATGCCTGGCCATCTGACCTCGATCTCCAAAACCCATACAGAGATAGGAGAGAACTGATTCCACAAAGTGGTCCTCTGACCTCCATATATGCACCATGGATTCATGTGCACAAATCCACACATAAACACACACACACACACACACACACACACACACACACACACACACACACACACCAACTAACACAAAAGTCTGTTTCCTATGTTCACACTAAGAATATCACACAGATTAGCTCCCCAAATATTTGAAGAAGCCCTATAAAGCAAATGAGGAAACTGAGGCACACAGATGTCAAGCAACTTGCCCAAGACCACACAGCTCATGGAGTAAACAGTGTTCAAAACCAGGCCTGCTGACTACAGGAAAAGCCTTTTCCAGAGATGAGGTATCTCAGTGAAGATCCAGAGAGCCGGAGGGGCATGGAAGGGTCCCAGAGGGTTCAGAGGGAGAATGGCCCTGAAGATACCTTGATTTAGGACTTGCGTCCTGTCTTAGTTAGAGTTTCTATCACTGTGAGGAGACACCATGACCACGGCAACTCTTATAAAGGAAAACATTAAACTGGGCCATGATCCCCTCGCCACCTCTACCCCTTCCATGAATATGTTCCTACATAAGGATATCCTTTCAAATGCCTTGTTTTATATGGAAGGCTTTTGTTTTTGTTTTTAATACTGTGTGGATTCTCTGGATTGTTCTCATGAACCAAAAGACAGAAAGCGTTTAGTAGGGAGCATGGAAAACATCCAGAGAGTCCATGTATTGTTAAGAAACTCGGATGTTATAAGGCAAGACATTAAGAAGGACTTCCTCAAATAGTAGCAGGAACTGAAGAGATACTAAAGAATCCACAGGAAAGTCTCCCTCCCAAATTCAAAGTGGATATTGAGAAGAAAGGACACACGCACAGGGACTTCAGGAAGTGTAGTCAGGATGAAGAGGGGGAGGAGAAAGAATAGGAAGAGGAAGAGGAGAAAGAGGAAGAGAGGAGGTGAAGAAGGAGGAAGAGGCGGGAAGGAGAGAGAGGAAGAGGAGGTGAAGGAGGAGGAGGAAGAGGAAGTGAAGGAGGAAGAAGAGCTGTGAGAGCCGTCTTAAATCCCCTGGTGCCAGCACTGGGTGGGGGCAGCCCACCATGGGTTCAAGATGACATTTCAGGGGGAAAGATGGTATGAATAAAGAGTGAGTGATGGGCTTTAATAACCCAGGACCCCATGCTGCCACCTGGGAGCTTACGGGAGAAGGACTTGGGAGCTCAGGTGGAGAGGGTTTTGTAATCCTTCCTGGTCTTAGTGTTGATAGCAAAGAACGAGGCAGGAAGTCGGAAGGAAGATGGGAAGCCCAAGGGGCACACAGCAGAAGGGACACACAAGAGACCAGACAGGACGTGACAGGTCTGAGGGGAAAAGAGAATCTGGAATATAGGGAAGGATGCTTGCTTGGTATGTATGAGGTCCTAGGTTCGATCCCCACCACCACCACAATAACAACAAAAGATGGGAACATGGTGACATATTGCCATCATTTACAGGGCAGAGAGGCCCACCTGGAAGGCCTATCCCACAGCACACTGGGGCTCGTAGAAAGAAGCTGGCCTTCTAGGAATGGTAGTGGGAGACAGTAAGATACCTGACCAATGACACTAACGGACAGTCTCTCAGTTGATGGCCTTCATTAGCAGAATATCACAAATGGCTCAATCTGAATTTTCAATATTTGATAGACTTTAAACCAAAACAATTATTTCTAATAAAAAGGATCAATATTTGGTTTCTTGAGCTCCCAAGGAAATAATGATCTTCTAACAGGATTGCTAGGATTGAAACTCCTTTAAACATCAAGTAAGCACAAATTTGCCTCATTCTAAGGCTAGTGCTGTGGAGAAAAGCAGGGTGGGGATTAGCCTGGCTGTCTGTGGCCTCCTCAGGCTGGGTCTGAATTATAGCTCGCGTGGCCATGAAGATCTTTCACGTACTGCAAACCATTCATTGACATACTTAGCAACCATTGGGAAGGGACAAACTCACCGACCCAGCGAGACGAGATCCTGAAAGGGTGCTTTCCTGCTGTCTCCCTGGGGTTCTGCCACAGGTGCCCAGGACAGGGTCGCACATCTCTGCATACCCTGTCCCTGGGGATGACACACAACTGTCCATGTTGTTCTCAGGAGTTTCTGTGCTCCGGTGTGAGTGCACGTGTTCACATGCACATGTCGGCCAGAGGTCAATCCTGAGTGTCATTCCTCACGAGTCCCCCACTTGGTTTTTGAGACAGGGTCTCTCACTAGCCTGGAGCTCACACCGTGGGCCAGGATGGCTGGGCAGCCCACCCAGGGAGCCCCCTGTCTCCCGCTCCTTGGAGCATCATACCCACTTCTTCACAGACTCTGGGGCTTGAATTCTGGACATAATGCTTACTTAGCGAATAGCTTACCAACTACACTACCTCTCCCGCCCTTATGGCCACAAATCTAAAGGAGGGAAGGGCTCTCGGGGCAATTAACAAAAGTCCTCAAGTTTCCTTTGCTCCTCAGGGGGACAGGTTGTTTTTCAAGCCAACATCCAGCTAAAGTCGAAAGAAAGATTAGGAGAAGGCGAAGGTGAGAAAGGGGAGAGGAAGAAGACAGGAAGGGGCGGGGAAAGAAATGGCAAGAGAAGCCAGAGTGGAAAACAAAGCCTCTCCCCAGTGCCAAAGGCTTCCTGTGAGCTGATTTTCTCCTGACTAAGTCCCCCATTGCCATGGCCTGAGCTTTGCCCCATCCTCTCGCCTGACACACACGGGATCCCAGCTCCCTCCTTTCACAAAACAGCAACAGCCAAAAGGAAGGGAGACACTGGTATCGAACAATGCCAACACGATCCCTCCTTTTCTCCGTGAACTAGACCTTGGGCCCAGCGATATGGCTCTGCAGGTAATGGTGCTTGCTGCTAAGCCGGACATCCTGCTTGACCCCTGAAACTCACAAGGTGGGAGAATCAGCTCCCTCCATTTGTCCTCTGACCTCTGCACATGTGTTGTGGCATGACACACACAAATAAATAAACACATTTTAATGAGTAAAGGAAATATATTACACATGGGGGGCCCTCCTGCTGCCTGGGACAGTTAGAGATGAAATGGCTCTTCCCTGGACCCCGTGAAGCTGAAAGTTGAGAGGAGGCAAATATAAGCCAGTGAATGAGACACATGGGCCCTGGGGTAACCTATCTGGGCTCCCCACACACAAATTCCTGAGACACTATGCCCCGGGTTTTGTTTTTATTTTTGTTATTTATGTGTGTTGTGTCTATGCAAGAGTATATCACGTGTGTCTGGACACCTGTGTAGGCCAGAAGAGGGTGTCATCTCCCCTAGAGCTGGAGTTATAGATGGTTGTAATCCACTTAACATGGATGTTGTAAGCAGGGGACCAAGACCTGTTCATAGACTACCATTTAGCAGGGGACTGATGTAGGGATAGTGCTGGGTAAGGATGTCAGTCAGATTTCCTTACTATAACAAACTATCTGAGGCCACTACTTATAAAGAGAAAGGTTTGTTCTGGCTTACAGTTTCGGAGGTTTGAATCCATGAGGGATTGGTCTGGGGCCAGGCAGCAGAAGTGGGTGGTAAAACAAAGGCACGCACCTCAGTTGCTAAAAGTGCAAAAAGAAGAGAAGGAAGACACACCCTCCGTGGCCTGCAGACCTCTCACTAGGTTCTTGCACTTCCCGAGAGCACTACCCTGAGATCATTTTAGCATATAAGCCTTTTGGGGGTATTTAATATTCTGGCCATAGCAATGCACAGTCTCAAGACCATGGGCACACTGAGTGTGCAGAGACCTGGACAGTCGGCTTTCCAGTCTTCAGGAAAGACTGACTTGAGTTGTCCCCTGAACCCTGGATACCATCAGTCCAGAGACTGAGCGAGGGGACACCCCTCCACCATGGCCAGTGACCGTCCTCCAGGATGAAAACTGACCTATCAGAGTTGGGATAACACTATCAAGAGTCCCAGATGTCTCTTTTCTTCTCCATCCAACACCTTTCCATTTTACTGGACCAAGAATCATGCCAGCACCAAGCACTTCATATCTGAGACAAGATATCTGGACTCAGACAAAATGCAGAAACAGAGCTTGAAGCCCTCACATCCCAGAAAGCCCTGTGCAGGGCTCTCCCCAAGGCCCCCACCTTGTAGCTCATCTGCTTACATCCATTATTCTTCTGAACCAGCCCTGAAGGTGAATGGACAACGTTTTTCCTCTCTCCCTAGAGTGATCTTTTAGAAATACAAATTGGGTCATCCCTCCCCCTGTATAAAGACTTTTATGGCTTCCTCTGCCCCTTAGAATAAAAGCCAAGTTCCTTACGCATTCTGTGGGGCTCTGGATGTCTGCGTCTCCCACAGACCACACACGGTTTGTCTGTTTCTCACCCACGTCTGTCTTCTCACTCCTACTCATGTGATGCAAGCCACTTTCTTTCCTCCCCCAAGGCCCTGACACCAAACTTCAGCTTAAACAGGGCCTCCTCAGAGACTCCTTCTCCAGACACTCATTGCCACGAAGGACTTCCCACACTGCACCGTTCCTCTCCCCAGACCCAGGGATCCTTCCCTTTGCAGCACGTGCTCCACAAATGTGCGTCCTTCCTTGTGGAGAGTCAGATTTGCCCTCCCTGGTTCAAGTTACACTAGAAAAGCCTAGGGCAGGTATATGAGGGCTCCTCAATAGCTGTTTGTTAGATAGATGAATTCATTTACTAAGTCAACATTTATTGGGCCTTCCAAATTGTGACAAGGATCAAGTGAACGAACAGGACTCAAATATGAATGGTTTTCCTCAGCTGACATTTCTGCCCACAGCAAACTGGCAGGCATCAGCCTGGCTAACCACTGCCCGCTTTGGGATGTGTCCAGTGCAATCTGAACAATAGCAACCATGGAAAAGGTCAAGGATTCCTCACAGTTCGCACAACAAGGGCCATTTGCAGCCCAATCATTTGAATTAATCTCCTGACTGATCTATTTTTGTCAAGCAAGCAAATAAATACATATTGATATTTAAGAGGCTCGTGCATGTGGTGTTTGCTAAAATATGACTGCATTTTCCATAGTCATTGTCTCTGGAAGCTCATTCCCAGCTGTGCTGGCTCATTTATCTAATCTGCAGTGAGTATAGTATTGATCCAAGCAGCCAGGGAGGAGACATTAGCCTGGTCACATGCGTGGTTGCACGGTCACTTCACGGACTGACTGAAGGCAAAAAGCCATGCTAGGAAAGTCTGGAAGTCATCCCTCTGCTGGCCTCCCTACCCCTGAACGATGACACGCACACACACACACACACACACACGGTGACATCTGAGTTTACAGGACAGGGACAGTATGATGGCAACTTCCCAAGCAAACAATCCTACCCCCACAAAAGGCTCTTTCCATCCCTTTCTTCAATATTTTGTTACTGGTAATACTTCACAAGTGTAATACTTAATGCTTGCGAGGATGAACCAAATGGACATTCTCTCATGCTGCTTATGCAGATGCAAATGAACACGATCAATTGGACAGTCAACGTAGCTCTTCCTATTCTCTGACCCTGAAATTCGACTTCTCGGAGCCAACTCTCAGTAAATAGTCATGCATGTGTTTAAAGTCACACAAATATTCCAAAACAGGGAATGGGTTAACAGAAAAAACTAGTGTATTTCTTCATAAGCAACACTCTTTAACCATGGAAAGCATTTGTGAATAATCACGTGGGGTGGGACGAGAGGGAGAGAAACAGCCCTCAAACAGTATAGACAGCTTGTAGATCATCATTCAGAAGTGTTTCAACCTGCAGTTATACATAGAAAAACTGCTGTGTTGATTAAAGGGAGGGTTGTCACAGGGAAAGAGATAGTGCTCTACAATTCTACATTCTCAATTCAAATCCACATTTGAAATGAGAAAAACAAAAGGGTATGTTTTGAAAATGCATATGCCAAAATATTAAGTCTGTGCAGGGTGTCAAGGTTTCTTCTTTCTAAGAGATTGTTGAGATTTTTCAAATTTTCTAAATTGAGTATTTTTGTAGAATCAAAAAGAGAAAAAGTTCAACTTTGTTTGCAGATACACACATCTGGCCAGTGAGGACCTACTATCCATGAGGTCTGTGAAGCCACAGTGGAGGCGTGAAGAGATACAGGAGGAAGGGAATAACTTGTGTAAGGTCTGGGAACTGGGGCCTGGGTGCAGTGGTGCACACCTGTAATCCCAGTACCTTGGAGGTAGAAGCAGGAGAATCAGGAGTTCAAGGTCATTTTTTGATGTCTTAGTTACTGTTCTAGTGCTGTGAAGAGGCACCAAAACCAAGACAGGTCTTATGAAAGAAAGCATTTAATTGAGAACTTGTTTATAGTTTTGGAGGGTTAGTGTATGGTCAAGATGGCAGGAAGCAGACAGGCAAGGCACCAGAGCAGGAGCTGAGAGATTTGTATCCTGATCCACAGGCAATAGGCAGAGAAAGAGAGGAAGAGATTGGACCTGGTGTGGGTTTTTGAAACCTCAAAACCTACCCATAGTGGCACACATCCTCCAACAAGGCCACACCTCCTCATCCTTCCTGAACAATTCCACTAACTGGAGACTAAGCATTCAAACATAAGAGCCTATGAGGGACACTTTCTTTCAAACCACCATACTTGGCTACATAGTGAGTTTGAGACCAGCTGTTACACAGAACCCTGTCCCAAAATAATGATAGTAATCATAGTAAAAGATTTTTTTAAAAGGCTTGGAGATGTGAAGATATTTCATCTGCAGAACATGGTAAGTTGTTTCGCTTGGCCAGTTGGGAGGCACAAAAAAGGCAGTAGAGGGTTAGACCAGATGGGTTGGAAACACTCCTAAATCAGACACTTGGGAGCTGTTAGGTCATGTGATGGGACTTAGAGAAGTGGCATTTTGGGATGCTCTCTCAGGACAGTGTCTGCAGGCAGGTGTAGAGATTGCTTGGATGGACCACACTATAGGCATGGCACGAATAGAGAGGCTGGAATGTGGCCAGGTGAGAGATCAGTGGATAGAGTCATTGGACTACTCCCTGCCCATCTCCCAAGACCTGCCATGAGCTCACTGAGGCAGAGGTTAAGAGCCCATGGTGCCAGAATTCCTGAGATTCACTCTGGCTTGACCACCCACAATTTTGTCATCATAAGCAAGCTATATGACCTCTGTGCCTCAATATCTTCATTTTCATGACACCATGTCCCGAGCTGTCGTGAAGACACAGTGAGGACACAGGCGAGTACTTAGCCCAGGGCCTAGGACAGAGCAACAGTACTGGCTAGCCGCCATGAGTCCTCCGACTGGACGTTCCCTTGAGAGAGCTTGCCTGCAGGAGGCCTATATCCAAGGCGTGCAGCAGGAGTCACCAAAGAGTTAAAATGCTGACAAAGTCGAGATCACGGAAAGACTGGAAAGAAGTTGGTCACAGCTTTGTGGTTAAGTTCCGGAATCAGAGACCAGGGTAAGATCAGTGTGTCAGGACAGAATTTCTGAGCCCCTAGCCGATGACAAACCCCTGGGCATGGCCACCTCTTTTCTGCTTGAAAGTCATTTGTTGTGACTCCGTGGGTACAATACAACTTCCCTCACTGAAGAAGACTACAACAGTTCCTGTCCCCAAATCAAGGTCCATGCACTCACATGGACTTAAAGGAAATAAAGAGTCCCATTGCCCTCTTACTCACCTCACATCCACTAGTCCCAAATGTGAGGTGTAAGTGGCTTCTTTAAAAACTGAAGGGCTGGGAGCAGAGCTTCCTCTGGTCTGAGTGGACAGGAGAGGTTGGTGGGAGGAGCCATGGCCCCAGCAAGCCCATCTACACTCACAACTCCAGGACCACAGAAGTGATAAACAGGCTGGCTCACTACAAGGCAAAGACACTCGCAATCGATCCATGCCTTTAGGGCTGGGCTACAATTTAAGGAGAGGCAAACAGAATAAAAAGGCCTATTTTCAAGAGACTCATTTGAACCCAGAGAGGGGCCGTAATAATGTGCACAGCAGCTCTGTTTAATTCGTCCTGGCTCTCTCAGAATAGCCCTGAGATAATCAAAAGGAAGTGAAGAGGAACCACCCAGACTCCGGTTCAGAAGGGATGCAGTAATTAGCATCCATGCCTGGACCCCGCTGTCAGGCAGAGCCTTGGCTGCAGTGGGGCCTCCTGCTGTCTTCCAGTGGCGGGAGACACTTTGGTCCTTCCTCTCTCGTCCTGCTGTTGGGAAGCACAGAAATGACACATCCATGACCATATTTCTGAAATCATCTCTCAAAGAGATAAATGACTTCTGCCAGGCAGCATGGTCCGACCTGAGGCCTGGGAATAGATAAATCCATTTACTCAGAAGCTGGGGTCCATTTTTCTCCCAGGGCCATCCATAACCCCATCTCTTTCCATGTTGGAGACGCTCAGTGTGATGAATGGATCTCGGTCACAGACAAGAGGTCAGATCCTCTTGGGAAGGCACCGGCAGCCAATCACAGGGTGGCCTATATACAGCCTGTTCGGGGTTCTTTGAGCGTAAGTAGCCTCTACACCAATGGTCTCCCAGGTGGAGATGTGCTCCAAGCCAGAAATCCTCCTTTCCACACTCAGCCTCTTGCACTGGGCCCGAGCAGGAGGAATCCTGCCTCGAAGAACAGCAGAGACCTAGTGTTTCCAGCTGCAATCTCAGCACAAAGGAGGCAGGGGTAGGAAGATGTTGAAGACCCTGTCTCGGTGAACAAAGCACTGGGGCCTCTTGCAGCTGGACAGAAAGACTGGCTGGGACCAGAGGGAGACAGTCCCTGAAGCCTGGCCCTCAACAGACCGTCCCAACGCTCGCCTCCTCCAAGAGCAAAACGGGCCTCACGAAGATTTCCCACTGTTGGCGATGAGGTTCCACAAGGCAAGGCCACAAAGATCATCTTCTTTGTTAGACTGTTGCTTGTTGTCATTGTCAACTTGGAACAGTCTAGAATCACTGGGGAAGAGCGCCTCCATGCGGGGCTGCTAGATAAGATGGGAAATAACACTATTCCTTCCATCCAGATCCCAGGCTGTGTAAGTGTAGAAAGAAGACAGAATACAAGTTACCATAAATACATTTATTTCTCTCATTCCTTTACTGTGGATGTGACATGACTAGATGTTTTAAGTTCCTACCTCGATTTCCCCCAAAGGACGGACCGTAACCTGGATTTGTGAGCCAGCGAGCCTTTTTCTCTCCCTGAGTTGCTATTTGTCACAGCAAGAGAAATGGAACTAGAATGTTCTTCTCGCTCCTCGCCGCCTTCCTGGTCTCCCCACCTTCCCAAACCTCCATTTCCTCACCACAAAGAGGGGGCTCTTGCCTTCATCCTGTAAGGATTTGACGAAACCAAATACATCCTCTGGTTAAAATACAAGGGCGGCACTATTCCATCCTGACCAATCAGATCACGGCAGAACCTCTGGTCCAGCGTGTCTCAGCCTGAGCTACATGTTAGCATCCCTGCAGTACTGTAAAAATAAATGGAAGACTGAAGCCCAAAGCCCACCCCAGGTTGGACAGCTCCACCTCCTGGCTGCTGGTGGACGTGCACCTGTGCTTTTCACTTGGTTTTAGCCTGGAGGCTGAGAAGTAACTCCAGGACTTTTCCGTGTGCAGCCAGGATAAGTTCTGGCCATGACCCTCACACCCATCCCCTTCCTATGTACTAAATGGTTGACTGAGTCCCATGAGATTTCCAGGGGCTTCCCACGGAGAGGTAAAAGAAAGACCGCACTCTGGTTGTTGTGGTCATTTTTTGATTGTCAACTTGACTAGAGAAGAAACACCTAGGGCACTTGGTGAGGACCGCTTTTGGATTTTCTGTGAAGGCTTTTCCAGAGAGGATTAACCATGTGGATATGAACTACCCCGAATGTGGACAGTACCATCCTGTGGGCTAGAGTCATGGATGAAGGAAAAAGGAAGAAGGAAACAGTCACTGAGGAGCACCAGCATTCTGCTTTCTCTGCTTCCTGATCCTCTAAGATGTGAGCAAGCAGCCTCCTGCCACCACGACTGAGAACTGGTCCCATGGCCACAGTGCCTTCCCCGCTCCAAGGGTCTGTATCCCCTTAGCCATGAGCCAACATGGATCTCTCCATCCTTACATCGCCCCTTGTGAGGGCCACAGCAAAGAGGAAAGGGACAAACACTGTCTGGGTCACAGCAGTGGGACACCGTAATATAGAATTAAGACAAACTACATTTCCAAGATGCCCTGGCAGCCAAGACATAATTTCAGTTTCAGGAGACTATTTGGCAGGTGAGTCCAGGCTACCGTCCTTGTGTTTCAGCTTGTCCAGAAGCGCCTGCAGGTGCCCTGGTTAGTCAGGAAGCAGAGCAGACCCAAGGCCATTCTGCTTCGCTGTTGTGCATGTGGCTGGCTGCTTTCTGAGTCCTCCACATGTCTCGTGGTGATAGAGGTGGGGACCCCCCCCTGGTAGCCAGCTCTGCAGTACGGCCCCAGGAGTGATTTCTGGAGATCCAGCTGAGCTCTGCCCCTCAAGCACTTCTCAGCCTCCATGCACAGCTGGCTTTCTATCAAAAGTCCCTCTTTTCTTCAAACAGCTGACGTTATTTTTATTATCTGCAACTCAAGAACCCTGATTCATGGGGATGGAGCCATGGCTCAGTGGTTAAGAACCCTGATTCATAAAAGTACATTCTTCCCAACCTACCTGGCCTCGGGAGTGGGACCCACATTGAATTAGTGACGGGGAGATGGCATTGAACTCACTAACTCGGGGCCGGAGACGGGGACCTCTGCTCTCACCCTCAGAGGGCAGTTGCCTGATGTAAGCCTCGGTGCCCACACACGTGCAGGACTGACAGAGGAGCTGCCTGCACCCGCTGAGCTGAGTCCCCCCAGGGCTCAGTCACTGTCCCCACGCTCCGGCGGTACGAGGGGTGGCGCAGTTCCTGTTGGGAAAGAACTTTCCGGTGGAAGAACCAACCAAAGCAACGTCTCAAGAGCGTCGGTCTTGGGACTTTGGAAAAGAATGAAGTGTAGGCCAGAAGAAGGGCTGGTGGAGGAGGACATGGCCTCTGGGCCTGGCTGGGCGTCTCAAGGCCACAGCAGGAGCAGGTCAACCATTATACCGGCCAGCATCCCAGCTCTTGCCTCTTCGTGGTCTTAATACGTGTGGTGGTTTGGATGAGAATGGCCCCCATATATCTGAATACTCGGTCCTCAGGTGGTAGAACTGTTTGAAAGGGGTTAGGAGGTGTGGCCTTGCTGGAGGAGGAGTGTCACTGAGGGCTGGCTTGGAGGTTTTGGAGACTTGTGCCATTCCAACTACCCCAGTGCATTCTCATTCTCTCTCTCTCTCCCTCCCTCCCTCTCTCCCTCCCCCTCCCTTCCTCCCACTCGTGGATTAACATGGGAGCTCTCAGCTGCTTCTCCAGCCGCCTGCCACCTTGCCTTGCTCTGACGCCATCACGCACTCTAACCTCTGGAACTGTGAGCCCAATTAAACTCTTTCTTTTATACGTTGCCTTGGTCATGGTGTTTTATCACAATAATAGAAAAGAAATTAACACAGTATCTAACTCCCTGCCAACTGTGAGGTGAACAAGTCACGTGTGGCTGCATTTTATAGACAGGGACACAGAGGCTCCGAGGCAGGGGTCCAGCTCAAGGTCAGAAGAGGAGTTTCTGAGGAAGAAGAATGCAAGCCCACTCTCTTGTGATATCAGGTCTGGTCTTCTTCCCCCGACCCCATCAGTCCTGTGGGCCCCGGTGCTTGGCAGGGGCTACACCTGCTGGTCAAGCAGGTGCTCTCACCGAACTGCCTCTGGGCCTCAGAGACCCCGTTTCAGAACTGAAGATGGATCCCAGGCCTCTGCTGAAGAAGACTAGTACCCCTGGAATGAGGGTAAACTCAGAGCTCTGTCCACCTCAGCCCTGCCAGTCTCCTGGCTGTAAGGACCTAGCAGCGACCCGGAGTAGTAGCTCATCACCTCAGAGCGGCAGCTTGCAGTAAAATGGACCAGAAGTAGTGCCTTGTTTGCCGCCAAGGTCTTCGGAGAGACGAAAGCAATGAAGGACATGAAGGCCTTGGTCACCCTTGAGACCCAGCTGTCTGTACTCCTCCACTGGAGCATGAGGGGACCAGAGGGACTGTACACACCCCGGGGTGGGCTTTTGTCCTCCTGACTCCTGTTTCCTGTCTCCAAGTCCCACTTCCTTTTTCTCTCCTTGGCTTCGCCCTGACATCCCCCTGCCTTATCTTTGTCCTTCCTGAGGCCTCTTCCCTGACGAGGAAGGGGAAACTGAGAGTGTGGTAGCAGAGGGGACAGCCCCACGGTGGGAGGAAAGCCCCAGCAGCAGACTCTTGAGGCCCAGAGCTCAAGCTGGCTTTGGTGGTGGCCCTGCATGGCCGAGGTGTCCCCTTTTGTTTCCAGTGTCTCCGTGCCACTGTGCTATCCCACAGCCGGCCCTGTGAGAAGTTCCATCCCATTAACTCCTCGGCATCACCATGGTAACACAGGCTCCCGACTCTCCCAAAGACAGGAGATGCTCCATTGACACCAGGGTAGGCCTGTACTCCATCCCCAGATGAACAGGGAGGGGTGGAGACTTCTCTCGTTTCCAGCGGAGGTCAACACTTGCCATCCTGCCGTGAACCCAGCACAGGGCTGGCCCCAGGATCCGGCCTCCACCTACAGCAGCCACAACCCCCGAGTGCGTTAGCAGATGGCTTTCCACCTGGTTGATGTTAACTTCCCAGGATCGCATCCCCGCCTTGTCTCTCTGAAACACTGATATCCAAGCTGGCTCATCACAGACCCAGCGCTCACGCAGCAGCAATCCACAGCAATAGCAAACTCAGGCTTTCTCCTCGACTCCTGTTGTAAACATCTGAAGTCTATGTGTGGCTCCTCCCACAGAGCAGAGAAATGGAAGGCCAGAGAGGTTCAGGAATGCTGTGAGGACTTAACTTTTGAACCAGGGCTATATTCTACTTGGCATATTTAATACTTAATAGTTCTTACGGTGTGACAGGCACTTTATTAGGGGTGTGTGTGTGAGTGTGTGTGTGTGTGTGTGTGTGTGTGTGTGTATGAGTGTGTGTGTGTGTGTGTGTGTATGAAAAAGGACTATTTGTGGGAGTTGGTTCTCTCTTCTACCATGTGTATGCTAGGGACTGAACTCAGGTCGTCCAGCGTGGCTGTAAGAGCCCTACCCACTGAGCCATCCTGCTGGCCTGTAGTCTCCTAAGAAGTAGGCACTGTCAATTCACTTTACAAATGAGGAGACTGAGGCACAAGTAAGTCGGGTGACTGGCTCAAAATCACAAGAAAGGCTGGAGCCTAGATCCAAGTCCGGGCAACTCATTTCCCTAGTTTGTGGCCAGAATCACAATTCTGGGATGGCTGTAATTGTACCAGTCCTCGCTCCCAGATACATTCCACCACACTCTGAAGTCAAGAAACCGACCACTTGGCCATCGGCCATCTCTCTGGAATCTACACCTGACTCTTACTGAACTGGCTGGCCTCTCAAAGTGACCACCATCCCCGGCTGGCGTGGAGGGTTTTATCTCCCGGCCAGCCCAGAGCTTTCTTTTCCAGTTTGCCCTGCTCTCAGAATGCTCTTGCCTTTCTGCTCACAGTTGTGGGCTTTAAAAGGCTCCCATTTGGAACAACAGACGGGACTTGTCTTCTTCAGAGAAAAGAGCCCTCTGACGCCCTCACAAGGGAGGTCCCCCCTGTCCTCGTACGTTCAGCCTGTCTCCAAAGACCATTAACGCAATCAGTTAACAAGCGCCCTGCTCTAATAGAAAGGAAGGAAGAGGAGGAGCATTGTTAGTGGTTTGAAGGGGAGAAGAAATCATAAAATCCATCAAACCTGTATTTGTCTCATTAAAAGTGTTCCTAATTTATAATGTCCTGGAATGCAGATGCCGCCCAGCTGCGCAGGCCTGGTCGTATTGCCTGGTACACACACTTCCCCCCTCCCGCTCCTGGGCCCCTCTCCCACCTCGCTGGGACTGCCATCAATTGCTGCTCATCAGCAGCACTTACAGTAAATGGATTCATTTGTGGCGATGGGAGCTGAGAGACAAAGGTGACAATATAATTAAGGTTTTTAATTCTATGCCTGAACAGTTAAGTCCAGAACTCATGATAATTAGCCGGCTGTAATGAAAGATCTTTAATCGTTATTTTCCCTTTGTTTCCTATAATTGTTCATTTTGGCCAATGACATTTGTCCTTTCGTTTGAATCCGGCTGCACGGTTCCATTGTGCCTATAAACTCCGAAGAGAATATGGTCATTTACGCGGAGCTGGTCATTCACAAAGTCAGTGGCGAGGTGGCCCCCGGAGCCCCTCACGACACTGCCACTGATGAGGGGAAGAGGCTGCGGTTACTGTCTGAAGGAGAAAAAACAAAACCTGAGCTCCCGAAATCCCCAGGCAGGAGAGGGAGCCCGGGCAGGCGTCGGAGAAAGCAAACGGGCCCTGCACAGAGGACCCGGCCTGAAGAGTCAGCTTGCAAAGTGGTTCTGGGAGACGGCTCTCACCACACAAGTGTTGGATTCTGGAGCGAGCATATTGTCTTTTCACGGTTTGGGGCTCTGTTATTAGGATGCCTCTTCTCGTTGCTTTTCATCCCTGTGCGTGTTGACTGGCATGCCCGCCTTTTGTAGCTCCTGAGAAGCTGAAACTGATTCTGTTTCAGTGGGAGGGTTGTTTTGTTTCTAGGGCGCTTCTTAGGGCTTGCACCTTGGGCTTCAGAAAGCTTAGTAAACACATCACTCACATGACAAATACTTCTAGAGGGACTGTCCCATGCCAGGCAGGGCCTGGGATGAGTAGACACTCACCAGCCCCTGCTCACGTGGTCTCTACAACCTAAAGGGTCAGCCTCTCTCCAGAGCTGCTGCGCTGGCAGAGACACCCTCCCCTTGCTGGGGATGTTTGAATTCTGCTTCAACCAGGAGTCCCACTGGACAGGTTTCCTGAAGGTAAAGACTTCTCAGAAGCCAGAGCAACAGCCCAAAGGCTAGAGCCTCCAATGTGGAGATGGAGGAAGCGGGGTTTGGGTCCTGCCTCTCAACTGCCAGGACTCAAGAAGACTCTCACCCAGGAAAACCGAATGGTGGGCTTGTGATAAGAAAGGGAAACGGGCCTTTGACAAAATGAAAGGGATGTAGTAAGGTGCATTGGGGCTAACCAAATCTGTGTGACTTTGTGACATCCCAGTCCATCTCTCCTGACCTGAGTCATGCCAGCGGCATGCACAGACCAACTCATCTCCCTCTGGAGAGGACAGAAGACAATCAACACCTCCTCAGCATCGCCCTCAAGTTCTAGATGGGTGTTATCTCCTCTCCAAGTTTCCTTTAATTACCTGAGGAGGGAGGCAGGCTACCACAATAAAAATAAAAATAAAAAACCCTCGCCAGGCCACCACAATAAAAATCCCCTTCCTTGTCCTCATCGTGTTCACACAAAGTCAGAGAGGTTGTTTGAAAACCGCAGGGCACTTCTCTGTAAAAACCTTCACCAGCTCCCCCAGGTCCTGAGGGGAAAAACATCTCAGCCCTGAGTACAGTCAGGAGTGAACGCTGCCTGCCAGCCTCTGCGCTCACCCCAGGCCTTCCCTCCAGGCTAGCTGCTCAGCCCAGCATGGAGCAAGCTCATTTCAGCAACTGACCTTGGTCCATGCTGTTCCCTCTGCCTAGGGACAAGCCCCCCTTCCAACTTCCCTCTGCTTGGTGAATGGTGTCCTTCTCCCAGGCCCTGCTAAAAATGTCACTTTCCCAGTAGCTGTCTCTAAATGATGTTGCTATTATTTTATTTCTGGGCAAGCTTCCTGTCGTGGTGCATAAATTCATAGAGCAGACTGAAGAGTGTGTTTACTTTCTGCTTTCAGCCAGGGACTGTGAGCCCTGTGAGAGCAGATCTGAAGCTGTGACCTCAAACCTAGAATAATGACCAGTACAGGAAGTGCCCAGGCCCGCTGTATTAGCCCTCGAAGTCAAGCCAGACCCGCTAAGCTAGCCCTCAAAGGCCTTGGTTTGAGTGAAAAGAGACCAAAGGCATCTAGAACTCCTCGAGGCTAATGAGAGCCCAGGATGGTATTGTGTGTGGAGTTCGTGAGCCTGAGCGCCTACCCTGGGGTGCCAGCTGTGACAGAGCCAGGGTTTCTCAGGTGGAGGCGGCCAGAGGCCTCTCACTTAAGGGCAGCACCATGGCCCAGTTCTGGAGCGGGCTCTTCCACAGTGAGCCTTCTTATTGGTCATTCTCCTGTACAACAAAGCCCCGCTTCTCCGCCTTTGGGATTCCGGAGACTCTACCCAAGCAAGTCCCCTGCCTGTGTTCCCACCTTCTTCCACCACAGGTTCTAAGAGGAACCACACACATCAGTCTTGAAGTTGAGGTCACTTTCTCAAGTCCAGTTCTTCGACCCCGCTGCCTTCTTACTATAGCCCCTTATGCAGAGAAAAGGTCCCTCGGGCTGAAGCACAGGCTCATCGTTCATGAAGAAACGCCCATCACCTTCTTCCAGGCTAACCTGTGCTAACCGTCCAGGGTACAAAAGGTGAACCGCTTCTCTCTGTCCAGTCCCTCTTCAGACCATCTCATACTCCTTTGGGCTCCTGCTGCCGACCTCCAAGAATAGAGGATTCTTACTCACTCTCTAGTCCAGCTGGATCATCGTCCCAGAGTCCCTCTCCAGCAGTGTGGGCCATTCATTTATGCCCTGGCAAATATTTAGTGACCACCCACTGTGGGCATACTGTAGGTGCTCCACATGAATCCCTGCTCTCTTTCATGCTAGGCTGGTAAAGAGCAAACCTGTGAGTGTGATCATTTCCCATGAGTCTGGCATCATGAAGGAAAGAAAGCTGAGCCCTTGGGGAGGCTGTGTTCAAGCAGACAGTTGTGGGCAGACCATCCTGGCAAATTCTTCCTAAGCTGGCTCCTCCTCTTCCTGGACAGTGACATCTCCATTTCTGTCTGTTTTCGGCTTTTTTTTTTTTTATGTGTATGAGTGTTCTGCCTGCATGTATGTATGTGTACCACATATGTTCCTGGTACCCTCAAAGTTCAGAAAAGAGTGTTGGATCCCCTGGAATCCCCTAGAGTTGGGAACCACCATGTGGTTGCTGGGAACCGAACCAGGGTCCTTTACAAGAGCAACTAGTGCTCTTCACCATCTGTCCAGCCCCCATTTCTGTTTTCTTGACCAGAAAACCCAGAGTCCCCAGCTCAGTCTCATCAGGCTGCTGACACCAGCGCTGTGTCTTCTCTTGGAGTCCCTCCCTCTCACTAGGGTCAAATTACCACATCTGGTTGCTCTCAGCCTCCTGCCCCACCCTTGACCCTCTGAATCCATCTTCTCACACTGCTGCCACCTCTGCCTTCTAGAAGCTTCTCCAAAGCACATCTGCCTTCTAGAAACTTCTCCAAAGCATGGTCCTCTGCTGCCTGAAGACCTGTGGTGGCCACGGAGTCCTTTCGGAATAAATCCCCCATTCGGAGCTTGGTGACCAAGGTCTCTGCCACCTTGCTCTAACCAATCATGCTGGGTCTTGTCATGATAACAGCTTGTCCCTCCAATACCCCAACCAAGCCGTGGATTCACCTCTTGCCAACTGTCTTTCTAGTCATGCTGTCTGTCCCTCTTGTCCAGAGTGTCTTCTCTGCCCTTAGTAGCTTAAGTGACCAAGCCTGCTGCCTCCTCCATAACCCTTCACTCAGGCACTATAAAAACACACTACATACATCCCCTACACACCCATATCACACACACACACACACACACACACACACACACACACACACACACACACACACACACCATAGAAACAGCCCATACATCCCACACCTCCACACTCCCTATCTCATTGTGATTAACCTCAGATCCTCTACTCCCGGCTGCCCCCACTGGGAAAGGCGCATCCTCAAGATCACCCAGCAGGCCTGAGTGTCCAGCTTCTGTGCTTCGCTTGGTGAGCTGAGTGTCTGGAAAGCTCACACCCACCCAGGAGGCCTGTGGGGGGGGGGGGCTGGCCCCTCCCCCAAAGATGGATGGTTCATTCACCAGCACAGGAGGAGCAGAACTCATAGTCACCTTGAGCAAGGCCTTCTCCCCTGGCCAGCGCATCTCTCACTGGAGACAGAAGCGCCCACGTGCCTGCCTGCCACCAGCCGGCCACAAGGTGACTTCAAGTTACTCTGGGAACCCCACAGAGGAACCCAAGAATCCCTTCTACCTGTAAGGGGAATTTTAAAGAGTCCCATTATCCCTCGCACCTCCGGTTCTCTCCTCAGTGAAATGGGAGCACAGGGCAGCTTGGCCTGACTGCATTGCCGGGGAAGGCTGGTGAGGTAAACCGTGGTGGATGATGCCAAGTGGGACCCACCAGACTGCATTCATTTTAGACCGAGGAGGGAATGGACCCTGCCCCCACCCCCACGCTAGGGTCCTACTCTGAGAGACAGAGGCATGGAGGGCACCGCCTGCAGCATCCTCCCACCTCAGAAACCCAGGTCCCTGCACTATCTACCTGCCGGAATTCAACAGGTCAACAGCAGCCATTTGCAACTTCTGAATTGTCTGCTGGCAACCACCAGGCTGACCGGCCCTTTCCAGATAACGGCCATTCAGGCTTCGAGGCTGTAAGAACAGCATCACTACCACCCCTATTTACAGGCAGAAAAACTGGGGCTCAGAGAAGTGTCATTTCTGCCCCCCAAGATCGCACAGTTTCTGAGTGGTGGGAATGAGGCCCAAATGTGGGTTAGCCTGGTTTCAGAGATACTACCACAGCCTGGCTGTCCCTGCCTCGGGATACTTGTTCACTCCAGAAATCACCTTAGACAGACTCAGGCTAACAGCACCAGGTCCTGGAATAGAAGTTGCCTTCCTGATGTGAAAAACAAATGCTGGGCCATGTTGAGAGCAGTCGGAGTGGTGCCTGGAGCATCCTAATGCAGATGTGAGTCCAACTAACTGCAGGGCCCTACGCTTGGACCAGCTTCCTCGGGACCCCTGCACCTCCCATCCCTGCCACTCAGCTGAGGAAGAGAACTCAGCCTGAGGAGTCACAGGTGGGCCAGCAAGCCCAGCTCCACTCCCTACCTAGGTACCTTTGAGGAAGGTACTTGAGAGATGGCTTTCTCCTGAAGCCAGCTGAATCTCCAAGTTCTCCTTGGGACACATTGAGGGGGGGGGAGGCATAGCTATCCTGCCCATTTCATGAGGTGAGGACAAAACAGGACAGCAGAAGCCAAAGCCCTTTGTGGGCTGAAGAGGAGTGAGCCCGGGAGCTCACTGGGTGGCTGGACCAGGCTCTTGTTCGCTGGAGGACACACAAGAATCCTAGGACCAGAGACAGATAAAGTGGGGGGATGGGCAGTGTCACGTGTGTCTTGAACAGCAGGTCTTGGATGAAGTGGAGGGGGTGGGTGTCTTGGCCAGGCCCAATCCTCAGGCCCCACCCCCACTGATGATTTCTGGGGTCTGTGTCCCCAGGGCCTGCCAAGATCGTGGTGACAGCAAGTGCCATTCCTGATGACTGGCTCCAGCCACAGGGCTGTTCTTGTGCCCTTGAATCTATTAAACAGAGCAAAGTGATTAATTATTTTACTGTCTTTATGGCATCAACTTTAACTTGCTTCCCATCCAGATTTCCAATTACATAAGCCAGAGCCTTAAACTCAGGAGGACATGTATTATTGAACTATTTATAATCGGAGTTTTTCAGAGCAGAAAAAGCTCTGCCGGGCAGCAGCTACACAACCAAAATTAATGATTCGGAGACCCAAAGACAATCTTTCTGCAGTCAGAGGGGTGTGGGAGGCTGGAGGGGAAAAGCAGAGAGGTTGAGTCTGAATTAAGTATGGCAAGCCATTTCCCACTAAAGGACACAGACCCTCAACGGGAGGACGCGGCAGATGGAGTGGAGAATGGGAATCAGGACATACCCATGCAGAAAGCAAGCAAGCACCCCTATGTACCACTAGATCATTCTGTGGTTAGAAAGAAAGGTTTATGGTGATCAGAATGCCAAGGCTTTCTCTCAGGGGACAGAGAGAAGAGGAAAATGGTGGAAAAACAAGATTTTATAGGACAGCAGGGTGGGGTCTTTGAGGTGATACAGGCATCAGAATCTGTCCAGATTAACCAGATTGACCCTTGCCTGAGATAGTTGACCTTTGGGGCCAAAGAGAGGTTCCCGGTGAATAGACACTGCCTTAAGAGATCTGCTCTCAACCGGGTGGTGGGGGTGCATGCCTTTAATCCCAGCACTCAGGAGGCAGGTGGGTCTCTGAGTTTAAGGTCAGCCTGGTCTACAGAGTGAGTTCCAGGACAGCCAGGGCTACACAGAGAAACCCTGACTTAAAAAAAAAAAAAAAAAAAAAAAAGTCCACTCTCCTAGTAAACAGACTTCCTCCAGCTAGCCCTTCTTCAAAAAATTTTGTTCAAATACCACCTCTCCAAGGAGTCCTTCCCTAACCCATGATTTAAACTTGCCTTTAGGCTTGTTTACTTGATTACAATCCTGTTTACCCAGCCAAAATCCTCCTGTCTAGGACACGCCACCAGCACTGTCATGGCTGGAGGCCTTTGGGCCTAACACACAGGTTGTGTTATGGGTCCTTCAGAGATTCACAAGTCCAACCATAAATAAATGTTAATAAATAAGATGCTTTATTAAATACTGGCCATTAATAAATACCGGCCAGGTCCATAACCTGAGGCTGGGGATTCCTGGACCATGGTTCCCAGTTACATTAGTCAAGGGATTACAAAGGCAAATCTCTTCCTGCCTTCCTGCGAGCACACATCCTGACGTACCTCCTGCCCATGTGTGATCAAGCACATCCTCTGCAGTTGGGGCAACCAAGCTTGTTTACAGACGCACACACATGATGTCAGTCATCTGCCATGAACAACAGCATTACAGGAAGTTATCTGTCCAAGGGCAAGTGGGGTTTACACTTTAGGGGTGTTTTGTTTTATAGATCTCTGAAGCACAGTAATTTAAACTGAAAACATAACATTAGTCATCACAGGTGAAGGTGGCAGAATTGGAAGTGTGAGGGAACCTGAACTCCTGAGTCAGTATTGGAGTCCCATATTTCTGGAGCAGCCAGAATTAGCAAAACTCAAAACAGAATGTTCTATTAAATTCTAATTTCAGATAAGCAGTGAATACGTCTTCAGTTACAATGTGTCCCATATTTGGGACAGAGTGACCCCAAATGACCTTTCTGAAGGAGTTCTGGGTCCCCAAGATCACTGGGTTGTGTTTTGGAAAATGTCTTAGACTTTTAAATTTAGGCTCTGTTTATCAAAAATGATGCAACCAGCTGTCCTTTCCCTATGCATACCTATTTGTGTGCATGTGTATGTGGGTAAGCATGCATTCGGGTTTCTGTGCATGGGGTGGGGGCAGAAGTCAGTGTTAAATGTCTTCCTCAGTCACCTCTCCATTTTATTTTTTGAGACAGGGGCTCCCACTGATCCTGGAGCCCATCAGTTGGCTAGACTGGCTGGCCAGAAAGTCCCAGCGATCCTCCTGTCTCTGCCACCCCAGCACTAAAATTATGAGTGCATGGCTTTTACGGGAATGCTAGGAAAAGGAATCTGAACTTGGGTCCCATTCTTGCATGGCAAGCTCGTTACTGACTGGGCCATCTCCCAGCCTCTGGTTAGCCTATCTTTACCTGGCAGCCATACTCCTACCTATCAGAACATCAGCCAGGCTTCACAAGTGAGACATAAATGTTGTGTTCAAGCTGTCACACACTTGGAAGGTTGTCACAGCAGCTAGCATTTGTAAGCATGACTGAACATGACACCTCACCCACGCTCAGAGACAAGGTCTCACTATGTAGCTCTGCCTAGCCTAGAACTTGCTCTGTAGACCAGGCTGGCCTCCAACTCACAGAAACCTGCCTGCCTCTTCCTCTCCTGAGTGCTGGATTAAAGGTGTGCGCCACCATGCCCAACCTAACATTACTCTCTTGTGGCGCCAGGGATGAAGCAGTCTCGTAGACTGGTTGGTACTCATTCTAGGAGTGTGGTTGGAATTTTCTTTGGGCTGCCAAAAAGCTCCCAAATAAAGACAACAGAGACTTATTATTAATTATGAATGCTCCGCCTTAGCTTAGGCTTGTCCCACTAGCTCTTTTAACTTAATTTAACATGTTTCTATTCATCTATGTTTTGCCTCGGAGCTTTTTACCTTTCTTTCATTCCATATGTCCTACTTTCCTGTTTCCTCTGTGTCTGACTGGCTGGCCCCTGGTATCTCCCTGGCATTTCTCTTTCTTTCTTCCCTTCTTGAACCTAATTTCTTCTTCCTACATACTCTCCCTGCCCAGAGGTCCTGCCTATACCTCCTCCCTTGCTATTGGTTGTTCAGCTTTTTATTAGACCAATCAGGTGCTTTAGACAGGCAAGGTAAAACAGCAACACATCTTTACATAATTAAACAAATGCAACACATCTTTACATAGTTAAACAAATGTAACACATCTTTGCATAGTTAAGTAAATATTCCACAACATTCCCCATTTTTGTCTAAATAAAAAGAAAGGTTTTAGCTTTAACATAGTAAAATAAGAACATATACAATAAGAACAATTATCAAGTAAGAATTACATTTACAATATCCATTCCATTTGTACTTGGCAAATTCAGAGAAAATATTCCATTATCTATCCTACCTTGGTGAGTTCAAAGTTGTATACCTAATTTATTTTCTATCCTAACTTTTATTACCAACCCAAAATTATGAACCTCAAAACATTTTCCTAGATAAACAATTTAAGCTTTTATGTTTCTCAACCTTATAAACTTTACAAAAAGAAACTCTTACATAAGTTTCTTATCTGAATTTGGTAACAAGGAAAACTATAACCATCTCACCTTCAACTCCAATAGAGACCCAAGAAGGATATACTATTGCCTGAGTAAACAGGAAGTGCAGAGCAAGCAACTTCCAAAACTATAGAAATAACAAAGACATCTGACTACCTAAATAGTTACCCAAGGTTCCTCTGCAATGCTGGGGCATCAATCTTCAGTCTATAGGCCTAGAATATCTGACAGACTTTTCTATGAAGCAGGAATTTTGAAGAACTACTTTCCCTTGTCTTGGCAAAGTTCAATATCTTTTTACAAACCCCATACCAATGTAAATAAAGTATTTGAGATGAATAGGTGTCTTGTTATCCTTATTCCTATATCCTCACTAAATGATGACAAACATCCATAACCCACTGAATGAGCAACAACCACCCACCCTAAATCTTGGGAATATGGGCATTGTATTCTTAAAATTACTTCCTACTGTCTGGGGGCGACAGCATCCCCAGAGACCCTGAGAAAATTGAGATAATGGGCAAGTCCTAAGAAACCTAGCTATAACACTTGTCCAGTCTCTGTGCAATGGGAAAGTGCAAGGCTTATCTGCAGCCCTGGCTAGAATACTCTGTGAGGCTGGACCATCTCAGTTAGCAGCCTTGAAGTTGTTCTGAACACAGAAATCTGAGGAAACTGCAACAGAGGCATCTGATAGGCTGGGTCACCTGGACCACCCATTTTCACTGGTGTCTGGTCCCCTTGCTCTGAAAACACACAAACTTTCAAAGGTAACGTACATATCTGCATCAACACAAGTATGGACTGTGCATTGTACACAAGCCAGCCAAAGATGATTTTTTTTGTTTTATGTTTGAGCAGATAAAAGACATATGTCAATTTTATATAAGTTTTTATAAGTTTGTTTGGACTGTAAAATCAAACTGTAATATAAATCTCTACCCATGCCATATGAAAGCATAACATGTAATAATAAGTCATGAGGACTCTGTAACCAACAAGATTTATTATGTCTCATCCAGTCTGAGAGCTGTTCTTAGGTCAAAGGATCAGCATATACATCACCTGTCTTGTAGTTTTTCTAGGTTTATTCTTTATGTCTGTAGCCAAGATTTTCAGGGGGTCTCCCCCAATCAAACCTCTATTAATTTTGAAGGAATCCATAGCCTTTCATTTTCTGTGGAAACAAAAGCATAACCTCTCCCCCAACACAATACATTTCCTGAATTCCATTTTAAACTTAAGACATCCCTAAATTAACTAGGCTGGTTTAATACAGCAGTTCCTTTTACAATCTCATGTCTCTCAGCAACTGTTGTTCACTCATCAGCATTCAAAAAATTCAAAGTCAACACAGCACCATACAGGACCCAGACTCCTTGTGTATTTCCAATCTTTATGTGGCCTTTTTAAAAAATATTATTTTACTCTTTCTGTAAAAACTTTACTTAATTTTTAAAAACTATTTATTTTTTCCCACCACTGTCTATACCAATTTTATTTTATTTTTTCTTAAGCACACTGTAACCTGTTTAAAGAATTTTTTGGTCTGGACCTGTTTTGTTGTGCACCTGTTGCATTCTCTGGCTATGTGAGCCAAACCTTAAACTGCTAAACATGTAGCTAGGCCCTCCACTGTATGGCTCTCGTGGTTGCCTCCACCCCTTCCTTGGGTCCCTGAGAGCCAAGCCTTAAGCCCACTGGCCTGGCAGAGAGCTGCATTTAACTGGGAGCTGTGTTTAACCAAGAGCTTCATTTAACCAGTCCAGCTATAGGAAGTTGGTGCCCACACTGTGGCAGGTGTTTTTACTTACCATGCTGGTTGCTCAAATGTTCTGCTGCATAGCAGTACCCCTTAAAGGAGCCATATCTAGGTTTGGGGGGATTGTCTCTCTTTTTTTCAGCTTTCTCAGACCCTATGTGGAAATTCAGGCCCCATGTTGGGTGCCATTTGTAGTTGGAATTTTCTTTGGGCTGCCAACCAACTCCCAAATAAAGACACAGAGACTTATTATTAATTATGAATGCTTAGCCTTAACTTAGGCTTGTCCCACTAGCTCTTTTAACTTAATTTAACCTGTTTCTACTCACCTGTGTTTTGCCTTACAGCTTTTTACCTTTCTTTCATTCTGTATGTCCTACTTTCCTGTTTCCTCTGTGTCTGACTGGCTGGCTGGCTGGCCCCTGGTATCTTTTTCTTTCTTCCCTTCTTGAACCTAAATTCCTCCTCCTGCTCACCCTCCCTGCCCAGAGGTCCTGCCTATACCTCCTCCCTCGCTATTGGCTGTTCAGCTTTTTATTAGACCAATCAGGAGCTCTAGGCAAGCAAAGTAAAACAGCAACACATCTTTACATAATTAAACAAATGCAACACATCTTTCCTTAGTTGAACAAATATTCCACAACAGGGGGCATCCTCACTGGCTCTCCCTGCCTGGGCAGATATCAGTGAACACACCCTTGGAAGTTTCTCCCTTCCATAGATACATTTGGGGTATCACAGGGAAAGGGAGAATGGATTGAATTCTTTCTCAGCCAATATTCCAAAAGCCCTCCACTTAGTGTCAATAATAATTCTCATAGGCCCATAAACCGAGCACAGTCTAAGGCTAGGAGAGCCCAGAGTCTGAGCAGTCTCATGACAAAAACAGTGAGGAGAAGGAAACCACAGACAAGCCTGAGTCCCTGCTGGAGGCACAATATCCTCCAGCTTCAGGTCCCAGTGCCTCAGTGGCTAAATGATCAACCAGCCCAAGTATCAGGGTGGAAGTGGCTGGACCAGAAGATGTATCTCGGCTCAGGTGTATAGATTTTTGAAGTTAGGCCATGGAGCCATTGCAGCAGCTCCCAGGGAGTGATTCCCAACATAGCCCAGAGCACAGAGAGTTTTCTTTTTATTTGTTTTTTATTTTATGCCTATGGGTGTTTTTCCTGCATTTATGAATATGCACCATATGTGTACCTGGTACCTTCAGAGGCCAGAAAAGGGCACTGGATCTCCTGCAACTGGAGTTACAAATGATGGTGAGCCATTGTGTGGGTGCTGGAAACTGAATCCTGGTCTTCTGAAACAGCAGCCTGCATACTCAACAGCTGAGCCATCTCTCCAGCCCCTAAAAGCAAGATTTTGAAGTTAAACAGACATAAACTCAGGTCATGGCTTTGCTGATTTTTAACTATATGATTTTCTCTCTCTCTTTCTCTCTCTCACTCCTCTCTCTCTCTCCTCTCTCTCTCTCCATGTGTGAATGTATGTGTGCATACATGTGTATGTGCACGTGTGTGTGTGTGTGTGTGTGTGTGTGTGTGTGTTATTTCACCTTTCTGAACTCCAGTTTCCTCTCCATAAAATGAGCTAACACCAAACAAGTGTTACAGAATCACCAAGAAGGCCAGGGATGCAGCGCAGTAGAAGACTCGCCTGGTGCGTTAAACCCTCGCTTACACATCTAGCACTGCAAAATCATAATCATAAATGAATAAATATATAAAGTAAAATCACCCGAGACAGAAAACTAAAACCAAACAATAAGTAAAACCATCCAAGATAGCATACCCAAACACTCAGCTCATAGTCAGTGCCCAATAAAGGAAAGAAGATGAGGAGGCTGGAGAAGTGGGGGGAGGACCCTGCTTTTTAACCACTTCCTAGTTCCCATGAATATGAACATCATCCACCCCTATTTCTGTGGACCCACTTCAGCCAGGGCTGGGTTGAAGGAAGTGTTTAAGGTGCCTTCATCTTCCTTTCCAACAGGGCACCACAGAGTTCCCATCACCATAGAAACAGGGTTCCTAACAGAAGTTGGTCTCCTAGCTAGTCTAACTCCAGCCTTGCTCATTGGTGGTTGAAACCTGTCCCTCGGCATCAGAACAGACTGTGTGACCTACCTCGGGAACTCAGGCACTACTGCCAGCTTTGTCCCTCCAAGCCAGAGCCTTCCTTCTTCAGGAGAGAATGTGCTCCTGTGGACCTCTACCCTGAGGATGCAGGTGGCCTGGGCTCTGGCATCCCAATGCTCTTTCACAGCATCGTCTTTCACCTGCTCCCGGAAACGCTGCACCAGCTCCTCCGAGCCATTACCGTTCGTCATGTTTATCTGCATTTAGGTGCAGTGGGGATTCACATGCTTCGATCTGTCTTTGCTCATGAAGCAATGGCCCAAAAAATGGTAATGACACCTCTGATGCCGCAGCACTACTGCGTTCCTCAAGCCTAGGACTGCCAGACTCGACAAACAGAAGCACAGAACACCATGGCCCATTTGAACTGCACACAACCAACAGATTATTTTTGTTGGGTGTGCGGATGTGTGCAAGGTGTGGGGGGGCTGTTAGAGGGTTACATCAGCTGCCCTTCTTAATAGACGTCTACGTTATTTTTTGAGCCAGGGACTTTCACTGAACGTGGATCTCACTGATTCAAGTAGGCTGGCTTCATTGAGCTCCAGGGATCTGCCTGTCTCCTCTCGCCTCCAGTCTTGGGGTTACAGGCAAGCACACCTGCATCAGCGTTTATGCGGTTGCCAAGGTTCTGATCAGGTTCTTGTGTTTACACCGTAAGCACTCTACCTATGGAGCCCATTTACCTATGAAACCATCATTTTGAACCATTCTCCGTGGCCCAAAAGGTAACTTTTAAAATAAGTGTGTCTGTTGCTTTCACTACAGAATTACTTACTGTTTGTCTGAAATTCAAGTCCAGCACACTGTCTGTGTTTATCCAACGACCCTTTTTCTGGTATATCAGGTCAAGCTCAGATAAAGAACGTCCAGTTAAACAGGACCTAACGGGCAGGGGAGTTCTCCACACAGTCAATCTCACTTCCTCTTGCAGCTTCCACAGGGTCATCGGGGCAGGCCCAGAGGACCCAGTCCCTACTGCTACAAGGGAACAAAGCTGTCCCTAATGAAGAGGGCCTTCTTTTTTTTTTTTTTGGTTTTTCGAGACAGGGTTTCTCTGCGTAGCTTTGCGCCTTTCCTGGAGCTCACTTGGTGGCCCAGGCTGGCCTCGAACTCACAGAGATCCACCTGGCTCTGCCTCCCGAGTGCTGGGATTAAAAGCGTGCGCCACCACCGCCCGGCTGAAGAGGGCCTTCTTATTCTTCCTTGATCCCTCAGATGCCACGGACATCTGTGTCCTTGTCATCACACCTTTGCTTGCACTTAGTGGCTGCCCTACCGTTGGAAGACTTCTTTCTGACAACTTACATACATGTCCACCATCTTGATTTTCACCTGGCCAGGTAGCAGGAAGGTTCCACGGACTCAGAACTTTCGGTCCTAAAGCTGTGCAAGTCAAGCTGGAATGAACTGTCACTCTACTGTCCAAGGAAGATCACCTTGCACAGGACAGCTGCACTCTGGGGTCGAACACTGAATACTGCAGGTGTCAGTCCTGAGTACCTCCGTTTTCTGGCAGTGCCTGGAAGGAGGAAGGGGCAGTTTATGTTGTGTCTAGATTCAAGACAATGAGCTCAGCTCTCCACAGCAAGGAGGTGTGTATGTGTGTGTGTGTGTGTGTGTGTGTGTGTGTGTGTGTGTGTGTGTGTGTGTGTGTGTATGTGTGCAGTGTGCATAGCTGTGTGTATCTCCATCTCTGGGAATGTGCACAGGACAGATGTTGGAGTAGTGCAGGATACCCTCAAGCGTTCACGTGAAAACAGATACCCTTACTTACGAGCAGATGGAGTTTGGCCCAGGGAAACTCAACGCAGCGATTTTTCTAAGAATAATTTTAAGAAGACGGTGAGAGCATCTGAGTGCTCAACAATTTGCCAAGTTATAAAGCTTGTATACAATTAAATGTGGTGTAGCCATTAAAACCAACGATTGCGGTAAATACTCATGATGTACAGAAGTTAGCAGCAGAGTCGGGTGCCATTCTGTCTTCTCTTCCTCAGCCGATCAGGTTCACAGCAAGTTGAGAGGAAGGCAGAGCGGTTTCCTGAGTGTTTCGAGGAAAGATAAGCAGACATGGCCCGAAGAACCAGTTATTCCCCAAACCCTCTCCGCCTGGAGGCCAATAGGGGAATTGCAGGGGAGGCTGTGTTCTGTTATTAGGAGACTCCTAATTTCTTCCATCACCATCTTTGAGCCAAATCTCATAAGAAGGGAGAAGGTACTAAAGGCTTGTAGATAAGTCTGTGCTTCCTACCTATACCCATTGATTTCCTTGAGGGAGTGGCTCTGGGGCAGATGTAGGGCATGATATGAGAGGGCAGATCTGTTTCACCGTGAGAAATTCCCCTCAGTCCCAGAACCACTAGGGAAGACACTCAGAGAACTCTGGCTTCCAAACGGGACACTGGATCTTGGCTACAAGAGAAAGCCATGGTCCAGTGAGAAGATCGTGAACAGGCCAGCCTCCTGAGGGGTCAGAGACAGGCGTGGCTATGCTTGGTACATTTTCTCTTCCAGAACTGGGCTTTGAGGATGAGCCCAGTGTGTCTGAAGTATCCTTAAACTAGAGCCATATGGCCATGACCACATGGTCTCATGAAGTCACTGGCCAAGACCAAGACACACATCTCTGATGTGGGGGTAAAGATCACATGAACAGGGTCCCAGAGCCACAAAAGGAAAGGTACAGTCACTGTGCCTTCCCATCTCTTAGTCAGTCTAGAGAGTGGGACAGGGAAAAACTGTGACAGAGAAGTAATCCTGAGTGTGACAGAGCTTGGAATGGCTCTTCCCATCAGTGAAGAGTCCCTGAGTTGGGGCGGGGAAGAGAGTCCCCTGAATAATCATGAATTCATCAGGAAATTCTGGGCTGATTTCCTTCATTAGGCACAACAGGGCATGTTAGGAGGGAAGCCTGGTTCCTAGAGAAAGCAGACTCCAATGGGTGCACCTTGCCTGACTTCAGAGCACCTGCAGCCTCCCAGGAAGACCTACACAAGCATGGCTACAGAGAGCAGTGCCCAAGGAAGGCACTGTGGGATTTCCTGGAGTCTCTAGTGTCCGACGTCAGAGCAGAGGCCAGTCTACCACTCGGCTTTGGCCCTCAGAACTATCTCTCCAAGAGCAAACATCTCAGAAGGCCCAGATAACCATGCCACTCTGCCTAGTCCCATTTTGCCATCACTCACCATTACCTAACAGCCCACATCCCATAATAAGCAGTGCAAACTCTTTGCAAGAGTAGGAAGGAAGCCATTGCTAAGGGCCCTGTAGCTAAGGGCCCAAGAATGCATGTGAGACCCACTTCCAGACCCTCCACTGGAAAATGGCCCTGCTGATCCAAGGCAGTACCCACACCAGTGCCCTCACCTCCCTTCAAAGGCATCCCTGTCTCCAGAGCACCCGGTCTCTCCTCCTCCCCAGCAGAAGTAGGCCTGGAAACTTCCTGCTGGGCCCTTAACTCTAAAATGATGGTGGGACAGAGTAGGATCAAGGCCACTGCTGGAGAGGGTTCCAGAGAGTTCTGTGCTGGGGAGCCATCCGTTTGTGTCTGGAAGCAGCAGCTGAGGCAGGCAACGGACAGAGCACCGAGTCAGGAACCCAAAGGGCCAACTCTGGAACAGAAACTGTGAGACCCTGAGCCTCAGTTTCCCCCCCACATGAAATGGAGTATGAAAGCACACTCTGACTGCAACTGAGAACAGTGAAGACTCTACCATTAACAGACAGGGAAACTGGTGCCCACGGGAAAGGGCTGAGTGACGGGCCCGCTCACCAGCCTCGTGCTCTCTTCATCCCGCTCTTTTCACGCTCTCAGAGGAGAGTCTCTGTTGTTTGGCACCCAGGACACCGCCCCTGTCACACTGAGCATTTGATTAAAATTAATTCAGATGGGAAGGATTCGAGGCCACTTTGCCTTGTTTTTAGCTCTGCTATCCTCCCTACCCACAAGTCCTCACGGCTGCTCAGGCTCCAGTCCACCCCGCAGCACCCTCCTCACCCGGGCACCAGCTGACGTCAGACTCCCAAAGGCTCCAGGGTATTGGCTCCAAAGCAGCACCACGCTTTCTCCCTCTAAGTTGCCAAGAAAACAAGGGGACGCCTCCAAGGCCATGCCACTTACAGACGATCCTTAACAGTGACAACGGCAGAGCAATGACCTTCCTAGGAATCTCTCGTAGTAACATTTCAGCCCTGGCCTGCGACAGGCTCCACTGACTCCTGGACATAAATTACTTGTTCATTATCAGGGCCTCGACACGGGGGGAAGACGGCTGCAGCTTGATTGTGTCTGTGTCCTGTGGCAGGTATTTGCATGCCGGTGTGCTGCTGTCCGTGGTCCTGTTTCACATGGCCTGGCGCTGCAGCCTTCTTCATCATCACGCAGGCTCAAGTCTCAAGTCCCCCACCAACTTCAAACTTCACCCCAGATGCCCGGGAGCCTTGGGAGCTGGACGGCAGGGAAGACACACACATCCACACACAAGTGCTCACAACAAGAAGCCAGGGGCAAGGGGATATGGAAGGTCAGCTCCATCACCCATGGGCACAGAGTCTGGCTTGACTTAAGAGCCCTTGATATAAGCCAAGTGCTGTGCTAAGCAGACATGTTAGTTAGTAGTGCGGTCATGTCTGGAACCCCAGTGCTGGGGGTTGGAGGGGCAGATAGATCTCCAAGTTCGTTGACCAGTCTAGCCAACCGGTGAGCTCTGGGTTCCATGAGCGACCCTGTCCCAAGAAGCGAAGCAGATACTCAGTGTCAGCCTCTGGTCTCTTACACGTGCACAACTTATGTGCACAAACACACATACACACACACACACACACACACACACACAGAGGGAGAGAGAGAGAGAGAGAGAGAGAGAGAGAGAGAGAGAGAGATGTATTAGTTAGTTGGAATCTTTTGGTTGCACATAATAGAAACCTAACCCCAGTCAGTTTGACAGGAAAGGGAAATGTCACACGCATTCATTCAGACAGGACAAACAAGGTCCATTCTAGACTAAGATGATGGACCCTGCCCTGCATGACACACAACCAGTGTCACTCTCCCCACGTCTCCAATTTCTCCTACTGATTCAGCTGTCCCCACAGCCCAAGACCGGAACTCTGTGACAATGTAAACCTGTCCCCACAGCCCAAGACCGGAACTCTGTGACAATGTAAGGCCTGCAACAGAGAAGAGAGAACGCTTATTTCCCCAGCTGCAGTAGAAAGTCTCCAAGGACACGCTGATTGGCTCCATGTGGTCACATGATTTGGCCAGAGCAATTCAACCCTGTGGCTTCCAACCATGAGAGCAATAAGGAGTCCTTCTCTAGAGAGAGGGGGCCATTCAACAGGGCAGAAAAGCCACAGAGGTCACCCAGATGTTACGCCTCCCCATCCATGTGGCACCAGAGTTGATGTCCTTTGCAGGTGAGGAAACCAAGGCTTGGGAGCATGGAGTGATTGGTAGTGATTGCACAGCTACAAAGAGGCAGAGCAAGGGTCAAGTGCAGGCCAAGTGTGTTCCAAAGCCACGCACTTTATCCCCACTGGTGAGACACTAACTTGACAAGCACATCAGTCTGGGGCAGTCTGGCCTAGAGAGGAGAGTGGCATGGGCAGAATCTTCTCGACTCACAGGCCAGGTCTACGGCTTCTGATTGAGGCTTTGCTGTTTGCCCCCAGGGACTCTTTGGGTGGAGGATAGGGCAGAGGAGGTCAAGGCATCAGCACTGGCCTGAGTGACCTCAATCGAGAGGCTTCCCCCAAGGTCCACGGGTTCTAGTTTAGGTTAGGTCGAGCACGCTTCTCCTTTGTTAAACGTCTCTCATTGGCTGGTGGTCCACTGCATGCAAAGGAGGAGGCCTGCAGGGAGAGGACAGAAAGACAAACAACCAAAAACAACAAAAATGCTCGGACAACATCTAGCCATAAGTGCCAGGAAGGGAATCATCTTGCAACCTATGCACACTCCACAATGTCCCAAATCGTCACACCTGCCTCGGGTCAGCAGGTGGCTGAAAAGCAGGGTGTTCTTTCTGTATTTTTGCCAGTGGTTTCTGGGTAACTACCTCCCCACCCAGTTCTTCTCCATCAGTTCTCCGTGGAGTCAGCATGTCATACAATCCGAGGGTGGGGACCAGAGAGAATGAATACCCTGTTCTGTAGAGGAGAAAATTAATGCCCAGGAAGGGATTGGCTTTCCCAAAGACACACAGCTAGTGGGTGATTTTAATATTTTTGGTATCGGTATCCAAATCTCTTCCCCAGCCAAAATGCCAATGGGGATTAGTCAGCTTTCTGCTGCTATGACAAAATCCCTGACATAATCAACTCAGAAGGAGGAGAGGTTTGTTTGGTGCCTTCTGACCCTCTCCTCCAGTGACCTAACTTCCTTTTACTAGGTCCTACCTCTTAAAGGGTCTATCACTTCCCAAGAAAGACATGGGTTATTCAACAAATGGATCTGTGGGGGACATTCAAAATCCAAACTACAACAAAAGCTTACTAAAATACATCTGTATGCATCCAGCATCTGCACAGGAAACACTAGGTGAGCAAAGACAAAGCCAGGCGGTGGTGGCGCACACCTTTAATCCCAGCACTTGGGAGCTGAGACAGTTGGATCTCTGTGAGTTCAAGGCCAACCTGGTCTACAGAGTGAGTTCCAGGACAGCCAGGGCTACACAGAGAAACCCTGTTTCGAAACAAAACAAAATAACAACGACAAGAGCTGTGTCCTACCCTGCTGTGAGTACACAGCAGCCTTCCTGGAGATTAGCTTTCATTAGCTTTCTAATACAAAGAGAAATTTTGGTTGAGAACCAGTTACTGGGGAGACTTACAGGTTAGCTCCCCTGGACACTGACTCGGGGTACAGAGGGACACTGAACTGCCAATGTCTGGTCCAGAAGAGCATGGTGTATGAGGATCCTGAGATGGGAGCAGTTTGCCCAGGCTCTTCCATGGGGATGTGAATACAATGCTTCCTCAGCTCTTGTCAACATCCCTGAGTCTCCAAAGCCTTCTCTTGTCCCCTGCTGGAAGGGACAGCACCCTCCCAAGACCTCACCTACCAGCACCCCTGTGAATCAGTGCTTGCCAACTCATCCTCCCTCAGCTAGTCCCAGAATCCTTAGAGACAGGGCCTGCTGAGTCTCCCTGCCTCTCCCGGCCCATCCTAACCCCAGTGTGGACAGCAGCTGATTAATACGAATCTGAAGAATGGGTGCTGAAGAGATGGTTGGGTCAGAAAAGCGCTTGTTTTTATAAGCACGAGGACCTTAGTTTGAACCCCAGAACCTACATAAAAAGCAGGGCAGGGAGGTGTGCATGCTTGTGATTTGAGTACTGGACAGAGGGGGTAAACAGACCCCTGGAGAGCTAGCAGGGTCTATTTGGTGAAGTTCAAAAACCAATGCAACTGACTTTCTCAAACGAGGAGCGGAAAGCATATGAGAACCAACACTGGGGGTGTCCTCTGACCTCCACACACACATGCACACGTGCACACAGAAAGCACATGAGAACCAAGACTGGAGGGTGTCCTCTGACCTCCACACATACTCACATACTCCCCCCCCTTCTCTCTCTCTCTCTCTCTCTCTCTCTCACACACACACACACACACACACACACACACACACACACAGAGAGAGAGAGAGAGAGAAGGCCCTAGGTCACCAGGGTCTCCGTTTCTAATCCAGGAGGACTGTAGTAAAGGCTGTTCCTGGCATCCTGCAAGACAGACATCTCTGCCTAGAAACCACCAAGGGGCAGCGAGGGCCAGCGCTCTGTCGGATCCACCAAATCCTCAATCCCCAAGCAGAGGAGGCTGTCAGCATCTCATCTGCCATCACACAGTTCCCAAGAGCCACGCCCAGGGCGTAGCACACAGGAAGTGCTTGACCAAGCCTGCCGAGTGAATGAAGAAATTCACCGATGGAAACTGACCAAGTGAGGGAGAAATAGCAGTGTTTGCTGAATGACACTCTGTGATGAGCCGTGTGTGTGTGTGGTGTGTGTGTGTGTGTGTGTGTGTGCACCTGTGCACGCACGTGCTCTGGCGGAGGTTACCTCAGTTTCATACCCAGACACCATCCCCAGGAAGTGGCAGATGATCCAACCTAAGCTCAGAGAGGGGAGGTGACAAGTCCGTCGTCATATCCACCCCCCAGATAGCTGTCTGGTCTCCTCAGAGTCTGCACAGAGTGTGTCATGAGGGCAGACCTGACACTCCTGCTTAGCGCTGCCCTGCCAGGGTCCAACACTGTGCCTGGCTTAAAGGAGATGCCCCTGGGTGAGGACTTGAGACTGTTCCCAGTGGCAGTGAAGGAAGACAGAGCAGGAAAGTCCCAGACTTGGTGGCCAGGGCCAGGAGGCACACAAGCTCCCCAGCGATGACCCTGGCCTCCCCCACACTGGTCCTACTGGACAGGCTGCCCACAGTGGCCATGCCACCCTGCGTGGCTGGCGAAGGGTTTCAGCAGCCAGAGTCCCCGGGCCAAGCAAACCCCAAGGTCCCCAAACTTTCTACTTCCATAAAGTGCTCTGATCTTGTCAAATTGCTACCAGAGGAGTCATAGCTGAGTGAGCACTTGCCAGGTTCCCGCGGCTCTCCCGAGAGCTGTCAGCATCTTCATCCATCATCATTGAAGCCGTCCACCTGCTCCGAGCCCATCCTTCAAGCGCAGTGAGGGCTGAGATGCAAAAGATGGGTCTTGTCACCACCTTGACTTTTTTTCCCCGGAGAACGCAAAGGTCAGAAGGGATCTTGCGCAGGTAAAGGTGACACAATGCCAGCCCCGACCTCCCCACCGTGGCCATCTGCCAGCTTCTAGCTGCTCTTCTCCACCAGGACCAGAGCGAGCTGGAGGCTCCCTTCACGCCCAAACAGGCGCCCACACCTGCCTGCCATCTTCAGTTCCGCAGAAAGGTGGACCCAGTGGGGGTCGTGGATTTGGAGTTGATTTCCACTGATACCTGGACTCGGAACCACCCTGTGGCACGCTTGTACTGTCCCTCCTCCCAGTCCATACCGTGGTCCCGATTATCTGAAAGAGAATTGCTGATCACTGGTTTCCTGGCCTTGGGTTCCTAGACTAAGGCAGAGGAAGATGGACCGGCCTCAGGCTGCCCTTCTTCCAGGACTCTGGCCCCGCCCAGGCAGCAGCAGCATCTTCCCGAACCTGGCGCTGCCTGGTCACAGGGCTCCGGCTCTGAAACTGCCAACAGCCCCATCCATGTGCCGAACAAACACCCAGAAGCTTGTGCCGGCGCTGGAAGCAGCAGCAGTCCAAGGAGCAGCAGGGACGCCTAGGAGAGTCGAGTTTAAGAAAAAATGTGTTTCTTAGCCATCTGAGATGCCCCAGAACACTAAAGGATGTCAAAGGGAGAAGAAGCTGCCAGCCTGTGCTTCTGCCCCTCCCTCTGCAGGCTCCTCCCCGTTCAGCCATCTCTAGGCCTTAGCTGGCACTGTTTCTTCTCCTCCTGTTCCCTGCAGGACTCTCACTCGGCTGTCCTCTGGTTTGACAACCATTTCCTGAGCACCTACTCTGTGCCTGGGTTAGGGATATCTCAAAACCCTAGCTCCCAAACCATCACCCAGCCTCTCCCTCCTTCCCATTGGGCGCAGCCAGCCAGTGTCACATGACTGCACAGCCTTGTCCACCCCTCCCCCGAGGAATCACCTGCCCCTCTTCTGACATCTCTTAGAGACTCACGCGGGGCCACTTCTGCAGCGCAGGAGAGTCAGGCGCTGGCCCCTGATCACTGTGCCTCAGTCACAACTCGGTCATAGCAGGAAAATCCTAGTGTCCTCCCGTCGGGTCTGGGTCCCAGTTCCTTGCTTTATCTCCACAGCTCAAACCCTAGCCTGCAGCTTAAAGTCGTGGAACTGGAAACCAGAGGAGCCTCCTCTGTAGTGGAATTCTCATCTGAGAAAACTCATTATTCTCACTGGGGCCACGTCCTGGTCCACCTCTGCCCACCCAAAGGGGTGCCCATAGGCTGGAAGATTAGAGTCCTCTTCCCTCTTCCCGTCCCCAGTGAGAGTCACTTCTAACCCAGCCCAGGAAGGAGCCCCTGCCTCTAGGAGACCCAGAGACTGGAGGGTGTATCTTGGGGAGGGATGGAGAGTCAGGGCTGCAGTGGCATGGGGGCAGCATGGCCCGAAAGCCCTTCCATCCGGTCCTGGGAGGGGCATGGCGAGCCTAACATCAACGCCTAGAGCAAGACTGGAAACAAAGGAGACAGTGGAGGTGAGGGGTGGCGAGGGACACCTGTTACCCAGCACTCGGGAAGCTGCCGCAGGAGAGCCACAAGGTCAAGGCCAGTCTGAGACACACAGTGAGGCCCCGGCTCACACCCCAAATGAGAGGGGTAAGTGGGTGGGAGGGTGGGATGGGTTCTGTGTGGAGACTTCCAAGTGCCGGCTCCATACCTTCCTTGCGGTTGGTATGACTGACAGACAGGGCTCAGCACGTCTGCCAGACAGAAAATTCAGGGCAATCTGCAGTTTTTCTGAAATCCACTTACCCTACTCTTGCT
The DNA here is from genome assembly GCF_049852395.1 of Peromyscus maniculatus bairdii. Classification (NCBI taxonomy): domain Eukaryota; kingdom Metazoa; phylum Chordata; class Mammalia; order Rodentia; family Cricetidae; genus Peromyscus; species Peromyscus maniculatus. The sequence continues at coordinate 68,659,433 of NC_134853.1, read as the reverse complement.
AAGAACCCCGCTGGGAAGGAAAACCTGGGTGCTTGCTCCCAGCTCATCTACCAAAACCGGACAGCTGCTGTGACTTCCAGCCTTGACCCCTCCACTAGGGCATCCCATGCGGTGGTCGAGAGAGTGGGGGGTCAGCAGTCAAGGGGGCCAAGGTCCAGCTCGGCCCTTCCTGACTGGCTGCCCTGTGAGTCTGCTCAGCTTGTTTAGAAAACCACACTACTAGCAGGGCGGTGGTGGCGCACGCCTTTAATCCCAGCACCCGAGAGGCAGAGGCAGGTGGATGTCTGTGAATTCAAGGCCAGCCTGGTCTACAGAGCAAGATCCAAGACAGGTACCAAAACTACACAGAGAAATTCTGCCTCAGTTTCCCCTATGCTGAAGAACAGGGTAGTGTCTATCTCCTCTCCTTATTCAGTTGAATCGTGAGGATGAAGTGAGATTACCGAGGGCAGTGCTTGGCCATGCAAATCTTACCACCATGACCACGGTCTCCATTTGACATTGCATCATCCCTCATCTGGGTTGTGCGGCTGGTAAGGAGAGGAGCCGCATTCCAAGCCAGTTCTCACTCAAGGACAGCATCTGACTCCATGGCAGCTCTCAAGGCAAAGTCCACCCAAGCAGTCAGTCCCTCCACTGGCACCGAGATGGAAGAGACTGAGACGCTGGGGTTTGGAAAAGTCCTCTTTGCGGGTTCACAGGCACTTGTGACCCCTCATCTTAGAACCTGCTACCTTCCCACCATTTCCAGAATGTATCTCAGACTCGGACCCTGCTCTGCTGAGAGCCCCAGTGGGTCTGCAGTTCAGAACTGTACTTAGGGGGTTTACAAGGATCTACCCACTGGGCTCCCAAGGACCCTCCCCCATCCTTCCCACCAGCACCACAGCATCCACCTTCCCATTGCCAGGCATCCTGCTCACGGTCCTGTGCCTGTGACTCTTCAACTATTCTAACCCAAGTCTCTTCAAGATGCCACGCTCTGCTCCCCCCTCCACGAAGACTGCTCTTCCAGCACTTTACCGATGCCTGCTCAGGTCCCAGTTTCCTTCTGCCTGGGGTCCTGGCAGCCAATGTGCTCACTGAAGACAGGTAAGTCACCTCAGCTTCCCAGGACCCAAGAGAGTAATCCCTATTTTTGGCATAATTTCATGATAACAATTTTGTGTGGTTCTGTATCGTTCTACGCTTTGAAAGGCACATTTCTATCAATTACCTTAGCTTTAATCTTAAATTGCTCCTCCCATGATGGTAGGCTAAATATCATCCCCATTTGGTGGATGAAGAAACCAAGGTTGAATTTCCACCTCCTTGCTATGCTCACACACACACACACACACACACACACACACACACACACACACACACACACACTACCCAGGCATCACAAAAAAACGTCTGGGGAACAAGGCAGGGGAAAGCAGTGGCCTGACTAATATTATTCTGTTAGTGTTTGTTTTTGTTTTTGTTTTTTGTTTTTTGTTTTTTAAGAGAAATAAAGATGGCCTGAACTAGTAGAGACCAGTGACCTTGACATTCACCCAGGCAAGGCTGATGAGTGTGGGCAGGAAAATGTGGAATCAGTGGGAGAGAGCAGGGCCCAGGGTGAGAGAGCTCAGAACCCACATTTCGCAAGTCAACCACAAAAGCCTGTGGCCAGGAAGTCAAGGCAAATTTAACATGTGTTCTGTTGTGTTTGGTTTCTGCAAGTCCTCTGGATTCTTCCCCTCTTAGTCACCTAGGTGTTCTGTGCTAGCTCGCTCGCTCTCTCTCTCTCTCTCTCTCTCTCTCTCTCTCTCTCTCTCTCTCTCTCTTTCTCTCCCTCTGCATATGTGTGTGTATGTTTATCTCTTTCTCTGTCTCTGTGTCTGTCATCTGTCTCTCTCCCTCCCTCTCTCTCCGTGTGTGTGTGTGTGTGTGTGTGTGTGTGTGTGTGTGTGTGTGTGTACACGTATAAAATCCTCTATTACCTAGTGCCAGCCACCCCATCCTGGGGCTCAGGTCTTGTTTCTTAATGATGATTGATGGCTTTGAAGATGCAGCGAATCAATAGGGTCTGAATTCCTAAACTCTTGACAAGAGCTGAGAACACACCTCTCAATGTCTGCCACTGGAAAGCAGATGAGGGCCTGCCCCTCACTCTCAGGCTTCCTCAGTGCTCACATCAGCCGGAGACAGGGCCTTGCAAGTCACTCAAAGAGATGATTTGCCAGTTGGTGCACAGCATGGCCCATTCATTTAACCGACTCTCAGCCATGTTATCTGCACAGGTACTTGTCCTTGGTACTAGGGTAGGTGCGTGGAAAGAAAAGATGAAAAATTGGCTCCTGTTCTGGTGAACTTAGTCTCCTGAAAAGAACACCACCATGCTAAGTGGCCCTGCAGAGAGAAGGCCCAGAGTCTGTACAGGCATCCTGTAGCTCTCCAGCCCTTCTCTGTCCTCTGGACAGTCCTTTAAGGAACATGTCGTCACGGAGGCTGGAGTCCCAGATGAGGTCACCGGGCCAAGGGTACAGAGCATGGCAGGAATAGAGGGAGGATGGGGCACCTTCCTTATCTGAACTCAAGACCGTGGAGGGAGGGAAGATGCTGCCAAGGAGCCTGGGGCTTGTGAGCCAGCTCTCCAACCAGAAACATGACTTTAAAAAAAGAGCTTGTGTGCAGGTCTTGGGCTCAACACAAACCAGATTCCGCAGTCTTTTTTGTTGTGGAAGGTAGACACACACTCCTTTTGCTTGTTTTATTTAGTTTTTGTTTTTTAAGAACGAGAAAGAACAGGAAGTTGGATGGAGGGGGGATCGGGAAAAGAATGTGATCAAAAATATTGTAAAATTAAAAATGTTTTAAAGAAAGAGGAGCAGCCATTCTAGATTGAGCCTGCAACAGAAGTTCAGGAGAAAGGAAGGCATTGGTTTGCACGGAGCAGATGCCTTAAGCAGTGGTTCTCCACCTTCCTAGTGCTGCGACCCTTTAATACAGTCCCCCATACTGTGGTGACCCCCAACCATAACATTATTTTTGTTGCTGCTTCATAGCTGTAATTTGGCTACTGCTATGAATCGTAGTGTAAATAATATACGACTATAAAGGGGTCACAGGTTGAGAACAGCTGCCTTAAAGCCAGGCACCAACGCAGGACAGAGCTGGGTCAAATGAAACCAGACCACAAGGGGCGTCTGGCTGAGTGGGAAACAGGGAGCCACCAAGGGTGAGTTTCTGCTCACCAAGGGGAGGGTCCTAGGACAGAATAACGTGGAGGCTGCAGGCACAGCAAGAGAGCCCAGCACGGGACCTTGGGGGACTTGGCCTGGGTCCCCCGGTCCCAGGCAGCAGCCGGGCGGCTGCAGGCGGGTGCCCCGATCCCGCTGCGCGCTGCGGAGGGCAGGAGGAGGCTGCGGGGCGGGCGGCCACGCGCCCCGACAGGTAAGTGATTGGATTAAGAGACCCGGCTGACAGGATGTCCGTTCAGCCGCTGAGGCTAATCAACTTCCCCATCCTGTCTGCTAATAAATCCTGCTCCGGGGACCACTCGCCTGATGATGGCTCCTCGGGGACCGCCGCCGACTTCTCCCGGAGCACTCGCTCGCAGTCTATTAAGGAGGCAGCGCGCGCCTGTCAGGTCCTCAGTCCCGCGGCGGCTCCGAGGTGCCCATCACCCAGGTGCGGCGGCCGCCAGCCATTGTTCCCGCCGCGGGGGTGACAGCCCGGCTGGGGGTCCCTCGCCTCGGGGGGTCCCGGGCCCCTCCGGGGCGGCGGCCTAGCGGACCCCGCGCTCCGCCCTCGGAGCTGCCACCCGCTCAAGCCCGGGCTCCGCACATCAATTAGCAAGTGGCAGTTGCTGGATCTATAATATCTGCAGAGAAGATGTATAAATAAATTAAAGCTTTAATTATTTTCTTGCATTCGCAGCAGCTCTGGAGAGGTAACCGGCGCTGAGCTGTTGAGGAAGCTGCACTTGGCTTGACTTCCACCTTCCCCACCCCCCAAAAGGCGCTGGGCAGGGGGGTAGGGAGGAGAAACAATTTCCTTTGTTGCTCAATATAAAAAGTACAAGCCTTTTGACCTGAAGTCCCAGCTGCTTCTAAAATAATATGCTCCCACTTCAGTAACACACACACACACACACACACACACACACACACACACACACACACATTCCTGTGAGTAGTGTCTATAAGCAGAGTTCAATCCCATATTTTCATCATGTCTGAAAGAACCTCCAAGGGCATTATTAAATATGTGAAATACGCCAGAAATATCCAAGCAATCCCCATCTGGCCCTGGGAAGGAGGAGGAAAGGACTGGGAAGTAATAAAGAGTGTTTATTTTTTAATTTTGATGACATGTTTTACATCATTAAAAAGGACAATTATTTTTAAAATTCAGCCAGCACGCTTCAGTGATTCAAAAGGTCTGCTGCCTCAGAATCCATCAGAACCTCCTTCCAAAAGCCCAGCTTGGTCCACCTTCAAGGCCAAGTTACATTTTTAAATATCCTAAACATAGTCATGACTGTGAGTCCAAAAAAGAAAGGAGGGAGGGAGGGAGGGAGGGAGGGAGGGAGGGAGGGAGGGAGGGAGGGAGGAAGGAAGGAAGGAAGGAAGGAAGGAAGGAAGGAAGGAAGGAAGGAAGGAAGGAAGGAAGGAAGGGAGAGAGAGCCCTCATCTCAGGAAGCAGAAAGGGCAATAATGTTACAGATTTGCCTGTCCTTAAAAGGGCGGTGGTGGCGCACGCCTTTAATCCCAGCACTCAGGAGGCAGAACCAAGCAGATCTCTGTGAGTTCGAGGCCAGCCTGGTCTACAGAGCAAGATCCAGGACAGGCTCCAAACCTACACAGAGAAACCCTGTCTTGAAAACAACAACAACAAAAACAAACAAACAAACAAAAAGGTTTGGATCTCCAAGCCCAGGGGTTCTTAAACTCCATCAGAAATTCAAAAGCCTGGTGGAAATTGAAGTTAGTTCAAAATGGCCCATCCTTTGCCAATTGACCAATATGTCCAAAGCAAAATACCATTGTTCCTCTATGAAATACCTGCTGACTGTGCTCCAGAATATGGGTGACTCCTCGCCTGTACCACTCACTCTTAGTGAGAAAAGCATCCAGAATGTCACCAAACCCAGCACATAACAGCCAGCCCTAAAGACAGGTTTATCCTTCTCTCTGGATCCATTTTCAATACACATCAAAAGGTCAGTGCATGGCAGTGTGGGTCTCCTTAAGAGCAGGTGCCTCCTGTTCCCTTCCTGGTCTGTTCATGGGACTACAATCCTAGAAACACACAAACATTATGTGAAGAGTAGTCTCAAGAACAATCTCCGATGTGTTGTTAGCCATCTCTCAGGTCAAGAGTTGAAAGTCAGAACTTGCATATTGTTCAGCAGAACAAAATTAACATGTCAGGAATACCTGAATGTCCAACAAGGGGAGGTGATTAGCTACATTTCTGCACCTCCTGGACAACCATGTGGCTGTCACAAATGATACTGCAGACCTATACTTAATAGAACAGAAAGGTTTTAGGATTAGAAAGATTTTAGAATTATAATAACTTAAAAAGAATTCCTACAGCCCTGTAAAAATGAAAAATACATGTACAGGAAGTGATAGACTTCACGACATAAGAAGGCCTTTCCCTGACATTGGGACGGGGCAGGGGTTTTATTATCTCCTTTTGCTTATCTGTAAGCACACACTGCTCTCACTTCTGCTAATGACACAGAAGGCAAGTCATAAAGACAAGAAGGTAAGTTATAAAGACAAGAGGGCTGCTTTGCCTCACAGTTCTGATCCGAAGCTGGGGGACAGAATCTGGTGATCACCTTTTTGTCCTCAGAGTCCTGGGGAGCTTGAACATACATGTGTGAGTGTGTCCCGTGGTCTCTTCTCATGAAGCCAACCTCTGGCTGGCCTGTGTATTATTACTTTCTCATCGCTGTAACCAAACATCTGGCGGAATAACCCAGATGGAATATTTATCCTTATTCCTGGTTTCACTGCAGGGAGGCATGGCAGAACACAGCAGGCCTCTTCCCAACAAACTCAAAGCAGAGAGCCGGAAGAATCCAAGAATAATCTGCCTCCAAGCACCCCTCCACAGCAACCCACTTCTTCCGGTTAGGCCCCACCTCCCAAAGTTCCCAGAACCTCCCAAATTAAGGCCACCAGCAAAGACCCAAGCACTCAAATCATGGGTGGGGAGGGGGGCTTTTAGATTCAAACCACAATACCCTGTCCACAACTAACCACACCCCAGTGGCATCACCTGTAACCACTGTGGCTCGGGTTTTTCCATACCTTTCCTACCTCACAATGAGGACTAAACTGTACTGAGTTTCTGGGTGGGTGGTGGTGGGGTAACATGGTCAAACCGTAGCACAGTATTTCTAGCCTTAAAAACAAAAATAAAATCTTAGCATCCAGGAGGCAGAGGCAGGTGGATCTCTGGGAGTTCCAGGCTAGCACGGATTTCACAGTGAGATCCTGTCTCAAATAAAGAAGTAGATAGATAGATAAATAGATAGATAGATAGATAGATAGATAGATAGATAGATAGATAAATGTGCTTTTAGTACACGAATAAGCAGAAGCAGCAAAGGAATGTCTGAAAACCATTAAGTGTGGGTCCAGGGTGGACTCTGGCGCTGGCACGGGCTGACGAGCCACACTTCCTTACTCCCCGTCTTCAGTGGGGGTGTTTATCGGCATAACTGGAGTAAGGGCAGGGTCATGCCCATGGTATGACCTTAGGGAAAGCAAAAGGACCGGGAAGCATAGGCAGGAAGATGGCGTCTCCTGAAGACAAGCTGGCATCAGGGTGTGGCTCCAGAGAAAAGCCAAAAGCTAGTTGGAGTCAGTCCAGAGCTGCCCTGTGCCACCCAGCCTCCCGGTCCTCTGGCTCGATGTGGTGGGCCAGTGTTCTGGGATGAGGTGATGGTCTTACTCTCATGTTTCCTTACAGCTTTTGCTGTCTTTAAAAATGTATTTGTCCTTATTATTTTTAGTTATGTGTATATGCATCTCTATGTAGGTATGTGCACAGGAATGTAGTTTCCCCAGCGTCCAGAAGAGGGTGTCAGATCCCCTGAAGCTGGAGTTACAGGCAGTTGTGGCCTACCTGCTGAGGATGCTGCAACCTGAACTCTGGTCCTCTGGAAGAGCAGTGCATGCTCCTAACCACTGAGCCATCTTTCCAGCCCACAGCCTCTGCTCTTGCTTCGAAATAGATATTTCAATATAGGTTGCTATGATATAGATAATGAGGTAATTTCAGCAGAATCAGAATAAGGGGCCAGAGAGAGGAAGGAAAAAATAGAGAAAGGGACAGAGGGATTGAAAGCAGTCTTTGGTTTTGGTTTTGGTTTTTGTTTTTTAGGGGTTTTTTGTTGTTGTTGTTGTTGTTGTTGTTGTTTTGTGCCAACTTCATGTCCACCCCAAAGGACATTAAAAAAACAAAACAAAACAAAAAACCCTAGGCTGAAGCAGAGAAAATGGATGAAGGTGGGATACTGAGGGGTCCCCAAAAAGGGCCCTGGACTCTGCTCTTGTCAGGCTGAACGGAGCTTACAGGGATAGCAAAAGCCTTTGTTGGATTTGGAGAGCTCTGAAAATGGGAGAGACCTGAGGCTTCCCCAGGGAGTCTGAGGAGACAAGAGCCTGGGAGAGCACCTGTGGACAAAGCTGTTGTGGGGGAACGGGGGCCCTGCGGGGCTTCAGGAGAGGAGAGTACTAGATTCCTTTAATCCCTTAAAAACCAGGGCAGCTGAGTTTTTCCTCACTGCTACAGTGAGTTCTGCTAGGAAGCAGGGGAGCCACAGCCTATAAGTACTGGTCCTGTAGGTACTGAGGTCCTGTAGGTACTGAGGTCCTGTAGGTACTGGTCCTGTAGGTACTGAGGTCCTGTAGGTACTGAGGTCCTGTAGGTACTGAGGTCCTGTAGGTACTGAGGTCCTGTAGGTACTGAGGTCCTGTAGGTACTGGTCCTGTAGGTACTGAGGTTCTGTAGGTACTGGTCCTGTAGGTACTGAGGTCCTGTAGGTACTGAGGTCCTGTAGGTACTGGTCCTGTAGGTACTGAGATCCTGTAGGTACTGAGGCCCTGTAGGTACTGAGGTTCTGTAGGTACTGGTCCAGTAGGTACTGAGGTCCTGTAGGTACTGAGGTCTTGTAGGTACTGAGGTCCTGTAGGTACTGGTCCTGTAGGTACTGAGGTCCTGTAGGTACTGAGGTCCTGTAGGTACTGAGGTCCTGTAGGTACTGGTCCTGTAGGTACTGAGGTCCTGTAGGTACTTAGGTTCTGTAGGTACTGAGGTCCTGTAGGTACTGAGGTTCTGTAGGTACTGGCCCTATAGGTACTGAGGTCCTGTAGGTACTGAGGTCTTGTAGGTACTGAGGTCTTGTAGGTACTGAGGTTCTGTAGGTACTGGTCCTATAGGTACTGAGGTTCTGTAGGTACTGAGGTCTTGTAGGTACTGAGGTCTTGTAGGTACTGAGGTTCTGTAGGTACTGGTCCTATAGGTACTGAGGTTCTGTAGGTACTGGTCCTATAGGTACTGAGGTTCTGTAGGTACTGGTCCTGTAGGTACTGAGGTCCTGTAGGTACTTACTGGTCCTGTAGGTACTGAGGATCTGTAAGTACTGGTCCTGTAAGTACTGAGGATCTGTAAGTACTGGTCCTGTAGGTACTGAGGATCTGTAAGTACTGGTCCTGAGAGCCTACAGGACAGTGGCTGAAGAGCAGCCATGGGACGGGTATCTCCTAAGATAGGGCTTCTCACAGTTTTTCCATCCATGACCCCTTTCAACCAAGAAATGTGTGCAAACTCAAGAACCTAGGTATATAAATAGGTATACAAATCAAGCATTTACTGACAACAAATCGTAAAGAAATGTAGTTTAAAGCAATTCTTTGGCACATACAACTTTACAATTTGTTAAAGACAAAAGCAAATTTACATACTAATGAGATGAATATGCTTATTTTTACAGAAAGAATTAAATCCTGGCTGAATATTTGATATTGTAGGACATAACGCATCGTTAACATTTTTCAGAGTTGATTAGTATTTTGATTTCATAATTGTAAGTATTGAGAGTGCTGCTTTGCATAAATACATAGTACAAAACGGTAGAAATATGTTTAGGGCAATTTCAGAAATGGTTGGAAATTCTGCCCTAATCCCAAGCCAAACTTTATGTCATGATCTTTATGAGACTCAAGTCAGGAAGTCGAAAGGCAACTTTTTAGAATCAAGCATCCTAAGACAACACAATGAAAATATATACTAATTTGATATTTAAATGCTGAGAAATGGCAGAAGGGGAATACCGAGTCTTTGTTTTCCATAATTAAACCATTATACTTCTCTAAGAATGTAAAACACTGCAATTACTAACATACAGTCTCTGATCTGGTGGGGGGCATTACACAGTACGAAGTCATGTGCAGAACGAGGTGTACACGTTATGTTCAGGACCAAGGCCGCAGCGACATCCCACAGAGCAACATGGTAAGCACCACCGGAAACTCCCTGGATTCAGTCACCTTCAGTCTTTGAGTAAAATTTTGGTCATTGAGTACTCAGAAACCTTTTTCTGCTGCCCCCTCCCCCCCACACACACACACATACACTCATTTGATCACAGTTTAAGAAGCTGGATCTTAGGCAACCCTAGAACGCAGACAACCCAGCTCTCTACTTGTGACACTGAGAGTCTCCCCCCTACCCAAAATTGAGGTACAATCTGTCAGATGAAGAGAGAGAAGAGAACCCCCCAAGTAGCTGAGGTCACCTGCAGTTCCCTGAGATGACCTTCCTACTTCGTCTTTGGCCGGACATGCGGGACAGGACAGAAGCTGGGGGTTGATTAGGGTCGCACAGGAAGCCACACAAAACCAGACTCTAGTCCCTGTTCTTCGGATACCCTGTCCCCTTCTCCCATCCCCGCACTGTGAGTGGCCACAAGGGCAACAGGACAGAATCAGATGGAGGGCTGGGACATCCCTGGGGTATGTGGCTGTGCAGGGAGGTGACGCCCCAGCCACTGTTGGGGGTCCAGGTGCTCCTGTGCCCCCTGAGCCAGCTTGTCCGCAGCCATGGCAGTCCTGTGCGCGCTCCCTGCCCGCACAGCCTTCCAGCCCCTGATTTATCAGGATGGAGGGCGTGCTCTTAAAGGGTCACAGCCCACGGTGGATCTCTGGCTCCTTTAGCAGTAAGTGGCAGAACATATTTTCTCTGCTAACTCCACTGTATGTTCCAGGATAGATTATTTTAAGAATCAAGACTAAATTGAAACAAGGCAGGCTTGAATTCTCCTCCCACAGAATCACAGGAGAGGGTCATCTATCAGCATGACACAGCAAGAGGAGTTCCAGAGGACGGACTCCAAAGCCCAAGACTGTGGACTCAGCTCCAGCATTTACTCACCTGTGTGACCTTGGGCAAGTCACTTGCCCTCATGGCCTCTCAGGCTCCTCACCGACTAAGTCCCATCCCGGCACACAGGATGGTTTTTGTCAAGTCTGTCAAGGAAGTCCAAACCTGCCAATGGACATGACAGAATTTCCCCGGGGAAGGTGCAGAGTCACGTGGCCTGCTGCTGACAGAGAAGAAAGTCTCAAATCCCTCATGATGTTAGAGATCAAATCAGTTGAGGAGAATCAAAGTGTCGAAGGTTCCAAGGTGGTCAAAGCCAGTGTTGGTGAAGGTGGGAGTCACAAGGGCTCCCTAACACTGTTGGGGGGGGCAGCCTGACAACCCCCCCACAGAGGGTGGATTTCTGTCAAACATGAGCTTGCCCTTGGCCACAGCAGCGCCACAGCCTGGAGCTGTCTGGAGAAAGTAAGTCACTGTCTGAACAAAGATGTAAAATGTTAGGATTTTTTGATTCTGCTGGTAGCATTTTTTAAAAAGAGAAGAAAAGGGGTTTGGGGGGATGTCTGGCCCATAGGGGTTGGCTAAAGTGTGGAGTTTGGTAGAACATTGTACATCTGGTTTAACAGTTAGTTTCAAAAAACCATTAGTGATGCACAAATATCCATTATTTGGTGTCCTTAAGAGGCAGAATACAGTCTACGGCCATACCACCCTGAACGCGCCTGATCTCGGAAGCTAAGCAGGGTCGGGCCTGGTTAGTACTTGGATGGGAGACCGCCTGGGAATACCGGGTGCTGTAGGCTTTAAAAAAAAAAAAAAAAAAAGAGGCAGAATACAACAAAACAGTACGAAGAAAGAAATAAACTAAAATAAGGACAGCAGGCAATGAGATGCACAGCTGAGTGACTTTAGTTTTGTGTATATGTACCACCCACGTGTCCTATGATGGCCAATACATCCTTCCTTCTAAAACAGTGAAGGGGCCGGGCGGTGGCGGTGGTGGTGCCGGGCGGTGGTGGCACACGCCTTTGATCCCAGCACTCAGGAGGCAGAGGCAAACGGATCTCTATGAGTTCGAGGCCAGCCTGGTCTACAGAGTGAGTCCCAGGAAAGGCTCCAAAACAACACAGAGAAACCCTGTCTCTAAACAAACCAACAAAACAATGAAGGGTGCTTATAGTAATAATAATTATTCTTTCTCTGTTTCCCCAGGATGTGTATGAGGATCTCAGCAAGAAACATACGCCACACAGAAGACTACAATTACACTGTCCTCCCCAAGGACCTAACTCATCTCTGCGACCTCACTAATAGTTTGTGTCTCTCTGCCAGCCCTAACCGGGTGCTGCCTTGTCTTTGAGTTATTTGTATCTCTACCTCTCCCCATGCTCCAAGAAGTCATTGAGCAGGGTGGGGTGTCCTATGTCTTGCCCTCAAGATTGTAAAGGGGGATAACCAGATCCGATCTCTGCCAAGACTCAGTGTACACACACACTCTCTTCACTGTGGGCTGAAAAAGCCCTTAAAATATCAGGCTCTCATCTCTGTAAGTCTTGCCTTAGCAAAATAGCCTTTGTGGGAACTGTCAGAATAGATTAAGGATTCCGAACTGGAGAGCCCTCCTTTCTCTGGAGTGGATGGGCCTAATGACAGTCACAGTGTTCCCACAAGAGAGGTGGGGGACGTTTATCACAGAAAAATCATAGTAATACGACCAAGGAGCAGAGGTTAAAGGGAAGGGAACACAAGCGTAGGTGTTCCGGCAGTCACCAACGCTGGAAGTGGCAGGGAGAGACTCTCCGGAGCCTTCGGGGTGCTGGGGGAGTAGTCCCAGGTGTACTTTTATTTCTAACCAATAGAACCAATTCTGTGTTTCTGGCCTCGAGGACCGTGAGAGAATCCACTGCTGCTGTCTGAAGCCAGCAGGTTTCTGATGGTTTGTTACAGCAGCCCTGGGAGATGGGCACACATGCCCTGCTGAAGACCATGTGAAAGTTCCATAAACAAACACTACTGGCCAAGCCTCCAGTTAAATGATGCTGAAGATGTCTCATTCCCTGATCATTGACCTGCTTCAGGGCCTAAGGGCCAGCACAGGGGTCAGCACAAGTTCAGTGTCCTTGGAACAAGGCTCCACCACTCCCCAGACCCTCTGCCTGGCACAGCTTAGCTGTAGTCCTTATATATTGGACCCTGTGTTTAGTTTTGGAAAAAAAAAAAAACATGATTCTTTTAAAAAATGGTTTGGCACAACCCAATTTTAAGAAGTTAGCAGAGCCGGGTGGTGGTGGTGCACACCTTTGATCCCAGCACTCGGAAGGCAGAGACAGGCAGATCTCTGTGAGTTCGAGGCCAGCCTGGGCTACAGAGCAAGTTGCAGGACAGGCTCCAAAGCTATGATGAACCCTGTCTTGGGAGCGGGGTGGGGGTGGGGGAGAGAAGAAAAGGAAAAAGAAGTTATCAGAATGAATTGCGAAAACCACTGGGCTAGTCCAACGCCTTCCTATCCAGACAAGAAACCAGTGCCCAGGGAGGGCAAGGGACTCATCCACGGTCATACTGCCAGCTGGCAGCTGGGAGCAGGCAACAGTACAGACCTTTCAGCTCCGCTCACTCAGCTGCACTGCTGTGCTGTAAGATTCCTGGCATCTTCACGCTTGCAGAGTGGCCGTTCTGTGGTTTGCTATGGCTACTGTAACAAATTGCCACACTCTGCACGGCTCCAAACAACCAAAACTTACTGCCCCACAGATCCGGACTACCAAAACCGGGACATCTGCTAGCCATGTTACTTTAACCCCAGGGGAAGGGTCCGCTTGCCTCTGCAGCCTCCCCAGCCTCCCCAGCCTCCCCAGCCTCTGCAGCCTCCAGCGGCTCCTGCCGGATCTGTCACTCCACTCCAGTCTCCGCCTCCGTCTTCCCAAGGCTTGCCCCTAGGCCTCCTGGGCCTCTTTCTCAGGACAGCCCCCTCTAGTATGGCATCACCTTAACTTCTTATATCTGCCAACACCCCCATGTCACAGTCACATATTCTAGGTGTATAATTTAGACATGGGGGTGACACTATTCAACCAAGCACACGTGGATTTGGGGTCTTTCTTCAAACCTGTGGGTTGAAAGGCCACTTAAGAGTCAAATAACTAAACATCCAGGTCTCTCTGAGTCTCTCTGCACTCTATGGTTGAACAGGTGGCCTGTTCTTCTGCCCCTTATAACCCGTTATCCTGGTCAGTTTATTGCCAACTGGACACAAATTTGCTACTTGAGAAGAGGAACCTCACTTGAGAAACCACCAGATTGACCTGGAGACAGGAGAGGGCGGCACATTTTCTGACTAGTTACTGGTGTGGGGGCACCGGCCCACTGTAGGTGGTGATACCCCTAGGCAGATGGTCCTGAGTCACGTAATACATGGATCCAAGCCCGTAAGCACCATATTTCTGGGGCTTCTGCTTCAGTTCCTGCCTCCAGGTTCCTGCCTTGAGTTTCTACACTGGTTTCCCTCAGCAATGGACAGTGATCCCGCCGTGGAGAACAAACCTTCTCATGTCCAAGGTGCTTTGGGTCATGGTGTCTTTCGTTATCATAGCAACAGAAAGCAAGCAAAGACACCTGTGCATTCCTTAGGGACAAAACCGCCAGCCCCCAACAGCAGTGGCACAAGAAGGGACTTGGGAACATAGCCTGAACAGATGGACTCGATGCGGCATTTGGGAGCATAGCCCCCCGCAAAATGAAACAGAAACCCAGGGGATTGTCCCCACAGAGTCTTGGACGGTTCTGCGGACTCAGGTCTGGCATGCGGCCGCCGGCCAGCAGGGGGCAGAGCGGTCTCAAGGACAGAGCGAAAAGTGAGGGAAGCTGGCTTTTCCCCTCGCCTGGAATCTGAGAAAACTGCTAATCAAACTCCTATTTGTATGGATGGAGAAACTGAGGCCCAGACAGAGGGAATAGCTGTTCAAGCCCACGCCAAGAAGTGGGACCCAGCCCTCCAGCCACGGCCCCGGGGCAATTCGAGCTCTGCCAGCAAGTGTCGCTCTCCCGGGCTCATCAGGAAGGTTCAAATAGCTTGACTCTGAAAAGTGGCTTCCTTAAGACTCCTGCTAACCACTCTGTCCAGCTTCGACCTAGTGACGTCAGTTCCAGAAAGTGCCCCAGGGGTACGTGAGGATGTCCATGCTGGTGTTGTTTATAGGAAAGAATTCGAAACATGAAACTTGGAAACCCATACAGGGCTGGATTAATAAGTGATTAGGCACCCGTTTATGGACTATTTGTACAATTGCTAAAATCTTAGTATTTATAAGGAAAATGTTCGTGCTAGAAAACGATAAATAATACATCGAATACATTCCCAATATTTTCAAATTCCACATACATATTTCTTATGGTTCCAAAGATACATACTAATTAGCATTAATTAAAAATTAGACCTTGAGCCACGCGGTGGTGGCGCACGCCTTTAAACCCAGCACTCGGGAGGCAGAGCCAGGCGGATCTCTGTGAGTTCGAGGCCAGCCTGGGCTAAAGAATGAGTTCCAGGAAAGGCACAAAGCTACACAGAGAAACCCTGTCTTAAAAACCAAAAAAAAAAATTAGAGCTTAAGACTGAGGAGCTTGCTCAGTGGGTAAGAGCACCCCCAGAACCAAGTTAGAAACATGAAGTGGAAGTGCTAGCATACTGTAACCCCAGCACTTAGGGGACAGAGACAAGAGGATGGCTGGCGCTAATGAATGTGTAGCTTAAATTGTACATGTATGTATACACCATTAGACCTAAGGTCGGAGTGCAGCCCCTGCCTTGACTGCCCCAGTTGAGGACGCAGCTCATAAACACAGTCCTTCAGAAGGTTGGGTCTTCTGCTCCTGGGGTTGGGGTGCTCATGCTGCATCATAGAACCCCCAAAGTCAGCCCCGGGGAACAGCTCCCGCCCTCTGTCTTTGAGAGAAAGGAGAACCGAATCCCATTGTCACTGTCCTGTGTGGCTTTCGCTACCACAGACATGAAAGGTGGAGGGGGCCTTGTGTCCGCTGGGGGTTTGAGCAGTGGACAGACTTACCACATGGGAGAAAAGACAGCTTAACTTGTCAAGTAGCCCCCATCAGACAGCATGAGAGCTTGTGCTTCCTACACCCCAAAGTTGGGGTGTCCATTTCCTTACTTTGCTTCAGGTTATAATTCAGATGCCAAAGTGACTTGCTAACGAGCAGACACTTGCAACAGCCTCACGGGAGGGCTACGAGTTGTTCTATAACAGCCAACAATTCATTTCACTCTTGTCTACACATAGTCTAGACGTGCACAAGACACAATACTGAACACTACATGGGCCTCGGCAATCAAACTGCATGGCTTGATCGTTTTTAATATTTAATTGGATTTGTTCACATCTTTTTAACAATCTTCAATTCTAGTTTTATTGAAATAATTTAATAAAAAAATTTAATAGATACTAATTATAACTTGAATTTTCATCTTTTCGTCTTCATAGGTAAGTTTAGTGTGTGTGTGTGTGTGTGTGTGTGTGTGTGTGTGTGTGTGTGTGCATACTGGGGAGAGGTTCACTCTTCCACGCAGGTGCATGTGTAGGTCAGAAGTTGATACTGGAAAGTCTTCCCTTCATGGAGTCTCTGCCTTTTTTTTTTTTTTTTTTTTTTTTGAGGTCTCTAACTGAAGCTCATTATTTTGGCTTGATGGGCTGGTCAGCAAGCACCCTGGATCCGCCTTGTCCCCCAAAGCCGGTGCTCAGGGCATAAGCCCACATTCCCGACTTTACAAAGGTTCTAAGACTCAAACTCGGTTCTCATAATTGCACAGAAATCACTTACTTACTAAGCCACATCCCCAGTGTGCTCTCTCTCTCTCTCTCTCTCTCTCTCTCTCACACACACACACACACACACACACACACACACACACACACTCACTCTTGCTCTCTCCCCTCCTCTCCCCCCACCCTGGGCAGGGTCCTGCTCTATAGCCCAGGCTGGCCTCTGCCTCCCAGATTCTGGGATTACAGGTGTGCACCACCATGCCCAGTTACCATTAATAATTTAGAAGGAAAATAACCCCAATAAAAATGATTTTACTATTAAACAGTGAGACATAGGGTATGTGAGACCCCAACTTTACTCTTGCCCTGTGCTGTGATTAGGGGGCAAGGTGGGATTGTGGGTTGTCATTGTATTTCGTTCTTTCATTTTTCTTTGTATTTTTCTAGGTTTTTTGTTCAGTGAAAAATAGTATGTTAGAAAAGGGGAGAATTCACTCATAATGTATCTTTTTAAGCGTCATGTTAGCTCTCCCGCCTACCCTACACCAACCTGAAGGGACTTCCTGCCTTTCTTCCAGGGACAGGTTTCTAACTCTGTCCCCAGTCCTCATATCCACGCAGACTTCCAGCTGGAGGGACCCTGAGGTACAGCCCACACTGAGCTGATACCCCCAGGCACTGGGGTGAATGAACGGCCTGGTACGCCGCCCCTAAATGCCCTGGTGTCTGGTCTCCCGATGAATGGTGCTCTTGTACTTAGCTCCATGCTATTTCAGCACCCTGGGGAGTGACTACCACCGTGCCTGAAGCTGATGTCAGCCATGGCCCACACAAGTGGAAGCTGCCCACAGCCTCACATTCTAGAGTCTTCTCTGGAGCATGAAGGTATCGCCTCCCCTGAACTGGAGTTACAGGTTTGGGTTCTGGGAAGCAGAGCAGGGTCCTCTGAGAGAGCAGCGGGTGCTCTTAACAGCCGAGCCATGGCTCCAGCCCCTTCGGTTTGCACAGAGGACTGATAAAGTCCCCTTAAGGACTGGCCTGCGATCACACAGCAATCATGAAGTAAATTTTCTTCTCAGGTCCACCACACAGCCCAACTGCTCCCTCACACTGTGGCATTTAAAACTGAACACAGAGGCAGGTCTCATGGTACATGGTTGTAACCCCAGCGGCTCCAAGAACCTGAAGCAGGAGAATTGAATTAAATGTTCAAGACCTGCTTGGGCTATAAAGCAAGACTGGGCTTCAAAATAAATAACAGTAACAGGAAGATCGCAGATGTTGTTCAGTAGTGGAGGACTTGCTGTTGTGTGACGCTTTCCTTGTGGAGATGCAACACACATGTCTACATGCCCCCCAGATAGGGATCTCATGACAGACCAAAACACAGTTCCACCAAAGTCCAACTTGGGGAACCCTGAGTTTTACTGGGGTTACTTACAGGAATATGAGTGATGGGTTACTTACAGTAGCAGAAATGACTTAAAGACCGATGCTTCACCACCACCACCACCACCCCAGCCTGGGTGACAGCTCACACAGCTGGGAACCTGGAGCACACTGCACAGCCTGCAGGCAGCTCAGCAGGTTAGAGTGTCCTTTCCAAGTGACTCTGGTCTAAACCTCTGCCAGGCAGCTTGCCTGGTCTCAGGAGTCTTCTTTGCAGCTTGGCTTGTCTGAGAGGGACTGGAAGCAGTTATATTGCTTACTCTGGGAGAGAGGGACCTAGTGAATCCTGTCAGTTTCAGGGACTTCCTGGGGCTATTTTTATTTGTTTACCTTCCTGGTTAAGGAGTTTCCCTGGAAGATGTAAGGCTTCAATCTCAGAGGAACCTGTTACACAACACTTACCTAGTTGGACTTCGGGAGTTTTTAGAAGACTCTACCTGGAGGTTTGTCTGGATCTGCTAAGAGTCAAGTTAGAGGCTACAGTGTCCCAGAGATTCCTAGCATGAACCTGGTTTATTGATTCTAAGGTAATGTTTTTGTTACATGCTAACATCTCTGAAATTGGTGTATAACTGAGCGTAATTGACAGCATGGTTTTCCTAAGTAAATCAATACTTGTGCAGTGTACAATTCATTGATGGCATCATCAATTCAGTGAGGTCGGCTGACCTGTGGATATAGTGGCCAAATCGTATTTGTCAATGAAATAGATATGCCAACGCCATGCTAAGTTTCTACATGTACCATCCTGTGGCCTTGCCCCAAATGCCTCCTCAGCCCCAAAGCCCAAACCAAGAGCAGTGGAGACACGTGCTGAGGCCACCCAGCAATGGTGCAGCCGGAATCAACAACCAGCTCTGTGGATGAAGTTTCGGCTGCACCACAGAGAAACCCACCTTCCCAAGAGACTAAGGATAACCTTCTTAGTTACTAAGGAGCTCGACCAACCATCTGGTTTGTCCTGGTCTCAGGGGACTATCTGTGCTAAAACCAAGGCAGTCCCTGACAAAACAAGATGCCCAGTCACGCAAGAGTTCTCAGCTTCTCCTGACTGGTCTGTCTGCTCTTCAAGCCCAGCCCGGCCTCGCCCTGTGCCAAAGGAACCTGGAGCTCAGCTGGGATTCCCCAGGGAAGAAGCTGCCAACACCCGCTTCTTCCCTGAATGTCTGCCCCTGATGCAGGTTAGATCTGGTCACTCATTCAACCTGCTGTCCCCACTGTGGCCCTCACTGAGCCTGCTGCTCCCTCTGTGGGACCCTGGACCACCACCTCTGCCTTCTGGACATGCAGGGCAAGCACAGCTACTGTAGGGAGCCTTGCTTTCACTTCCCAGGAGACACCTCAGACATCCCTCCCCATCCTGTCAGCTTCCCTGTCAGCGAGGCTCCCCACCCGCTTTGTTCCAGCCCCCTGCCCCTTCCTGACTCACTCGCCCCGACTCGTCAACTGAGAGCCTCACACAGATGCCAGAGTTCAGGGCACAGCTGCCTCCCTGCAGTCCTTGTCCGTTTACATGGCTAATAAATGGACATAAGTCACCCTAACCTGACAGAGGTGGGGTATGGGCTTTGCCCTCTGCTCAGTCTCCAGCACGTGGCACAGGGCTCTGCAAACCTTAGAAACAATGGACCAAATGAACACAGAAGTCAATCTCCACGCGATCCCGCAGCACAGAAGCTACAATTACCCCGTTTTCCCTGCCAAGAAACTGAGGCCCAGAAGATTAAGAAATGTGTTCCTAGACCCAGTTACTAACTGGTGGGACAGAACAGGAGCCTGCCCAGAGCTGCAGTCCCTGAAAACCCCAGGGTTCCTGCCACTTCCAGGAGTCCAGAATCCTGCAGGGTCAGGTCCGCCCGGCCTCTGGTTCACATTATGTCCTGAAACTACACACTGTAAATTCTCTCCCTGCATTTTCCCACTAGAGTTCTGTTTCTGCCTTGCCTTTTTTTTTTTTTTCTACTCTCCCAATTCTGCCTTCTCATGTCTGCCCATGCTCTCCACAGCCTGAGAGACATCGGAGACCTGGCAAGACTTTAATGAAGAATGAGGGGGTGTGGAGGTATGTGGGGCACACACACAATCATACCCAGGGGAAGCCAGAGGCAAAGAGGAAATAAGAAGTATGCTTTTCTCTTTTTACGTCTGTCTCTAACAGAGAAGACAACAAAAACTGATGAAAAACGAAATCAACTGTTGATGAGGAAGAAAACAAACATCTGGAAGACTTAGGGAAATAGATATAATAAGCGTCATTTGCAAGTGGCTTCCCCCTTCACAGCAAATCCCGTCGGGCAGCTCGAAGTGTAAACAGATTTGAACAATAAACTTACCGGACCATACACAATTATTTCTGGGGAGAAATGGATGAGCGCTTGGTTAGACAAATGGAAGAGGTGTGAATGAGTCTTAACACTCTGATCTAGCAAAATGGTCCTTTGAAATTAATGGAACAAAAAATTATACTGGGGAAGAGCAGCAGCCGGGGGGAGCAGGCACTAAAATAGGAACCATGAAATGAAAACGCATTCTTATGAGTACGAGCGTAATGAAATGAATTTAAGAAAAGGTCAAGTTCGGGAGATGATCAGATGGGCTGTGGCTCCACAAAACCCCTAATTTACTGTGACATTTGAAGCCCAGGACTTTGGCATATACGGAATCCATAAGAAATCACCCATTCTGTGAGCCTTTTCTATGGCTGAAGGCTCTCAGGTCCAGAGAGGGTGAGTGACTCACCCAAGACCACACAGCTTGGTAGGTATCCGACCTTACACTGTATTTAGAGCACATGTGGATGAAGGAAGTCATGGGGCTTCCCCGTTCTGGTCTGGTTGACTGACAGACGCTAGGGTTCATGGCTCAGAGAGGCAGGAAACTTGAAGCTTTTTCTCATTGTGTAGACAGAACACACTTTCTGGAGTCCGGAAGAGCTGGGTTCAAATTTAGATCTTACCAAGGACTGTCTGAGACCTGTTGATGACTCCCGGATTTCTAAGCCTCAGTCTCCTCCTGAGTAAAACGCAACACACACGGAGCAGAATGTGATGAGACCCCCAGGACACGCACCTAGTGCATAAGCTCAAAATAAGTTCCAAGATTTAACTAATTCCTCAAAATTCTGAGTTTGCCCCAGAATAAAGAAAAATAATGACAATAAATGAACTTTAGAGGCTTAGGGTGGTGGTTCAAGACCAGCCTGAGCTGCAGGCAGTTTCCAGGAGAGGCCCGACAGAAAGGGACCAGGAGCAAAGGGTGGCCTCTGAGCTCCTTGTCTCCCCTCCGCGAAGACGTGTGGGAATGCAGACTTAGACGGCGGCTCCAGCGTGGGACGTGCTGGGAGCCGCTTCCCCGTGTGGTCCCAGCCTCCTCTTGAGGGTGAAGAATGCCCTTCCCCAGGTCACATCTCTCGAGGGCTTGAACTAAAACCCTCCTCACAGAATATTCCCCTCTTAAAAACTGGGGTGTGCAGGGGCCGGAGTGTGGTTCCCTGGGTCATCTGACACCTTGCCTGTGCTTCCCCAAAGGGGCAGAAGGGCCCTGGAAGGTGACTCCATTTCCCACCACAGAGGGCACCAGAGAGGCACTGAGCTCCCAGCCGTCTCCACAGCCGTCCTCTGGAGCAGGGAATTTCGAATTTTATTTTATTTCAGTGTGTCTGGTAATAGTCACAACTATTCAGACCTGAAAGGTCCTGAGGGGACCCCAGTCATCAGTCCTGCCTCCCCGCAGAACTTCCAGTTACAAGGGAATTAAAGAGAGTGACATGGTTGAATACTAATAACTTTCTCTGATCCCATGAGAAGCCAAAGCATATTTGGCTGGAATTGTCTTCACAAAATAAGCTAATATCATGAACAGCACGCTAGTTTATGGCCAGGTAAGTGAGTATTAGTTTCAGAGATCTGCACAGACAGAACCTGGGTGTCCCTCAGTCAACAGCCCAATCCATGCCCTGTGCTGAGACCCTTTGGTGACCATTTTCTAGAAGCCGAACATTTTGGCTGAATTAACTGGACAGCAACAACATGAGGGTTCAGATTCTGCCATCTTCATGATGTCTTCCAGATTGCCCCATCCAAACCACCTCAAACTCCCACGGCTCTGTACCGACCATTGTCTGTTTGAATTTAGGGTGTGGCTGTAAGCCACATGGCATGGGCTGGGAGTCGGGGGCCACCATCTCTCTGTTGTCTAGCTTTAGCAGTACTGTGCTGGGGATCTGACACATGGCCAGGGCTCAAAAGCATTTTTTGGAATTAAATTAAAACCATAGGAAATGTGTCAAAATTTCCCCCTATTCTTCCTAGGGAAATCCCAGGTGTTTATGTCAAGAGACCCGGAGAGTTTTGGACTCTGTGTTCAATCATGGGCTTGGTTGTGGTGGAGGGATGTCAGGGGAAGGGAAGTGGGCTTTTCTCTGTCAATGGGTAGATCCAAGGCCAAACTCTACCTTACTGCTAACTCCCTTGGGCTTTTGGTTGACTTATCTGCAACAAGATAATTTAATTCACATGGAAGGCTATAGTTGGGATTTAAATGGACAATGTGAAAAGTGCCTGCATCAGAGTAGACCCTAACCATGGGCCTTCCGTTCTCCCTTCATGTTGGGAAAGGACACGGTGAATAGAAAGAGGCTCAGGCTCTCACGCCAGGCTGAGCTGGGCTGGTTCTGAAGGCTCCCTTCTTCACACACCTGTGTGGGACCTTGAGAAAATAGCTGAATTTCTGCTTCCTGTTTTCTCATCTGTGGAATGGGAACAACAGAATCAACTGTTTGGGGGCAAGTTACTTGAGATTAGTCCAACAGTGAGGCTATTGCTCAGCTTGTTGAGTTCTGAACACACGGGTGCTGTTATGTGCTTCCTTAATCTGGGATGATGCATCAGCCAGACTCACAGTCCAGGTTTTGGCTTTGTAGTGGGCTCTGTGTTTGGGGTCCTGGCTCAGAGGACCCAGACCAATGGTAAAAAGGACCCCACTCCATCCGCCGGTCTGCTCAGCACCACGGACAGCTCAGCCGGCACCAATACTCCAGCGTACTGCTAAGGCAGAGGTTCACCACTGCTGAAACACTAAGGGATCGTCAGCACAGGTAACTTGACAGGTATCGGCTTCATGGGTCTCAGTTTTCACAAATCTGCTCTGGAGAAGCATCATGCCAGCTTCCCATTCCCACCTTTCCTTGTGGAACCCTCTCCTGTGCAGCGAGACCCACGTATTTTGTCACCTGGATCTTATCATTGTGTGTCACTGAGTCAGAGCCTCTAGTATCATATAAAAAGGCAACTTGACGAATGGTGTTCTCAATGTCATCTTCAGTCAAGGAACTATAACCACTACCCCGCCCACTCACATGAAGGGCCACCACATACGGTTATGTAGAGTGTCCACTCCACAACTCCAGAGTTGCCCTGTACATAACAGTCTGTACAAACAGCTCTCCCTAGAGTTGTGTGGCCACAGCCTGCAAGGCTGCATGAGACAATTCTGCCTCCATCCATCGTACCAGGAGAAACATTTCTGATGACATTTAGCTGTTTAACCCAAGGGCAGTGGTGTGCAAGCCTGTTACCCCAGCACTTGGAAGAGAGAGACAGGAGGATCACCACGAGTTCCAGGTCAGCCAAGGCTAGATAGTGAGACCATGTCTCCCAGAAAAACAGAGGGGCACTGGAGAGACGGCATAATGGGTTAGAACACTTGCTGTGCTCCCATAAGGATCCGAATTCAGATCCCTGGCGCCCACATCCAAACAAAGCTGGACATGGCCACATACGTCATAACCAAGTCCTGGGAGGTGGGGTGGAACCAGGAGGTTTGCTGGGGTTTGCTCGCTGCCAGCCTACCCGAGTTTCAGGGTCAGTGAGGTACCCCATCTCAAGGGAATAAGGCGGGAGCAATAGAAGGGGGCGCCCTTTTGGCATCCTCATGTGTGCCCATGTGCACACCACACGCACGCACAACTCAGAACAAAACACCAAAAGGCTTTACACTGTTTAGCAATTACCTGGACAATGTTCGGTACATTTATGTTGCTTTTAAAAATCAAGTTTGTATCATTTGTATTTAATAAGATCATTCAATCCAGAAGAATTCTCTTAAATGTAGAGGCTCATGGTTGGGGAAAAGTGTTTTTTTTTAATCCAATTTATATACATCTCTTTGTTGTAGAGGAGTATGATGGGAAAATCAATAAAAAGATTTTCAAGCATAAAAATACATTACATTGGGATAAAAATCTGTGGGGGAAGTGGATCGGAAATGCAATTTCCCACTGTTAAATAAAAGCTCATTTGCATGTTTTTTTTTAAAGGATAGGGGCATCCAATTGCTCTGATGTTTGTATTTTATGGGGTACATTTAAAACAGCGATGTTGGAGTTTTATAAATTCTATTTTCATAACGTACTAGACATTACAGCCTTTGCAATTATCTTAATTGTTACAAAACACCCTAAATACTAGTGTTAAGATGTTCAAGAAGGGGCAGATATTTTTCAAAATTATTTTCGGCACCACTGAGCAAAATGGTTCACCTCACTGATGCAGCTCACCCCACTGGACACACCAGCCTGCCCCAACAAGTAGATGCCAGGTCTTCAGAGAAGACATGTCCCCCATGGGAAATGCTTGTTCTTTGCTTCTCTTTGGACCAAGTTCAGGCTCAGGAGTAGGGACTTCAGTGCATGGGAAGGTGGTCTCTGGCTACCATATCAGGTTGTCCTGGGTATCTGTTGACCTCCCTGCCCTGCCAGAAGTTTCTTTCTGTGTGGCCTGGGGTGTTGTGAAATATCATTTTAACTGTGTAAAGGTGTGTTATATTTGTTTCTGCTGCTTTTGCTAATGATGCAAAGACATGTTACATTTGTTTGATTACATAAAATTAATCTGGGGTCAGTAGACTGAGTCAGCAACTAGTTGACAGGAAGTGATAGGGAAGAACTAAGTGTAGCAAGCGTTCTTTAGTGGGGGCTGAGCAGAAGGATGGCCCCCTTTTTTCGGGAGATGAGCAAGGAGAGGAGGTTAGCTATTTGTTATTAGTCCCTCTGAGCAAGCAGGATTTCACCTCAACCTTGGAATCCTGACTTCTATAGAAGGATAGAGATTTAGGCAAAGTTCCCTTTCATGGCCGAGATAGAGCCGGTGCCTGAGGGAACAGAATTCCCGCCAGGCTGTGGCCAAACCACTGCTGGTAGCTGCAGAGTTACAATTGCCCATCGCCAGCAGTTACTTAAGATGCAGCCACTGTATTGAATGTAAGATAGCTCGGGGATGCATGCCAAGCTCCTCTGCCAGGCAAATGAAGGCGTTTTATCAGGCTTTCTCTACACCCACCCCCGATGGTGTGGGGCGGTTCATTCTTCTTCACCTAGGATCCTTCACTGTGTATTTGATAACATACCTGACACATAGTAGGTCCACAGAAAACAGACCTAACCATGTGACATCCCCAAGTGTAGACAGCTCTGCCTTTTCCCAACAGAAAGATGCCCCCAATTAAAAAAAAAACTTAAAAACTTCTGCATTACAATTATTTATAATAATAATTATAAATTATTATAAATTATAAATATATTATATATTATACATATAAATTATAAATACATTACAATTATAATATAATTATACAGTGTATAATGATGCAGAGGTTAGAGGACAAATTTCATGAGTTTATTCTCTCCTTACACCATATAGGTCCTGGAGTTCTAACCCAGGTCATCAGGACTGGCTGCAAACACCTTTACCCAATGAGTCATCTTGCCAGCACCTCCCTACCCCCCACAAAAAAAGATTTTGTCTTTTAACTTACAGTGTAAGTTTTTCCAGATTATTGATGAGATCATCAAAAGCCTACTTAACAATCTTTAACTAATTTAACATTTTTAGTTTTACCCACATTCAAGGTCTTTTACAAAAAATATGTTAATGGTGGCTATAAATTAATATACTTGAATTATAAAATCTCATTAATGTTAGCATAAAGTCCTATACAAAGGAGAAGCACATTCTGAAGAATTCCCTTTTTCCTATTCCACGCTCATGCCTGCAGCAATTGTATTTGCTCTTCACAGACATCTTTGGCATTGGTATCTTTGTCACCGGCAAAGCCACTGTGCTCTCATCTGACACAGCTTTCCAGAGCTCATCCTCTAGGCTTCCATCTAAGTCGTCTAAGATACAGGGCACTTTGTATCCACCGATGATCCTGTCACTGGAAATTATACTCCCAGCCCCAAGTACCCATTCTCTATTCATGAGCTCTGCAAAGCGACCATTTAGCGGATTGTTTTTTAAGGGATCTTTAAAAGCCTTGTTTACAGCATCCAACAATTGCAATTATAAGGAAAAATCACTAAATCTGAGCTTAGAGATTTTTTTTTTCTCTTCACATTTGCTCCAGCGAGTGACCTTTATAAGCATTTGAAACACGGCACTAACTGAGATTATTTGGACGAAGATGTTGTTTCCAAAGAGTGCTTTGTGGGTCAAAATTAAGTGATTTCAGGAAAGTCCTGACACACAGTGGTTCTAGCAAAGGCTCAAGCAGAAGAAGCATGCCTCTTCCCCCCATCCCCACCCCCTGGTTTTTTGAGACAGGGTCTCTCTGTGTAACAGTCCTGGCTGTCCTGGAACTCACTTTGCAGACCAGGATGGCCTTGAACTCACTGAGATCCACCTACCTCTGCCTCCCAAATGCTGGGATTAAAGGTGTGCGCCACCACCACCTGGCCAGCATGCCTCTTTTTTGAGAGATACTAGTTGGGGTCACGGGTGCCCCAGGATGGGGCTGCCCTTCACTGAGCTCAGTTTGCGCAGAAGCCACCCAGAAGACTGTAACCTACCCAGGCCCAAGCCAGGGAAAAAGCCATGCTCACCAGGATGTCACACCTGGGTGTGACCACTGCAGGGGCCTGTGTGCCTGCCACCCTGCTGAGCCTCCCCACCAGGGTAGGGCTGTTCCTCCGGATCCTGCTGGAGCACAGTGAAACCAGGCAGCTGAATTTCAAGGACATTCTTAGAGACAGGGAAGGGTGAGGGCCAGAGAGATGGCTCACAGGTAAAAATCACCTCACTTGACACCAAGCCTGATGGTGTGAGTTCAGTCTTGGGGACCCACATGATGACGGGAGAGAGCTGACTCCCACAATTGGCCTCAGACTTCCACATGGATAGTGTAGCACATATGTGCCCACAGGCAAATGAGCTCGAGAACACACTCACACACCACACAGACACACAAACGTAAAAAGCGTTTAATTTATAATTTATAAATTGGGCTGATAGAACTGGGGACATACATGGTGGCTCATGCCTGCTCCACTCAAGAAGGGAGCAGAAGGATTGGGAGTTCAAAGCCAGCCTCAACTGTACAACAAGTTGAGACCCTGTCTCAAAAAAAAAAAATAATAATGATAAAAAAAATACAAACAAACTTGGCCAATAAATAATCACCCATTGGTAACTCTTTTCTGCTTGGAAACTCAGAGCTAGCTTGAGTGTGACAATCCACATTTAAAGCCTTGTTCTTCCAGTTCAGACATAGTAGCCTGAGACAGGAGAACCAAGTTCCAGTCCAGCCTGGGCTATGTAGCAGGACCTGTCTCAAAAAGAGGTAGGAGACAGTCAAAGAGAGGGAATACATGGCCAGTAACAGGAAACAATGCCTACCCACAGGGTGGTCAGGAGAGTTCATGGAAGCTGACCTCCCCCATGAGGGTCAGTGGAAAAGCGAGTGCTTAGCATGCATGAGGGCCTGGGCTTGAGTCCCAGCAAGCACCACACACGAAATGGTTATGGAAATCACGGCCCTAACCTACAACTTACATCATCAGTGCTGCCTGTAAGAGCCTGGGCTTCTCCGAGGCCAGAGAACACTACATAAGAAGAGAACTCACTGTTCCCTGGAAGAACACGGCTTTCCTGGGCAGTGAGTGACCACAGTGTTCACCTCTGTGCAAGCGAAATTGCAAGAAAGGAGAAGGACCGCCCACTCAGGGCTCTCAGCAAGGAAACGTCTTAAATATCATGTCTGCGGTTTGTTTTTCTTACTACAAAATGATACAATCGATTATACAGGGGAGCAGAAAGAAAATTACCGTCAACTCTAATTCCCGGGAATCCCTTTGGTTATGATTCTGGGATAGGTCTTTCCTCATCTTTTGGTTGGTGTGTTGATGTTTGCTTCCTTGCTCTCTCCTTTTAATAACAAACAGAAGGCCATCCTCTCTGGACCTGTGTGTGCGTGTGCACGTTCGTGTGTGGGTGCATGTGTGCACGTGAAAGTCTGGGGATACCTCGTTCCTCAGGAGCTACCCACCTCGTTGAGTTTGTTGTTGTTGTATTCTGTCTTGAGACCGCCTCATTGTGTAGCCTTGACTGACTTTGAACTTGCTATGTAGACCAGGCTGACCTTGAACTCACAAAGATCTACCTGTCTCTGTCTCCTAAGTGCCAGGATTAAAGGCATGCACCACTTTGTGGTTTTTGAGACAAGGTCTCTCAGTGGCTTGGAGCTTCTCCAAGTGGGCCAGGCCGGTGAGCCAGTGAGTGAGTTCCAGGGTCCTCTCCAGCATCGCAGCAACGCATGGTAAGTCTGCTTTTCCTCTTCCCTCGTCCCCCTCTTCTCCCTCCTTTTCCTTTGAAATGTGGGGACCAAACCCAAGACCTCATTTCAAGTGTACTGCCACTGAGCTCCATCCCCTGAAAACCAAGGCAATCTTACTTTGATCATTATAATTATTGTTATTTATTTTCTTCTCTTCGTTGTTGTTGCTTTGAGAGAGCATCTTACTACGTAGCTCAGGCTGGCTTTGAACTTGCAGTCCTCCTCCTGCCTCTGTGCCACCACACCCTCATTAACTTGTCCTTCATGTAGTTCAGTAGCCGTCAGAGGGACAGATGTGTTCCCAAGAGGTACACTTTGCTAGAGTTAATTCAGTATTAGTGCGTATGTGCTGTGTGTGTGTGTTCACACGCACAAGCACCTGGATGCCACTGCATAAGTTACTATTCAGAAGCCTGTTTTCCCTTCCACCGAGGGTTCTGACTATCCTCCTGCCTCTGCCTCTTCGTCATATCCTATCCATGTGCACCCCCACAACCTGCTCTCTGTGAGTTCTGGGATTTACCTTGGGTCGGCAGACTTGAGGAGCAGGTACCTTCACCCAGTGAGTCATCTTGACAGCCTCCAGGAAGGGATTTTGATCACCAGTGATTGGGGGGTGGAGAAAGGTGGAATGCCAGACGCTCCCCTCCTCACAGCCCCATGACATTTGACTTTTGACATCGGGCCGTCGAAGCCTAAACCCCTCCTAGTTATCTGAACACAGACCTCCACTTTGCCGGCCATGAGCACACGGGGTGTGGGTGGTTAAGTTCACAGTGACTTTTCCAGAAATGAAACCAACATGGAAGCTGGGGAGTTTTTTGAGAGAGGTGTTTTTTAGATTATTGTACTCATTATTTTATTTTCTTCACATCATTGCCAGTGACACTGTTCGTGGCATCCGCGTCCCTGATGCCACGGTCTGCTTTTGTGCTTTTGTGGCTGGTACCCTCAAAGTCATTCTGTCTTCCATGTACTTTTTTAAAGTCCCTATTCCAAAATGTCAAAGATAAAGGGAAAATATCATCAACATTCACATGGGTATGACTTCCTTTTTTTAAATTCAAATATTCAAGTAAGGAAGGTTAAATTCCTTAATGCTTCACTGTGCTTTCTTGAATACCGATAATGAAACATTTAAATATTGAAGTACATATTATTTTTTATGAAAGTTACTTTCTTTTTACTTTTACACTGTATGGCAGTTAAGATGCTATATTGATTTTTAAATTGTGTAAGTAAACGGAGTATTTATGAATTTAATTTCAAGATACTAAAGGGGAGATTCTTTTTAAAATTACATTTTCAGTGGTCTGGTTGTGCTGAGAACCACAGGCTTGGTCTCTGTTTCAGTTAAATCTAAAATATCCCCAACAAGGTGCCTGATTTGAATGCTTTTTCTCCAGATGATGATGCTATATTGAGAAGCCTATGGACTTTAGTAGATGTGAGGGGTGGGAGGAAGCAGGTGTTCTTGACTTCCTGGTCCACCATGATGTGAACAGCTTCTGCTTCCTGTGCCCGCTGCCACAGATGCAGCTGCTATGCCAAGCTGTCCCTGATGTGATGGGCTGAGACCCTCTGAAACTGAGAGTCCAATCCACCAGATAACAACTACACAATCGTCTCTATCTCTGCGTCTCTGCTGGAGGGTCAGTGCACGAAGGCAGGTCTCGGGCCATGGGGCCCTATGTTTGGAATTCTCGATTAAGTGCAATTGACTAGGAATGGTGGCTCATCCTGGACACTGTACGGTCCAAGGTTTTGTAGGTGAAGAGCCATTTGTTTCTTTCTTTCCTTTGTTTGTTTTTGAGAGCGTCTTTCTATGTAGTCCTGGAGTTTGATATGTAGACCAAGCTGACTGTGAACTCAAAGAGATCCTCCTGCCTCTGCCTCCTGAGTACTGGGATTAATGGCCTGCACCACTATGCCCAGCAAGAGACACCATTTCTAAAATTCCTTTTCTTTTTTTTTTGGGGGGGGGCGGTTCGAGACAGGGTTTCTCTGTGCAGCTTTGCGCCTTTCCTGGAACTCACTTTGTAGACCAGGCTGGCCTCGAACTCACAGAGATCCGCCTGGCTCTGCCTCCCGAGTACTGGGATTAAAGGCGTGCGCCACCACCCACGCCACCACTGCCCGGCCTAAAATTCCTTTTCAAAGGACAGATCCAGGTAGAACTTGCCGGGTCTGGTGACTGAGAGGACGAAAAATCTCAGATATGGAGGCTGCTGGCCCAGCTCCTGGCCGAGGAGAGGGCTGAGGAAATAAATGTGGGTGTTAGCCATAGATTCCTCAGACTGGAAACCCCAAGTCTCCACCACCATCTCTCTCTACCCAAAATCCAGGAGCTGTTGTTACTCAGACATCTTCAGAAACCCACTGTGTCCAGTTTATTTCCTCCCCTCCCGTCTCCCATGTCCCCAGCCCGGGCCACCTTCAATAATCTCACTCTAACTGGAAATTGGGGGTGTCAGCACGACTTTCCTTTTCCATCCCCGAGTCTCACCGTGGTCCCCAGCTCTGACAGATGCCAGTGTCCCCACAGCTCCAAGCAGCGATGGCAGCCGTGGAGGGGACTGTGAGGGGCTGACTCCTGCGGGTGCCGTGGACAGGACTGTGCCCCAGACTTCAGCTGCCACGCCGGGGAGTGGACCTGGCATGGCCAGTGATGAGCCGCGCCTCCGGCCCCGGGGGAGCTGTCTCCAGCCCTCCACAGTGGCGCGGCTGCAGGTTTATCTCGCTCGCTGAGAGAAGACATAATCAATTCCCCAGCTGGCACTTTGCGCTGAATACCTACTTTTTCAGCTTGATAGCAAGACTAAATTAGTTATTTAGCAACTAGGCCCTAATTTAGAGCGAGCGAGGGCCTTGACAAGGATCATTGTTCAAGGCCGTCCCCCCTTTCCCTTCAGATAGGAGGCCCGCAAATCCCCAGAAGGTGATAAATAGACAATTAGAAAATAGATATATTTGGTTAGATCTACAAGGCTCCCCAGTGCTGTCAGGCCCACAATGAAGGGGGCCAGGGTAAATTGGTGGCCAATGAACACCAGCTGCCCGGCCATCCGTCCTGCAGACACCCAGCCATATGTGGCCATTTATAGACCATCCTGAAGAATAGATCGGACCAATAAGACCAGAGGGAACTAAAAATACTTGACAAAGTTGGCTGCTCTTCATTTAACAAGAATAAAATATCTAATGGGGTGTAATGGAGGCCATCAATCACATACTGCCAGGCCCAAGCGCAACACCACACTGTTAACTATTAATGCAACTTTGTTTCTCTAATAAGTAGGACAGGCACAGCAGCCCGGTGCAGTGCGGTGCTGTGCGCAGGGTAGGTGTCTGGGCGGGGAGATGAGTGGGGGACGCTGGAGAGCTGTGGCAGAAGACGGATTCCAGCCTCAAAACAGAAGGGACAGAGGGATAGAAAATGGTGAAGCCACCATGCAAACCAGTATGGCGGCCCTTGAAAAGGTTACAGGTACAACGGCCAGAGGCCCCAGATGGTCCGCTCCCGGGTAGAATCTCGAAAAGCTGGAAGGCAAGGCCTCAAGCTGACTCTTGTATAGCCAGGTTCACAGAAGCTATATTTAAAAAGTAGAAGCGCCCCAAGCACCCCTTGACACATGAAAACATACAACATGGATTATTTTCCAGCCTCTGAAAAGAAGGATACACTGATAGATGCTACAGCATAGATGAACCTGATGGGCACCATGCTAAGTGAAATAAGCTAGCTGCAAAAACGCAATCATCACCAGAATGGAGACGGCTGTGACCTAGTGACACACGCGTCAGCTCAGCACTTTGGAGGCAAAGGCAAGAGGATTGCCTTAAGTTCCAGGCCAACCTGATCTACCTACTATGTACCATGCTAGCCTGGGCTATATAAGTGAAGCCCTGTCTCAAAACAAAAGACCAAGAGACAAGAACAAAGGAGAAACATGGTACCGCCGTATTTACATGAGCCACCCACGTTTACAGTCACACTTACAGACATGAAGAGCAGGGAGCGGTAGCTGGCTGCAGCATCTGGAGGCAGGTACAGGGAGTCACTGTGGGGAGATGTGGAAGTTCTGGAAACAGATGACGGTTGCAAACATTATGGGTGTATATAGTGCCTCTGAGTTACACTCAGAACAGTTCAAATGGCGAATCCTAAGTTACCACAGTAGAGAATAATCCTAACAGGAGAGAGGAGGCAAGGCGCTAGAACCGCCTGCTCCTGTTGTAATGGCTTCGTCCAGCCACTAGGCTGCTTGGATGCATCCCACAAGTGGGTTTTCCAGTCCTTCTGCACATGGTTGGGAAAGGGCAAGGTATCCTCAGCGTGCCCCTCCCCGGTGAGGGAGACAAGCTGACTGGGAGGTGCTGGTCTTGAGCTGGGAGGACCTGGCCTGAGAGAGCAGGAGAAGAATGCAGACAAACGCGGAGCTCCTGAACTGCACACCCCCATTGGGCCGTGGAGGGGCAGCCCAGGACAGAGAACAGGGGATGTCCTAAACCGTCGAGACGGCCTTCCTCTTTGCTCACTCACTCTGAGAATAACTATGGTTTAAAGGTTTGCAGGAAGAGGACTGGAGAGATGGCTCAGTGGTTAAGAGCACCTATTGCTCTTGCAGAGGACCCAGGTTCAATTCTCAGCACCCATATGGCATCTGCAACTCCAGTTCCAGGGGATCTGCCCTCTTCTGGCCTCCACAGGCATTAGGCACACATGTAGTGTTCAGACAGACATGCAGACAAGACACTCATACACATAAAACAAACGAATCTAAATTTTTAAAAAAGATTTCAAGAAGATAAAAAGATAGTTGTGAGATTTTTAATTGCACATGTAAGAGCTTGGTTTTACTACTGAGCTACATCTCTATACTTGGAAAACAAGGGGGTTTTTTTTGGTTGATGATTTCCGCCTTCTTGGCTTTGTAATATCAGATTTAAGATCATCTTACAGGATGTCACGTTGTCTCACTCTATTGAGAAAGAAAGTGCCGACTTCTACTTTCATGCCGAGTGAATGGCAGGCACCCTCTAGTCCTGCAGTGTGGTCACACGAGCCAGCATGGAAGGGGGACACTGGCCCAGGCATGGAGTGGGAAGTGTTCAGTGGTAAAGAACAGGGTGCTGATTCCAGCTGACCACACAGGGAAAAGGCTGGCTCACTACTGGTAGCCAGCATCAGACTGGTGGTGGATTCTGAGGGTCACCTTCAGCAACATACTATGACCACGGCAACTCTTACAAGGAAAGCATTTAACTGGAGCTGGCTTGCAGTTCAGAGGCTCAGTCCACTGTCATCATGGCGGGGAGCATGGAGACACACAGGCAGACATGGTGCTGGGAGGTAGCTGAGAGTTCTGCCTCCAGGTCCACTGGGTTGGCTTGAGCATTTGAAACCTCAAAGCCCACCCCCAGCAAGACTTCCTCCAACAAGGCCACACCTCTTAATAGTGCCACTCCCTAGCGATCAAGCATTCAAATCTATGAGCCTATTAAGGTCATTTCTATTCAAACTACCACAGTAACCAAGAATGACCTTGAATGCGTGCATGCGTGTATGCGTGCGTGCGTGCGTGCGTGCGTGCGTGCGTGCGTGTGTGTGTGTGTGTGTGTGTGTGTGTGTGTGTGTGGTGTGTGTACATATATAGGTACATGTGTGTAGAAATCAGAGGTCAATGTCAGATAGCTTCCTCAATCACTTTCACTCTATTTCTTGGAACAGTGTCTTTCACTGAACCTGAAGTTCACTGATGGGCTGGACTAGGCTGGCCATTAGGCTCCTGGGATCGACTCATCCCCTTTCAGTTACAGATGAAGGCTGCCGTTCCAGCTTTAACATGGGTGCTGGGAATCTGTTGAGGGCCGCAGGAATATATCATAAGAACTCAGCTGGTTATGGCAAAGTCACTACCTGGAGGGATCATGGAATTCCTCCAGAGGAAGCCAAATCCCAAGGAGTTTTTGGTGTTACTTGGCTTGTTATATATCAGCTGTATTCTGTTATGAAAATCATGTGTGCCTTCATAGCTTTCCCAATTGACTTTTCCCCAAGAAGGACTAACAGTGTAGACTGAGCACTCTCTGGACATACACATTCCAGGTAATTTGGAGAACAGCCCCAGGGAAAGGCTTTCTCTGGAATCAGATTATCTCCCTTAGCCACTTTCAAGGACTACAGGAAACACCACCCAGGTGGGCGCCCATTGTTAGTCCCAGGTAGACTAACAAGGATAACAGCCCACATGCAAGTCTCCTGACTTACGGTAAATTCCACAAGGAGACACCGCCTAGGAGAGGTGGACGTTAAGTAATAGCCTTACACAATTTAGCTCGGACCCTCCCTTTTATATACCGGGACTTCCAGGGCACTGGAGAAGAAGAGAAAAGAGAATGGAAGAACTAGATGGGTAAGAACTTGAGAGGAACAAACTGAGATGGGGAAGAACTAGATCGAAGGGCTAAAAGAGAGGACTAGAGGAACGAGATGGAAGATGAGGAAGAGCAAGATGGGGAAGAACAAGATGAGGAAGAGCCAGATGAGAGAGAAGGGGACGAGAGAGGAGCTGATAGGGGAAAGAACTGGATAGATGAGAACCTAAAAGGGACAGAACTAGATGAAGGAATTAAGATAGAACCTAGAGGGGACAGTAGATAAATATAGAGAGAAATCAGGCAAGAAAGGAGCTAGACATGAGAACAGAACTGAAGCTGTGTATAAAGGATGTTATGCCAGAGGAATTAAAGCAAGTGGACTATAGAACTCGGTGTGCTGAGATTATATTTCCTGATAATAGTCCTCGCCGTTAGTAGTTCTCTCTCCTGAGCCCCTGGGATGTATAATATTGAGGCTGGTTCCTCCAATATTATACAAGAGGAATCCAAACTCGAAGCCTCATGCTTGCTCAGGAAACATTTTATACCTCTAGCCATCTCCCCAGCTCTACCCCTGGCCTTCTGACCCTCTTGCCTCCATCTCCTAAGAGCTACAGACATGTGCCACAGTGCTACATATTGAGCCTAGGACTTCATGCATGCTAGGCAAGCACTCTTCCAACTCAGCTGCATCTCCAGCCTCAGTTTCCTCTTTTGCCAGAGCAGGTCACTAGAGCTTATTTCCCAGCCTCCCTTGCGTTTGAACATGCACATGTAATTAGAAGTGGATAGCTGATGGTGTGAACCACCCCCAATCTACTACAGAGAAACTTGCCTATGCATCTACCTTGTGCCTTCTCTTGTCTATGGGTAGATCACAGGGCTCTACCATCCAATGGCATAGCAGAGTGCCTGGAGGAGGGGGCTTGATGCCTCAAGAGCTAGTTTCCAGGGCCACAGAACAGGACCTGATGGCTCAGATAAGATAAATGTATTTCCCCATGTTCTGGAAACCAAAAGTTCAAGGTCAAAGGGGCATTAGGACTTAGAGGTGGCTGCCTGCCCAAGGTTTCCACATGGTGTTTTCCTCTGTAAATGTATACCCCAGCTATATTTTCCAATGCCACATCTTCCTCTTCTCATAAGGACACCAGTCACACAGGGTAGGTCCCACCCTAACTGAATCACCTCTTTGGAGATCTTATCATCCATCCTCACATTCTGATGTATGATTTCAACATACAAATTTAGGGAGCACATATACAATTCAGTCTATGACACCATCAAAGTTTTTTCCAGTGGATGTCCATATGACCAAGGAGGAAATGGTTCTTGTGTTAAAGGACTGTGATCTGGGAACTGGTTAAACAATTAAAGGCCATCACCTCGATCAGTGAATGTGCCACTTTCCAGCTCTGTAGTCAGTAGTGAGCTTTGTCCAAAAGCTTCTTCGTGAGATGTGAGCTCCCTGCTTCCACCCGAGTAGAATCACATCCAGGTGTGGTAGCTCATACCTATCACCCCAGAATGCAAGAAGCTGAAGCAGGAGGATTACTATGAGTTCCAGACCAGCCTAGTCTATAGATTGAGACCCTATCTCAAAAAAAAAAAAAAAAAAAAAAAAAAAAAAAAAAAAGACAAAAAGTCACTTCTGGAAGCTTTGTACCAACATGGAATACCATCCTTCCCCAGAAACCCCCAGTAAACCCTCCTCCTGCTACATCGGCCCCACATGGGTCACATGTTCACGACCAATCACATCCCTGCAGGGTGCAGTCAGGGTTCTCCAAGGTAGATGGCTACCTGTGTGGGAAAGGAAGGAACGGCCTAATAGAACGTTTGTTAGACACAGAGAAGGACAGAAAAGGGACAAGGCAGCTGCTGCTCTGACAGTTTTACTAGAATTCTCCTTATTCTGGGGCCGTAAGGGACCAGAGGTTTGTTGAGCTCGGTCCTGGGGGAGAGGGGAGGAGATTTAAAAGACATTGAGAAAGTGGGGCCCACGCTGAGTGTTGAGGTCACCTAGAATGTGAGGTCCAAAGGCAGCAATCAGCATGAAGCCCAGACTTCAGTTCAGGGGCCTGACTCACGCTCCGCCCTCCCTCATCCCTTCAGCACACCCCCCACCCACCCACACACACACACTGCACCGCTCACAAGGAATTCCTGGGGAAATGCCTAGCTATCCTGTCTAGCTATCCAGACTCCCGTACCTGGGGCCAAGCTGAATCAGCAACCCCAGGAGTGGAATTCAAGATTGTCTTTGAAATGTCTCTCTAGGGTATTCTGGTTAATAACAGATTTGGGAAACAGAATGCCGCATTGTTTTCCAGAGAAATCATCTTTATATCCTAAGGTATCTTGGGAGAAAAATT
Source organism: Peromyscus maniculatus bairdii (assembly GCF_049852395.1). Lineage (NCBI taxonomy): Eukaryota > Metazoa > Chordata > Mammalia > Rodentia > Cricetidae > Peromyscus > Peromyscus maniculatus. The sequence continues at coordinate 68,622,469 of NC_134853.1, read as the reverse complement.
TGTGAATTCAGTCAACCTCGGAGCATTTAAAAAGAACATCCACCTGGAAGACTGGCTACCTCTTGAGCAACTTGTGCTTTCTTTAGACCCTTTTCCTTGTCAATAGATGCCAGGTCCCTGGTCGCTCTGCCACCCTGAGGGACCCTGTGGCCCATAAGAGACTTAAGAATCTCTGTGTGCTCTTAAGTGACATTGTCTCATCTGCCAGCCCATCCCCCTTCCAGTCAGGTAAGAACTATTCAAGGAAACTTGATAAAGATCCTTCACCCATGTGAACTGAACCATTAGTCTGAAAGACGTCACGATGGGATGGCCGAGTCTCCACAGATGGAGACGAGACCCCATTCTCAACCCACCACCCACTCAGAGAGGCTCCCACTTAGCCACCGCTGTTCTCATGCATTATTCAGTCACAAGCGTCACCCTACACTGGCCTGAGTGTGTCCTTCACAGTCTGAGAGTGTCTCCAAGTAGGGCAGACCAGGGACTAGGAGCCCGGTGACTTTGAACACACCTCCAGGATGCAGATGGACCAGGTGCTTTGGCAGCATGGGATAAAGCACTCTTCTGGGGAAGGCGCAGGAGGGCCGAGCATTTGGGGGCATGATGACAGCTACAGAAAACAGGCCATCAGGATTGGGATAATGTCTGTGCTTTGGGCTTCCTGTAGTTTTCCCCACACCCCAGAATAAATATTAGGCTTGTTATAAAATCCTCTTTGATTTCACACCTAAGCCCAATCACACCTCTTGGCTCATTTGACCCTCAAAACCGCATGTACGTAAATAGAGTGGGTTTTTCTTTGTCTTGAATCTGGCATGCTGTGCTTGTGTCCTGGCTCACTTTGTTTGATTCCAACTCAGTTCCTCTGCTCACTGTTCTTTGTTTTTTGTTTTTATTATTATGTCCATGAACCCAAATGCCTCAGGCCTCCATTCTTTGTCTTCCTGAATCATAATCGATAATTAACATATTTATTAGTTAAGACTCACAAGTGGTATAAACCAAACTCAAATAAGCTTAAGCAAAAACAAAAAGGAATGACGTCATCATGAAGATAAAAAGACTCGAAGGCTCAAGCTTTGCCCCGCCCTCCTTCCTCCCCCTTCTCTGATGGGGTAGCTGGGTAACAGCCGCAGTCTCCCTCTCCGTCTCTCCTCCCTGGGACCAGTCTTCTCCAGTTCTCTGACTCAAAGAGAAAGAACTACGACAGCCGAGAGTTCCTGAGCCTCACCTCTTAGTTTTCTACCTGCAGGGAGGAAAGAAATCTGGCCACCCTCCTCTCCGACTTTAAGAGTCCCCCAGGAGTGGGGCTCACTGACGTAGGTACCCACTCCTGCACTATAATGGTGTGAACCCCCATATGGACACATAGGAGACTGGAGGGCCGCCCTAAAAGCTGATGTATCTCCATCAGGGGAAACAAAACGAAATGTGTCTCTTAACACAAATACTTGAGTCTACCATGTGCAAGACAGATTCATTCACAAATGTGTAATGTGCACCTACTGGGTGCTAGCCACTGTCTTGGTCACCGGCGATGACCGTGACACCACCCTTGCTGTCACATGATACTCAGTCATCCCTGGTTGTTTTTGCGGTTGTGATACTATAAACACAAACAGGATGACCTGAAGTAGTCACTTTCCCCAGGGCTAAGACAGGAGAGCTGAGGGAAGAGGGAATTATTCGGACTCAGTGTTTCTGAGGGGCCAGTCCATCGTGGGCAGGGAGGCATGGTGGGTGGTTACTTCCTGGTGACTCATGAAGCAGAGACCAGGACTGGAAGTAGCCAGGCTAGGCTGACTCGGAGAGGTCTGCCCTCCAGTGACCCACCTCCACCAACCAGGCTCGGCCGCCTAAAGGTTCATAACTTCTTCAGGCAGTGTAGCCCACTGGGGCCAGGTGCCCCAAACACAGGGGCCGGTGGGGGGCAGACATTTCACAACAAACCACAAGAACAGGACACACACCAAACAAGGTGAGGAGAGGAAGAGAGAGATATGAACTGAAGTGGGGCGGGGGACCACGTCTGGATAGTAAGTAACATGTTCTTTGACATGAAGTCAGACTGAAGAGTGAATGGCAGATGGCAGATGATACTCCCAGTGGCTGAAGCATCGAAGTTAAAGATTCAGGAAATTTCAGTCTAACCAAGTGGTGTTAGCTGAAGCACCACAGTGAGCCTGGCTCCACAGCACAGTAACAAGTTTCTGACTGGTCTTTAAAAAAAAATAAATAAATAAAGAGGTTCTGTGGGGCAGAGGATGTCTCAGGTAATAAGGCACCTGTTTTACAAGTGGGAAGACCTGAATTCAAAACCCAGAACCCATGTAAAAAGCAGGCAATGGTGCCCCTCTCTTATAATCCCCGTCCTGGGGAGAGGCAATGGTCTCCCAGGGCTCCCAGGTCAACCTCCCAGGCTAATAGGTGAGTTCCCGGACAATCGGAGACAGCATCGCAAATTAAAGTAGACAGAATTCCCGAGGATGACATCCAAGGCTGTCTTCCAGCCTACAAGTAAGTACACATGCACACACATACAAGCACGTGAGTGTGCACACACACACAGAGAGAGAGAGAGAGAGAGAGAGAGAGAGAGAGAGAGAGAGAGAGAGAGAGAGAGAGAGAGTAATAAAAAAGATTCTGTAGCCAGACACATCTTGGGAGCGCTGGGCTGGCTTCAAAGCAAGCTTATTCTCTTTGCTGCAGAATTTGTCAGACTCCGGCAGCATGCCACTGTGCCCTGAGAATCACCAGGGAGACTCTCGCAGTCAAGCCTGCACGAGTATTTCACCTTGGCTCGCAAGTGAACGAGCTGTCAGAAGTCCTCATCAGCTTCTGGAGGGTATTCATTTCTCTTGGGCATTTGTTTTGCTTTGGTTTTAGACAGGATCTCACTACACAGCACACGCCTCAGCCTCCTGCGTGCTGGGATTTCGGACCTGTACCACCACAGCTGGCAATTTATAGGGACTGAGAGACCTTGATCCCAAGGACGTGATGGGCTTTGGACTCCACTGGCCTCCCAGAGGCCGTTCCTCTCTCCCATCTTTGCATTGCCGAAGCAAAAGAAGCAAGGGTCATCATCTCCCGATCCCCTTCACGGGTCTGAATGGCGTGCGAGCAGTTCCGCTAGTGAGATCACAGAATTCTGTTGCAGGTCTTGTGAGAAAGATTTCACTCCAAGAGAGAGAGACCGACAGTTCTCTCCTTCTTTTTCTGCTCCTGACCGCAGAGGTGGTGCTCTGAGCTGCTGCAGCCACCTTGTGACGATGAGGAGACCTACCACCAACACCATCAGAGAGGTAAAGCAGAAAGCAAGTGAGACTGAGGATAGCCTGTGCTAAACCAACTCTGAGTGTCCTCGCTGGACTGCCTCTAATGAGGACACCCTATTGCTTACAGCCAACAAGTTCTTACCAATTCAGTTCTCACCCTGACACCTCTCTTGGGCGCTCTCTCTGTCTCTCTCTCTCTCTCTCTCATGCTTCTTTAGAAGCATTCAGAATGTCAACCAAACAGCTGCAATTTTTTTTCTTTTTGCAATTACAGAGTGGTATTCAGTTAACAGAACAATTATCTTCGAATAAGCTGCATCAGAGACAACTGAAGATAAAAAAAAATAAAAATCAAAAAAAAGCTACTGTCCCCATATATAACTTATTTGTGTTGTGCACCAACAAGAACCTGCTTTAGATTTCCATGTCAATTTACAACCCCAGACTGTACCAGGCACAGTTAGTGGCTACCGAAAACACCACCAGGACAGGGCTATCTAGAGACACATTCAGCAGTGTGTTAACTATACAAAACAAAACAAACAAAAAACAAAACACCCACTGTGATACAGCTTCAAAACAAATCTTACAGTCTTACACTTCAATGTTTTGTTTTTTTCATTAAGAGGGGTGAATTGTGTACATGGGGTGTTAAGCACGTTACGGATGAGAAAAAAAAACAACTTAGCTAGAACCAACTTATTCAGCATCATTCATCTTCTTCTTCCTCCTCAGCTTCCCCTTCCTTCTTTTTCTTGACCACCTGCTTTCTGCCGCATCGGGGTTTCCTTTAGCTTCTGTAGGCAGCAATATCCTTTTCCTGTTTTCCCTTCAGCTCAGCAGCCTTCTTTCCTCCAGGCTGTTTGTCACCCGCAGGAGGGCTGTCCACATCGCTCCCAGTTTCTTTAAGACGGGTTCACCACAATGTTCTCCTTTGGTTTGGGAAGATACTCAACAGAACAAGGAGGCTGAAGAAGGTCTCTTGGGCGCACTGGGGTCTTTGAACTTCTTTTTGGTCTCCCTTTGGGGGATGTAGGTTTTCATTTCTCACTCTCTGTTTTTTTGTTTGTTTGTTTTGTTTTGTTTTGTTTTGTTTTGTTTTGTTTTTAGACAGAGTTTCTCTGTGTAGCTTTGTGCCTTTCCTGGAACTCACTCTGTAGACCAGGCTGGCCTCGAACTCACAGAGATCTGCCTGCCTCTCCTCCCAAGTGGTGGGATTAAAGGTGTGCGCCGCCGCCGCCGCCGCCGCCGCCACCACCACCACCACCCAGCTCATTTCTCTTAAGAGAGTCTTGTCGGCCTTTGCCATGTCTTCCTTTCCTCTTTCCTTCAGGAGACACATCCCATCCGGGTCTCCGGGCACTTCCAGAGAACACTGAGGAGCTGGCAGAGCGTCCCATGGGGCTTCTGTGCTCCTTCTGGCAAGCTTGCACGAAGAATGCATCCGAGGACTTTGCCTCTTGGCTTCCTAGCCTCTTCTCGGCCCACGTTTAGTGGATTTTCCTGCGAGGCCAAGAGTTGCCCAGTGTCCGGCCACTCTCGCTGTCTCTCCATCTTGGACTCATAATGCCTTCCTGTTTAACATCTTCCTGGTGGGATGCCTTAGTTTGAAGATTCAGATTTCAAAGAAAATGTTCATCTTCTAATATATCATTTCAGCCAATATCATGAAGGAAATTTTGTACATACATCAATTCAAAAACTCACTGTGACATTATGAACAAAGCATATGAAAAAAGTCTTCATTAAATCCCAACTCCAGCTGCTTGAATGTCTAAATCATATGCAAATTCTGAAGAGTACATGGGAACCCAGCGTGCTACTCCGATGGGGCCGGCACCAGAAGGATCCCAGGACTGTCCACGAGGACTGAAGGGATGGGGTCATTTCACATCTCCTTAATTGTTCATTTTTTTAAATATTTGATTTTTTATCATTTTTAATCGTCTCTGTGTGTGGTGTACACGTGCAGGAGAGTGCAGATGCCATCAGAGGCCAGAGGTGTTGGATTCCCTGAAACTGGAGTTACAGATGATTGTAAGCCACCCAACACGAGTGCTCGGAGCCAAACTCGGTCCTCTGGAAGAGCACTAAATAGCTGAGCCATCTCTCCAGCTCATGTTTTCTATTATTTTTTAAAAGATTTATGTTGTAGAATATTATTTTAAGATGTGTTACAGTTGTTTATCATTGTTGCATCATTTATTTAATGATGCAAAGATGTGTTGCATTCTTTGATGTTGTGTTTGTTTAACTCTGTGAAGCTGTGTTACTTTGCCTGTCTAAAACACCTGATGGTTTAATAAAGAGCTGAATGGCCAATAGCGAGGCAGGAGAAAGGACAGGCAGGGCTGGCAGGCAGAGAGAATAAATAGGAGGAGAAATCTGGGGAGAGACTGAGGAACAGGATAAGGAGGAGGACTGCAGGGGCCAGCCACCCAGCTGCACAGCAAGACACAGAGAAAGAAGTAAAGAAAGAAATACAGAAATAGAGAAAGATAAAAGCCCAGAGGCAAAAAGATAGGCTGGCTAATTTAAGTTAAGAAAAGCTTGCCAGGCGGTGGTGGCGCACGCCTTTAATCCCAGCACTCAGGAGGCAGAGGCAGGCGAATCTCTGTGAGTTCGAGGCCAGCCTGGGCTACCAAGTGAGCTCCAGGAAAGGCGCAAAGCTATGCAGAGAAACCCTGTCTCGAAAAACCAAAAAAAAAAAAAAAAAAAAAAAAAAGAAAAGCTAGCTAGAAATAAGCCAAGATAAGGCCAGGCATTCATAAGAAAGAATAGGACTCCTTGTGATTTATTTGGGAGCTGGGTGGTGGGCCCCCCCAAAGAGCAAAAGAGTGAAAAACAACCAACAGATTTATTTTATTTTTTATTGTCTGTGTACATGTTGGCATCTGCAGAGGCCTGAGGCCTCAGATCCCCCAGAGCTGGAGTTACAGGTAGTGTGAGCTGCCTGTGGTGGGTTATGGGAATTGAACTTGGGTCCTCTGCAAGCGCAGCAAGCACTCGACCTGCTGAGCCGTGTCTACAGATCTATTTTCTATTTACTTATTTATTTATATACGTTTGAGACAAGTTCTCAGTATGCAACCCTTGCTGGACTAAAAGTCACTATGTAGATCAGCCTGCCTCTTCTTCCTGAGTTCTGGGATTAAAGGTGTGCACCACCTTGTCTGGCCTATTTTCTATATTTCTAGATGGAATAAATATACAACTTATCATATGTCAACCCAAAACCTTACAACAAATTTCCCTAAAATATTAGCTGAAGGTGCTGGAGAGATGGTTCAGAGGTTAAGAGCACTGACTGCTCTTCCAGAGGTCCTGAGTTCAATTCCCAGCAACCACATGGTGGCTCACAACCATCTGTAATGAGATCTGGTGCCCTCTTCTGGCCTGCAGGCATACAGGCAGACAAAACACTGTATACATTAATAAATAAATAAATCTTTAAAAAAAATATTAGCTGCAATGTAAAGGAATGCCTTTACTTACCTACACACTAAGATATTAAGATGGGGGCTCTATTTCCAGAAGATTCAACACCCTCTTCTGGCCTGCTCTGGCACTGCACACACATGGTGCACAGAAAGACACACAGGCACCTATGCACATACATTTAAATTTTTTTTTCCACCAGGCAGTGTTGGCACAAGCCTTTAATCCCAGCACTCGGGAGGCAGAGCCAGGCAGATCTTGGTGAGTTCAAGGCCAGCCTGGTCTACAGAATGAGATCCAGGAGAGGCACCAAACCTTGTCTTGGAAAACAAAAAACAAAAAAAATTTTTTTCAAGACAGGGTTTCTCTGTGTAGTCCTGGCTGTCCTGGAACTTGCTCTGTAGCCCAGGCTGGCCTCAAACTCAGAGATCTGCCTGACTCTGTCTCCCGAGTGTGAGGATTAAAGGATTAAAGGATTAAAGGATTAGCTACTACCTGGCTAATTTTTTTTAAAGTTCAAAAGAAAACAGGCTCCTAGACAGTATTTCTGTGTGAACTGTGTGACTTTTCAAGGACAGATTACTGAAAATAGAGGTGTCTGTAGTCGAGTTGTTTTAGAAATGTCTCCCCTGAAATACTTCTCAGTTCCCCTCCTACATTAAGAATGGTTTCAGCTGGGTACTGCAGTGTGTGCCTGTTAGCAGAACTTGTAAGGCTGGGGCAGGAAGGCTTCAAGTTTGAGCCAACCTGGGCTCTATACTGAGACCTTGTCCCAAAAAGAAAAAAAAAATAATCAATATGATAACTGGCTCTGCTAAGAATGTCCTTATCTTGGAAATTGGTTAAAATCACTGGCTGCCCCTGCAGAGGGCTTGGCAGATTCCTAGAGCCCTCAGGGCAACTGCAAACATCTGAAACTCCAGCCCCAGGGCATCCAGCGCTTCTGGCCTCCTTGGCACCTGGATGCATGTGCACAACACACACACACACACACACACACACACACACACACACACACAAAAAAAAAAAAAAAAAAAATTAAAAATGATTTCTGGGTCTTCTACAGAACAGTGAACGTTAGTTTGTCTTTCATAAACCACTGACGGTAAGTGTGCCTGGACGCCAGCCCACATGAGAGATGTTTTAAGAACATGCACGTGCATGCCCTGACCTACTTGGCTGAGCTACAGAATGTCTGGGTGGGTCTCTTTTGTCAGTGTTATCCCACGGTTCACTGTAATATGTGCACTCATATTTGAGGATCATTGCTCCAGGAACTCACGAGCATGAAAACCTTCTGAAAATCATAATTACAAGATCCTCTAATCTCCATTTCATCTGGCTACCAGGAGGCTCAGCCAAATTTAGTTCCAGTAAATCTCTTATTCCTAGTTGTCACTTTACCTCCTTTCTCCAGGCTTCCAAATGTTCTTTGGTCTGAACTCACTCTTAATCCAATAAAGTCCCAGATCGCCTGTGCCCACTCAATGGGCCTCCTGCCAGCCTGACCACCCACTCCAAGGAGCGTGTGCATGCACATGCACACACACACACACACACACACACACACACACACGCACACGCACACGCACACGCACACGCACACGCGCACACGCACACCAAGGTCTGCTTGCTTTTTCAAGTCACGTGGCTGCTTTTGACGCCCTCCTCCACGCTCCTTTAGAAGCCAGATTGCCGGAAGCATGTTCTACAGCGGTTAAAACCTAGACGGATTCGTTTCTCTAATCAGAAATATCAAACATTACTCTCCATCCGCTTTCTGTGGTTAAAAACATACTTTACTTTGGGAACAAAATCCATGGCCTCACTTGGGCCTGTCTATCAACCCATTCAAATGTTTTCTGTTCCTTCCATCAGTTCTGACAAAGTGAGATGGAGTTGGACACCCTGTGAACTGCCTCTGTGCTCTCGTGTGTGAGCCGCGCTTCACTAGAGGGGATAAGATAATCCGCTGTCATTTCTGTTTTGATCATATTCATTTTGGGCAGAGAATTTATTCTCCCTGCACCATATCACTATTTATGTGCTGCAGTCTCCCGCTTCTGCATTCCCCAGAGAACGCACCATTAAAACTCTTAATGTGACACCTCATATTTTAGTAGACTAGAAAATAGTTACAATTTTAATTTAAATTGAAATGACTATGTAATGGCTGGACAAATCAGCTTGAGCTCCCCCGAGCTCTTAATTGTGATTCTCCATTGTTTTCTATGCATAAATGTCTTCTCTGAGCTCATTCTGAAATACTCTCTCATGTTTTTCAGCTGCTCTAGTTCATTCCAAACTCACTTATTTAATAATTTTCTATGGTGAGTAACTTCACGATTAAACTTTAATGTTAAATATAAATGGTTGGAATAATAAGCTTTATTAGAGAATTTAGGGGGGGGGAAGAAGATTCGGCATTTAAGGGATGGTAAGCTTAAGAATCGAGTGCATGAGGAGGAGACGGCATTCAGCCAAGAACAAAGCAGATTTTGATAGCTTAAATACATGCATATATCGGATATAAAGGGCTGACATAAATGTCTAGATTTCCTCAAGCAAGGGGTAGTGGCACCCAGTGACAGAGCAGCAGGGAGCGTATCTAGTGTGGACTCGTTTATGAATGAGAGACAAGACTCAGAAAGGAGACGTGATTTTCCCCCCAATCAAATGACATGTTAGCCAAGTTCAGGCTCAGAGAACAATCAGCAGCGAAGCAAAAGGAAGCAGAAAGGATTCTGTAGAGGCCATCACACAGGTGTTTCCCAGAGTCCCCTTGACCCGGTGCTCGGGGCAGACTGAGCAGCAAAGTGCCTCCCAGCCTCCCGGAAGCTGTGCTGTGCTGAGTGAGGCATTTCGTGTTATCTCGTGCTCGGCTTAAAAACAAAACCAGAGCTGGAGACGTAGCTCGGTTGGTAGTGCTTGCCTAGCCCACACAAAACCCTGGGTTCAGTCCCCGGCACCACGTCAACTGAGCGTGGCGGCACACATCTGTAACCAGAGCACTCGGGTGAAAGGAGAGAGACTCAGAAGTTCAAGGTCATCTCAGGCTACACAGTGAGTCACAGCTAGCACTGGATACACAAAACCCAGTTTAAAAATTATTAAACAAAACCTGAGATACTAAGAGATGAGATGTGATTTTTAATCTTGCCAGACAATGTTAAGAAGTAAGATGTGCTTAGTACATATATACTAAAGCTGGAGTGATACAGGGAGAATTAGCATGGGCTCTGCGCAAGGATGGCATGCTAATCCATGAAGCATTCCATGTTGAGGAGCAGGAGAAAGATGCCGCCTAGAGAAAAGTGGTGGAATGCCCATCAAATATCGACTCAGCTCCCTGGAAGCACGTTGGAAGTCTGAGGAGACGGCTTAGCGGAGAAAGCGCTTCCTGCTCAGGTCTGATTCAGGTCCCCATGGCACACATAAAAAGCTGGGCGGCCACATATCTCAGCACCCAGAAGGTAGAAAAGGAGACCCCACAGGTAAGCTGCCTAGCCAGGTTAGCTGGGATTGGTGAGCCATGGCTTCAACAAGAATAAGTAAGGTGGAAAGTGATCTAGGACACCCAGTGTCAACTGTGGTCAACTGTGGCTATCCACATGCAAATACACACACACACACACACACACACATACACACGAATCTGTGTACACAGACATGCCCCACACACATGTGAACACACACACATACACACACATAAACACATACACACGAATCTGTGTACATAGACATGCCCCACACACATGTGAACACACACACAATTTTTAATATCGTGTAAACTGAGCATGAGATACCACGGAACCCCACAGCACGGTGCACTTTCATGGAGGCTATGAGGAACTTGACTGCTAAATTCAAACCCAGATAGAAAGGGGGATCAAACTCAAAAAAATCAGTAGCCCTCCTATACACAAATGATAAAAGGGCTGAGAAAGAAGTCAGAGAAACATCACCCTTTACAATAGCCACAAATAATATAAAATACCTTGGGATAACACTAACTAAACAAGTGAAAGACCTTTTTGATAAGAACTTTAAATCTCTAAAGAAAGAAATTGAAGAAGATATCAGAAAATGGAAGGATCTCCCATGCTCATGGATAGGTAGGATTAACATAGTAAAAATGGCAATCTTACCAAAAGCAATCTACAGATTCAATGCAATCCCCATCAAAATCCCAACACAATTCTTCACAGACTTGGAAAGAAAAATACTCAACTTTATATGGAAAAACAAAAGACCCAGGATAGCTAAAAGAATCCTATACGATAAAGCAACCCTTGGAGGCATCACCATCCCGGACCTCAAACTCTACTATAGAGCTATAGTAATAAAAACAGCTTGGTACTGGTATAAAAACCGACATACGGACCAATGGAATCGAATTGAAGACCCTGACATTAATCCATGCACATATGAACACCTGGTTTTTGACAAAGGAGCCAAAACTATACAATGGAACAAAGAAAGTATCTTCAACAAATGGTGCTGGCATAACTGGATGTCAATATGTAAAAGATTACAAATAGATCCATATCTGTCACCATGCACAAAACTCAAGTCCAAGTGGATCAAAGACCTAAACATAAATCCAGTTACACTAAACTTAATAGAAAAGAAGATAGGAAGCACTCTTGAACGCATTGGCACTGGAGACCATTTCCTAAATAAAACACCGACAGCACAGACCCTGAGCACAACCATTAATAAATGGGACCTCTCAAAACTGAGAAGCTTTTGCAGGGCAAAAGACACAGTCAATAAGACAAAAAGACAGCCAACAGATTGGGAAAAGATCTTCACCAACCCCACATCTGACAGAGGATTGATCTCCACAATATATAAAGAACTCAAGAAACTAGACATCAAAGCACTGAACAGTCCAATTAAAAAATGGGCTAAAGAGCTAAACAGAGAATTCACAAAACAAGAACTACAAATGGCTGAAAGACATTTAAAGAAATGCTCAACATCCTTAATCATCAGAGAAATGCAAATCAAAACGACTCTGAGATACCACCTTACACCTGTTAGAATGGCTAAGATCAAAAACACCAATGACAACCAATGTTGGAGAGGATGTGGAGCAAAGGGAACACTCCTCCACTGTTGGTGGGAATGTAAACTTGTACAACCACTGTGGAAATCAGTATGGTGGTTTCTCAGAAAATTAGGAATCGAACTACCTCAAGACCCAGCCATCCCACTCTTGGGCATATACCCAAAGAATGCTGATACATACCATAAAGATACATGCTCAGCTATGTTCATAGCAGCACTATTTGTAATAGCCAGAACCTGGAAACAACCTAGATGCCCATCAACGGAAGAATGGATGAAAAAAATGTGGTACATATACACAATGGAGTACTACTCAGCAGAGAAAAACAATGAAAGCATGAAATTTGCAGGCAAATGGATGGAACTAGAAAAAATCATCCTGAGTGAGGTAACCCAAACCCAGAAAGACAGTTATGGTATGTACTCACTCATTGGTGGATTCTAGATATAAAATGAACAATCAGACCACAACCCATAGAACCATAGAGGCTATATATATAGCATGGAGGTCCCTAGGATGACTGTGGCATATAATCAATTTCAGTTTTACTCAATTATTGAAAAAAAAATAGCCAAATGAATGGAAACACATGAACTATGAACCAAAGGCTGAGGGGCTCCCAGCTGGATCAGGCCCTCTGAATAGGTGAGACAGTTGATTGGCTTGATCAGTTTGGGAGGCATCTAGGCAGTGGGACCAAGTCCTGTGCTCATTCCATGAGTTGGCTGTTTGAAACCAGGAACTTATGCAGGGACACTTGGCTTAGTCTGGGAGGAAGGGACTGGACCTCCCTGGACTGAGTCTACCAAGTTGATCACAGTCCTCGGGGGAGGACTTGTCCTGGAGGAGGTGGGAATGGAGGGTGGGCTGGGGATAAGGGAGGGTGTGGGAGTGGGGAGAATAGGGGAACCCATGGCTGATATGTAGAACTGAATGGTATTGTAAAATAAAAAATATATATCACAAAAAAAATAAAAATAAAAATAAAGAAATAAAAAAAAGGAAAAAAAAAAAAAAAAGAACAGTTAGCAAGAAGCCTGCCACAGCCATACAGTTTGTAAGCAAAAAAAAAAAAAGAAAGGGGGATCAGTGGTTAAGAGCACTGGCTGCTCCTCCAGGGGACCCAGGTTTGACTCCCAGCACCCAAATGGCAGCTCACAACTGTGTGTAACTCCAGTTCTAGGGGATCTGATGCCTTCTTTCTGGCCCTGTGGGTGCCATTGTGTGGTACACAAATGTACGTGGAGGCAAAGCACCCATATACATGATATGAAATAAAAATCTTTTTATTAAAGAACCACCGTTACTGTCAGGGTCCAAAGGAACCTTCAAGTGACTTAGTCATCGCTGGACCCTCAAGTCCCCTGTCAAGAGTCCCAGGAGACCCACTTCTGCCTGAGCAACCAAGGACAGGGAGTTTGTCATTTTTCAGGGTAAGCTTTTTTTTTTTTTTCCTCCAGAAGCTAAAGTCTTACTTCAGATGGTACCAAACCTGGCTTCTTACACCATGCACTAGCTACTCCTGGTACCCCATGGGTCCACCTATGAAAGGCCAAATCCCCTTCCACACGTCCTCAGATTTTTGCTGGGTCTCCTCTCTTCCTTCCACGGTGCCTCGCCCCACACAGACCAAGTCCCGGAACAGCCGCCCCGCCCCCTCTCCTGAGTGTAACCATTCCCAATCGTGAAGTGTGTGCTCAGCGCACAAAGGGAATCTCTTTTAGTTTTCTTTTAAGTAGTTCATTTTTGCAAACATCAGGGAACAATTTTCTGAGAGGCAGGATGACGTATGGTGACATGGCGACAAGGTTATCCGGAGCCCGGCACATCAGACCGTCTGGAAAAGCCTTAAGTGAAGAATGCTTGTCTCCATGAAACCTTTGTCATTTAAAGGGGACAATGACCAGCTGAGGCAGTCAAGGTCCCTGTTCAATCCGGCAAGGCTGGGTAACTGGAAGCAGGGGTGTCTCACACAAGGGGACCCTTTGGTCTTTAGCGACATCATTATCTGTGGGTTATTATCATTACTACAAATACTAATACAGTTTATTAAGCACTGGCAATGACCCAGGGCAAGTGAGTTTAAGTTCATATTAGATCCATTTTCATTATCTAAAGGAAAGAAGAGGATGAACAAAGGACTATAATGTGAAAATCTAAAGTAGGAAAAATGAAAAAAGGTTAATTAAAAAAAAACAGTGTAAAGAGAAGGCTCCAACTGTTCGTAATCAGAAGCCATGATGGATGGTGCATCTTGTCACCCTGGACTTGTCCCTTATGATTTCTTTCCACCTCTTTCTCTCTCTTAAAAAACACTCTCTCAGCTAAGGACATGGCAGGGTCAGGAGAGGGTGAGGAAGGAAATGGACCTTCATGCCAAGGGCCCCCTGTCCCCGAAAGCCCGAGAATCGTTGCTTCCCGGTTCTAACAGCTAGCCCCACGCAAAACCAAATTTATCATTAAGCAGATTTCAAATGTAAAATAAAATTAGGATAATTAACCCTGGTGGACAGCTCCTTCTCTGAGTACCTCCTCCTCTTCTTTTTCTATTTTTTTAAACCTCAGACCCATGCATATTCAGATACAGCTCATATATCTCAGAACAAATCCAAGAGCTGTGCTGTTCACAGTCACGCTTCTTGGAAAGTCTCCTGTGAAGTTCTGCCTTTCTGTTCTGCGACTGTGTCTAATCACTCAGATGGCTTTCTAGGCAAGTTATTTTTCTCCATAAAGGGGATGGCTGGGGTTTCCCAGAGTATAAACCCAAACCAGGAAGTCAGAACCAGGAAGTCAGCAGAACGGCACTAACCAGAGGGGCAGATGCCCAGGCTGAGGTCCTTGGAAGGAACCCTGCATCTGAGTCTGAACCATGGCACACAATGAAGAATTTCAAGATGTCCAGTTCAGCCTCTTGACTATCTTGGCTGAATCTGTTCTATCATTCCAAATTACAGAGGCATCCTGTCTGCTTGGAGGAACCCTAAAAAAGGAATGTGTGTGAGCCTTACATAAGCACACCCAGAAATAGGCGATGGCTCATCCAAGACCAAAAAGCAGAAACAGGTCTGGAGTCCCCAGATCTATTGGTCTTCCTGCCGATGTGCAGGGTCAAGTTCAGCACTTGTGAACACCACAGCTGGCCTTAGGAAATCCTTTACAGTGCCTCAAAGCAGGGGTCAGAGGCTGTCTCCAAGCCTTCCTCTTCCCGTTTGAGGTACAAACGTCTTTTAGAACACGGGCTTAGAGTAAGCACAACCGGAGGAACTGCAGTAAAAGGTTGCAGCATTAGGAAGGTTGAAAACCTTCGTTCTAGGGGAAGAACTAAGGAAGTGTGTCTATCCAGAGCCTAGAGAAAAGAGAACAGCTTTGTCAGGGCCTTAATTTGAACCTAGTGAGACCTGTGGTAGAACTCTGATCTACAGAGCTGTACATTAATAATAATCATGGGTGGGAGGAGGGTTGCATTGCAGAATATTATTTAAAGATGTGTTATATTCGTTTATGCTGTGGAACATTTGTTTAATGATGCAAAGATGTGTTGCATTCTTTGATGTTGCATTTGTTTAACTCTGTGAAGCGTGTTACTGTGCCTATCTAAAACACCCGATGGTTTAATAAAGAGCTGAACGGCCATTTGAGGAGGCAGGAGAAAGGATAGGCAGAGCTGGCAGGCACAGAGAATAAAGATGAGGAGAAAACAAAAGAGAAAGGAGCAAAAACAGGAGGAGAGGAGGACATCAGGGCCAGCCACCCATCTACACAGCAAGCCACAGAATAAGAAGGAAAGAACAGAGAGACAGAAATAGAGAAAGGTAAAACCCCAGAGGCAAAAGGTAGATGGGCTAATTTAAGTTAGAAAAGCTGGCTAGAAACAAGCCAAGCTAAGGCCAGGCATTTATAATAATTAAGTATAAGCCTCTGTGTGGGATTTATTTGGGAGCTGGGTGGCGGGCCCCCAAAAGAGCAAAGAACAAAGAGTAAAAAGCAAGAGACTAAAAACAACCAACTACAAGGTTAGTCACTAAATCTGTGACAGCAACATTAGAAAACTAATAAAATTAAAAATGTGCTCATTTTTTAACTCTGTTCTATGATCCCTATTTATATCCTTGTGCCATTACTGACTGCACCATCTTGTTTTCTGAAGAGTTGCCATACATTTTGAGAGCATGAGAATCCTCCAACTCTGCTCTTTTTCAAGGTTGTTTGGTTAGTCTCCACCCCATACACAGTCACATGAATCTTAGAATGAGCTCTTCAGTTTCTGAAAGGAAGAACCTTGGGATTATAAGGATGTACTGCCTCCAGACCAAGCTGTGGGCACGGCTGTCACAGGAACATCAAGTCCTCCTATCTATAAACATGGGGCATTACTTTATAGTTTTAAGAGTGCAAATCTTGCCGGGCGGCAGTGGTGCACGCCTTTAATCCCAGCACTCAGGAGGCAGAGGCAGGTGGATCTCTGTGAGTTTGAGGCCAGCCTGGTCTACAAAGTGAGATCCAGGACAGGCTCCAAAGCTACACAGAGAAACCCTGTTTCAAGGGGAAAAAAAAGTAGTTCCTGCCACCTTCTAGGGTTGAGAAGGGAAAATGTAGATTTCAGGGTCTGCTTTGAATGTGAGACCTACGGAGTACACTGGACCTGCAGTCAGGAGCACCGTCTCACTGAGAGCCTTACTCAGTTCAGGCTTGAGAGGGTGACGGTGACTGAGAGGGTGACGGTGATGAGGGGGTGACGGTGATGAGGGGGTGACGGTGACGGTGATGAGGGGGTGACGGTGACTGAGAGGGTGACGGTGATGAGGGGGTGACGGTGACTGAGAGGGTGACGGTGATGAGGGGGTGACGGTGATGAGGGGGTGACGGTGATGAGGGGGTGACGGTGACTGAGAGGGTGACAGTGACTGAGGGGGTGATGGTGACTGCCCTTGGCACTCTTCCTAAGAAGAGGATAAAGCCTTGCTGAGGAAGGTATCATCTACAACTCTGACAACCTTTAATATAAAATGTCTATCATTCAATAAATAATTACTAAGAAAAATCAAAATAAAGATGGGTGTGGTGTCATAAGCCTGTAATCCCAGTATTTGACAGGACAATCAGGGTTCAAGTTCATCCTTGGCTATACATGGAGTTCAAAGCCAGCCTGGCTACAGGAGACTTTGTCTTAAAGGAAAAAAACAACAACAAGAAAATAAAAAGAAGCCAGGTGGTGGTGGCGCACGCCTTTAATCCCAGCACTGGGGAGGCAGAGGCAGGCGGATCTCTGTGAGTTCGAGGCCAGCCTGGTCTACAAAGTGAGTTCCAGGAAAGGCGCAAAGCTACTCAGAGAAACCCTGTCTCGAAAAAAAAAAAAAAAAAAAAAAAAAAAAAAAAAAAAAAAAGAAAAGGAAGCACTAGACACATCAAGATACATGTTTTGGGTTTTTTGTTTTTTGTTTTTGGTGGGGGGTGCTGTGGGATGTTCTGTATGTCCTGTGGGACCCCTTCTTGGGTTCTTTGTGGCGTTACCCAGCAGGTCCGTATAGAGGATGATTAGGACCATGGGCCTGAGTGCAGGTGTCTGAGATGGTCTGCACTTGGCTGTGCTGGGGGATGGTCTGTATGTCAAGTTGTTCTGATTGATTAATAAATAAAACCTGATCGGCTGTGGCTAGGCAGGAAGGATAGGCGGTACTAACAGAGAGGAGAAATAAAAGGACAGGAAGGCAGAAGGACTGACTGCAGCCGCCGCCATGACCAGCAGCATGTGAAGATGCCGGTAAGCCACCAGCCACGTGGCAAGGTATAGATTTGTAGAAATGCGTTACTTTAAGATATAAGAACAGTTAACAAGAAGCCTGCCACGGCCATACAGTTTGTAAGCAATATAAGTCTCTGTGTTTACTTGGTTGGGTCTGAGCGGCTGTGGGACTGGCGGGTGACCAAGATTTGTCCCTGTGGGCAAGGCGGAAAACTCTAGCAACAGGGGGGGTGGGGTGTTGGTTTTGATTTTTCGAGACAGGGTTTCTTTGTATAGCCCTGGCTGTCCTGGAACTCACTTTATAGACCAGGCTGGCTTCAAATTCACAGAGATCCGCCTGCCTCTGACTCCCCAGGGCTGGGATTAAAGGTGTGTGCCACCACCACCACCACCACCACCACCACCACCACCACCACCACCACCACCACCACCATCACCTGGCTAAAATACATGTTTTTTAAAAGGGGAAAATAACCAGACCCAGTCCTGCAGCCTGTAATCCCAGCTACTCCGGAGGCTGAAACAAGAAGATCACAAATTCAAGGCCATCCTGGACTGTGAAGTAAGTTTCAGGCCAGCCTGGACAACTTGGTGAGGGCTTCTCTCAAAATGAAGGCGTGGGCGGGAACTCCACGACAGAATGCTTGCCTAGCGTACGTTAGGCCCTGGGCTCAGTTGCCAGCACTGAAGAGGTTAAAAAGACAAAAAGATAGAGCTTAGTGTGAGTGCCTGCCTGGCGTTGGGTCCTCACCACCAGAAACACAAAACCAAACTACCCTTCTAATAAAGACTTTAGGCTTAAATCATGTTTTTTAAATAAATAAGTTTAAAGGTTAAAGATACAATTTCTCCAGTTAAGAAGCAACAGATGGGTATGGCTGAAAATTAGACACGAGAAGACAAAATGAGTGAATAGGAAGACAGGCCGGCAAAGTGAGGCACACAGAGAAAAACAAGAAAAGCACAAAAGAATACGAGATGTAAGAGACACAAACGGTGTAACGAACACGTGCTGGAGTCCCAGGAGAGGGGGCTGCCGCTGCAGCTCAGAGAGAGCACTGGCCTAGCATGCACAAGGGCCTGGACATGATCCAGAACTAGGACAGGGACAGGGAGGGAGAGGGGAGAGAAGTAAACAGTATTTTAGAAGATAAACATCTAAAAAAAAGTAGAAATAATAAAAGATAACAGAAAAGTCTCAACAAAGCCCAGACAACATACATTTCAAGGGAAAACAAAACCAAATGACATCAACTTATGGAAAAAAATTTAAAAACTTCAGCAGGTGGAGAAATGCCGCAAGCAGCACCCTTCAAAGAAGCATTTGGCCAATGTCCCCTCCCCCAAAATTATGGGGTCCCAGTGGCAACAGAAGCACATCTTTAACACGCCGAAAACAGAAGGAAGCAACTCTGCCCATCTATAATTCTATACCAGTGGGGAAGGCTTTACAAACGCAAAGAAGGTAAAGATGTCTTCAGATGAACAAACAAACAAATAATGTATCCTGGAAGAGCTGCACTAAAATCAGTAAGAGTTCTTTCTGCAAAGGTCAGAAGCCACATGACCACAGCTGAAAACATGAAGTGCAGGAATAAAGAACGATGGAGAGGGGAAATGTGTAGATAAGCATGAAACTAGAAAACACAGTAACAGTTGGGCATTTTGAGCTTAAAATGTAGGCAACAAGAAGGCAAAAGGCAAGAGGGGGCAACATAATTAAATAATTAGGGTTTCACTATTTGCAAAGCCCATGGGAGACTGTAACACACTCATTTTTGGCGTGCTCACTACAAAGAGCATTAACAGGGCAGGAACGCTGGCTCAGCGGTTAAGAGCACCGGCTGCTCTTGCAGAAGACCCTGGGTTCAGTTCCCAGCACCCACAGAGGAGCTCACAAACATCTGTAACTCCAGTTTCAGGGGATCCAATGCCTCCTGTGGCCTCTCAGGACACAAGGTATACACATGGTGCACAGACATACATGCAGGCAAAACACCCCCACATCCAAAATAAAACAAATTTGAGAAAAGAGAATTAACAAGTGTGCAAGAATAGGTAGCAAAGAATACAGCCATGAAATGAAGGCAAAGGTGAATATACAAGGTGGAAAAATTAGCAGTAAAACAACAGCTACCGATCCAACTGTGTTAGCATTGCATTAAAAGCACGTTCTTGGTGGGTGTGTGGCGCAAGCCTCTGATCCCAGCACTCAGGAGGCAGAGGACAGCTAGGGCTGCATCACTGGAGACTCCGGAGGGAGCAGGGAGCGAGGGGGAGAAAACCCTCAAAGCTGGGGATCCGAAGGCTGGGTTTCAAGGAAGGCTGCAAGAAGTACTTTTACTACTGCCACTGTCCCTTACATTGTACGCAACATGCCCGTTTAAGTGACATCGTTTTAATTCACATGCTCACATCTAAGAGAAAATCCATACAACTCCCTCAGTTCCTGCAGAAGGCTGTCTTCTAAAGTCTCTTTTATCACAACGTTATCCTGATGTCTTAGTTTCTTTTCCAGGGGAGAAAGGGTTTATTCTGGCTGAGGTGACGGTCCATCACTGCAGGGACGTCACAGCGGTGAGCTTGGGGTATCTGATCACACAGGACCCACAGTCACGAAGCGGAGGGCAACAACTAAGCTCACCCCCATTTTCACTCAGTCCAGGACCCAGCCCAAGAAATGGTGCCACCCACATCTACTAACACAATGAAAACAAAACCCCATAAGCATGCCCAGAGGCCCATCTCTTGTCAATTCTAGATTATATCAAGTTGACATTTAATATCAACCATCACAAATGGAGGTCCTAGCTTTAATAATATGATAGGAAATGGAAAAGGGATGTACAGATTGAAAAGGCAGGAAACGGCTGTATTCACAAATGAACATAGTTACCTACACTGAAAACACCCAAGAATATACCAATAGCTGAGCTGTGGTGGTGCTCGCTTTTAAGCCCAGAACTCTGGAGGCAGAGGCAGGTGGGTTTCTGTGAATTTGAGGCCAGCCTAGTCTACAGAGTAAGTTCCAGGATAGCAGGATAGCCAGGGCTACACAGAGAAACCCTGTCTCAAAAAAAAAAAAAAAAAACTACCCAATAAAAGCTACTAGAAGAGTCATAAAATTATAGAGTCAATATATATATATTTGTCAGAGTTCTCTAGAGGAATAGAACCAAGGGGCTGGGGATACACACACACACACACACACACACACACACACACACACACACACACACGAATGCACCTATAATCCCAGCACAGGAGAGGTCGTGGCAGGAGGATCCTTAGGTCTTTTTGGCCAGCCCACATAGCCAAACCAGAATCTCCAGCTTCAGTGAGACCCTGTCTCAAAAATTAAGGTAGAGAGTGACTAAGGAAGCCACCTGATGTCAACCTCTGGCCTCCACACACATGCACACATGTGTGCAGATGTACATACTCAGTCATTTTGAAGTACTTTAGATTTTTTGATTAGGGATGTACTGACAGACATTATTCAACAATAAAAATGAGTTACTACTATAGATAATGACATAAACAAATCTCAGAATCATGTTAAGTGAAAGAAGTTACACTCCAGATAGATGATCCACATGATAAATAGTAGTGTAACAAAACTCTTGATAAACAAAACTTCCGAGATGGACATCAGCTGGGTGTGGTGGTGAAGGTCTGCATTCCTAGCACTCGGGAGACTAAAATCAGCACGTACCAGGCTAGCTAGGTCTACAATGCAAGACCCTGTCTCATATAAACAGAAACAGGGGTGGGGTGTAGCTCAGGTGGTGGTGTGCTTACCATGCACAAAGCTGCAGGTTCAATCACCAGTACTACATAAACTGGGGATGGTGGCACATGCCTATAATCCGAGCACTTGAGAGGTGGGGGCAGGAAAATCACAAGCTCAAGGTCATCCTTGGCTCTCCCAAGGTTGAAGTCAGCCTGGGATACATGTGACCCCATCTTTAAACAGGATGGAAATCAGAAAAGAGTGGGTCCAGGATGTGGGGGTGTAGGCAGAGACTGACAATAAAAGGGCATGATACAACCCCTTGAGGTGATGGAAATGTTTTAATTTTGGCTGTGGTGATAATTTCATGACTATATGTATTTCTCAAATATGTACCTAAGAAGGGTAATTCTACTCTATGTAAATTATCTCTCAATAAACCTGATGCCCAAAAAATGAATTATTAAAGTAAATGTAGTGAAAAGCCAAAGATTACAATTGTCAGACTAAATGTTTTACAGAGGTCTGGAGAGAAGGCCAACAGTTAGGAGTAAACTGCTCTTGTAAGGGACACAAGTTCGGTTCCTAGCACCCACATCAGGCTGACAACCACCTGTGCCTCAAGCTCAGGGGATCTGAAGCCCTCTTTGGCATCCTCAGGCACATACCCAAACACAAATATACATACACATGACTAAAAATAAAATATTTAATTGAGAAAATAAAATTAACTGGACATAGTATAGTTACAATCCCAACATTTGGGAGGCTGAGGCAAAAGGATCTTGAGTTCAAGGCCAGGCTAGGGTACATATCAAGATCCCACTTTGCCCATTCCCATTTCAGACCCAAGCATGTTTGTCTTGAAGTGTCCTCCAAGGCTTCTGGTCTGGGAGTGGGCTGGTCTCCCCAACTCTATGACAGGAATGAAAAACATTGTGTGTCCTTGAAAACTAGAAAACAAAACATTTCTAACAGAGATTCCTATTATTTATCCTATGATATAAAAAGTCCTGCAGTGAGAAGAGGAAGCTGGAAGTTGTCATGGAGTGGAAAGCTCAACAGGGAATTGCAGCCCACTGCCTCGGCTTCCCCAGTAGTGCATACTGGATGACTGTCTGGTCTGATGTTATCTTTCTGCTCCTATTTGTTCTTTTACTCGGAAGCTTCACCCGTGGAGACACTGCTGTGCTCAAGACTCTCAATGGATCGGGACCTCCAGCTGGATGCTCCTATGCGTCCCCAGCTGATGATTCCTGCTTTGTTTCTAAGTCCCTGATGTTGCCTTTAGTGTGCTCTCGAAGTTGGGTTATTCCAGTTGTCTCTGCAGGGTGTTTTGAACACTGGCTTTGGTCTGCTGTCTATCTGCTGCTCTTCTCTACATGCTATTCACTATTTATGCTTTTACTTTTGCTTGTCATACACTTAATAGTAAATTCGCTCATTCAAAAACTGAAAATGTCTGTCATAGCTCATTCTCCATACTGTCCAGAACAGATAACAAAGTGATTAGAGAAACATGATAAACATATATAAAAAATGGTATCTCACTGAGGTTTTGTTTAATAAGTCAATAAAGATCTAGGTCAGCCTGAGCTAGAGAGAGATGTGCCTCAAAACTCTCTCCTCAAAATCCCCAAGTGAAGCTGGGCAGTGGCGATGCACACCTTTTAATCCCAGCATTCAGGAGGCAGAAGCAGGTAGATCTCTGAGTTCAATGCCAGCTTGGTCTACAGAGCAAGTTCCAGGGCAGCTAGGGCTACATAGAGACCCGTCTCAAAAATACAAACAAACAAACAAAAAATCAAAAACCCCCAAGTGACACACTACTAATGTATAAGGGCTTACACTACATGAATTTACTGTGGGTTTTGGTAAACATACTGAGGTTCACTTTCTATGCCATTCTCCATAGAGGAAGAAGGGTAAATGCTGTCTTATGCCATCCAAGAACAGATAAACTGGGTTTCAGAAAACTAAAACTTTTTTTCCTTAAATTTTACCATCAAGTTAGGAAACCCAGAGACATAACAAAGCTGAACAAACAAACAGAACAGAATAAGGTGCTGGCAAGACAGCTCAGCCATTTATAGAGTACTTATTGTTCTTGTGGACAACCTGAGCTGGATTCCCAGCACCCACATAAGGCAGATCACAACCACCTGTAACTCCAGCTCCAGGGAGATCCAGCACCTCTGGCCTCCAAGGGCACCTGCAGTCACATGCACAAACCCACAAACACATACATTTAAAATAAAAATAAACTTTAAAACACCACAGAATGAGAAAAACATTGTACATCACATGCTATCAAACCATCACATGTCACCTTATGACAGTAGAGACCAAACTTACATCTATAATCTGTAAAGAGCTCCTATGACTCAAATAAAACCCCAACTGAAACTGGACAAAGGATCTGAATAGATGTTTCTTTTATATATAGATGAAAAAGTACACAAAGACATGTTCAACATCTTTCATCATTTGGGAAGTACGTAGTACATGGTAAGATATACCTATTGAGATGGCTAACATAATAAATAAGTGTTACAGAGTGTGGAAAATATAGAACCCTCTCATACATCATAGATGAGATGATAAAATGGTATAAAGTGTCTTTGAAAGGTTTGGTGGTACCTCAAAATGTTAGAGTAATCAGCATTTCACTCCTAGGTATACACACAAGAGAACTGAAAACTGTTCACACAAACTTGCACACAAATGTTCACACTGGCATTATCTAAGATGTAAAGGTATAAATATCCAAATGCCTTTTATCAGCTGATAAAATGGATATGTACTATATCTACACAATGGAGTGTTTTTCAGCTATAAATTAGAATGAAGTACTAATACAGGAATCATGATAAATCTTGAAAATGTTAGAGAAATTAGATCCCACAGGCAACATATGTGATCTATTTTGTCCTAGTTAGCTTTAAAAAAAGTTTATTTATGTGTGTGTGCGCGCCTGCTATGAGGTCCTTGGATGGAGTTACAGATGTCTGAGAATCTGAACCCCCTCCTGATCTGAGCAAGTGCTCTTAACTACTGAACCATCTCTCTAGCCCTATTTTTGTCCTAGATAGCTTTGCTAACCCGACATAGCCTAGAATCATCTGAAGTTTCAGTTGAGCAATTGTCCAGAAATGTCCTTTGGACATTTCTGTGAGGGATTGCCTTAATAATTAAGTAGGAGGGCCTAGCCCCCTGTGGGCAGCACTTTTCCTAGGGCAGGTGGTTGAGCCATACAAGAACGTGAGCTGGGGCTGAAGAATGGTTTAGTACAGCAGTTCTCGACCTTCCTATGCTGCAACCCTTCAGTAGTTCATGTTGTGGGGACCCCAACCACAAAATTATTTCATTGCTACTTCATCCAAATCATAATGTAAATATCCAACGTCTATGTCATCCCAAAGGGGGCGTGATCCACAGGTTGAGAACCACTGGTTTAGTGGTTAAGAGCACATGCTGTTCCTTCAGAGGACCCAAGATCAATTTCCAGCACCCACACCAGGTGACTCACAACTACCCTTAAGCCCACCTCCGAGGAATCCAATATCCCCTTCTGACCTCTAAGGGCACATGTACTAATATCTACAAGCTCACACACATAAATAATTTGTGTTTAATGTTTAAGATAGGTACACATGGGTCTGCAAGAGAGCCAGCAAAAAGTATTTCCCTATGGTTTCTGCCTTTGAGTCCTGCCCTGTTTCCCTCATTGATGGACTGTGACCCAGAAGCGTCATCCAAACCAACCCATGGTATTTGTCAGAGCAACAGCATGAACCTGGAGTGTATTTACATGGATTGTGCAGGATAGTTAATCTGTAAAGACAGAAAGCAAATGTACATCCATCAGGGCTACGGGGTGACGGGGTGGAGAGTGAGTCTTTCCAGTGGCAGTTTCTGTCAGGATGAAAATCTTACATGGTTACATAACTACAAACGAGCTTTATCTCCCCACTTTCCTACGTGAACATGTGTGTGCATACATGTGTGCACAGGTGTGTGTGCATTTATGCACATATACACAGAGCCTAAGGTTGGTGCCAGTAATCATCCTTCATCATTTTTCCACCATACTCATTGAACAAGGTATCTCAGTCGGACAGAGCTGGCAGCTTACTCTGGGGATTCCACCTTCTGAGGCTGGAATCCCAGGTGGGCATTTGCAAGGGTTCTAGGAATCATACCTCTGGTTCTCATACTTGGATGGCAGATGCTTTTACCACCGACCTATCCCCCAATCCTTGTTTAATAAAAATTTTACACGTATTTCATCATGGGAGAGAGGAGGGGGAGGAGAGCATGCACACAGGAGTAGTCAGTTTTCTCCACCATGTGGGTTCTGGGGAAGCCTGGCAGCAAGCATCTTTACCTGCTGAGTTATTTCACTGTCCCAGGAGTACGGTTTTAAAATCTCTGAATTATAACAGGTAGAACCTGTAAGATGTGACTACATGTCAATAAAGTTGTCACTACACAGTGTAAAACCCTGCGGCCGTTGGTTTTGCTTACCCAAGGCACTCTCTTCAGCGGGGCACTCAGGTTCCTTCAGGCCTTATCTTGGCTAAATTTCCAACTCTCATCTATTCTCTCTTAATACTTACTGTCAATCCTATTCAGCACCACCTGCAAATGCTTTGCCTTTGCATATATTCTGTTAAGAACATCATACTTCCCACTTCTGTCTGGTGTATCATCCCTGTGGATTTGTCAACAATAAATGCTATTTTCCCCAAGACATCCCTTCTACCTTCAGCTCTTGTGTGAATACTGAAAACATCTGGCCCTCATGACGGATTGTGAACTCCCTGGCTTGCTAGACAGTACCAGCTTCAGCTCCAGCAGCAAGTGCTTGTAAGCACTCAGTAA
Organism: Peromyscus maniculatus bairdii; assembly: GCF_049852395.1. Taxonomy (NCBI): domain Eukaryota; kingdom Metazoa; phylum Chordata; class Mammalia; order Rodentia; family Cricetidae; genus Peromyscus; species Peromyscus maniculatus. The sequence continues at coordinate 68,596,316 of NC_134853.1, read as the reverse complement.
ATGTTTATTGAGTAAATGAATGACAAACACACCCTCACTACTGACCAGAAACAGTGCTATTTTTTCTCCAACTAGTTTAATTGGTAAAATCCATACAAATGTAACTTGAGTTCTGGCCTTTAGAGACCAATAAAATGAAATAAAAATACAAATTTGGGGCCAACGTTGAGACTCAGGGAGATTAGCATAAAGTAACATTTCATGGGACCTGCAGTTCGGATACTTATCATTGTTGACTGGACATACTTACTGGAGTCAATACGCTTTTATACCACATATTAAATGTGTTGTTTAACTCTGGTAACCACAGCTGTGACTTAGTTAACGATCTCAATAAATCCTACTTAAATCAGAGACAGGAAAAAATTATGCAAATGAATTCTTATCTGTTTTTCTGCCCAAGGCATATTTGATAACAGATAAAACACACTCCAAATAGTCTCTACTTAACAGTCAGAAAGCCATTCGAGGTTTATTTGGATCAAAATCAGATACAAAAAGAAGCCTGGTATATTCACAAATGGTTTTAGTTCAGAAAGTAACTGTACATCAAAATGACTCACAGGAAGAGCTGCCATTCCCCCATGGAAGTGAACACAGAAAATCAACAGTTACTAACATGCCAAGCCACATGATTAAAAAAGAGTAAGAGAAAAATGACAGAAGGGTTGGTTGCCTTGGATTCAGCCACAAAATAAAATTTTTTTGTTGAAAAAGCGAATGGGTCTTGGTCTTGAAGATGGCTATTTAGAAATGAGCTTCCAAAGGGCTTGAAAATCCAACCAATCACACGGGTCTTCTTGTGCACAGCATGACATCCACATTCATCCAGGCAGGATGGAAACCATCCATCAGTTACATCTTGCAGCTAGACAGAATATCTTCCACCAATCTCTTGTAAACCCAGGCGTCACCCTTAAGCCGCTGTCTCCGGATGCCCACCACGTCAGGTCTCTGGAGCTGGCACACTTCTAGTTCAAACTGCATTGTCACTTTGCCAAAATCAGACTGTGTTTGACACTTCAGTGTGTAACTGAAAAACATTAAGATACCAGGTAGTTAGGGAGCCAGAAGTATTCTGGATAATGCGAGAGGTCTCTAGCTTCTAAGAGCTGGTGGGAAATGAGCCCTTAATTCCCTCTAAGCAATAAATTCTCCATGCAGTTTCCAGCTGGCCTAGCCATGCTGAGTGATGGAGTGACTGGTGCTTCCCCAGAAGCTGAGCGATGATCCGAAGAAAAGGTGAGAAAGCTTGACCAGAATGCTCCCTCAAACCACAGGAGAGCCCTTCTGAAGTAGCTGTACATGCCACGTGTACTTGGGAAACCTGACATTTTTTATGTGGCCTTTTCAACAGTGTAATACAAGAATGTGAGGTCATTTCCACAGTGTTCCCAACAAAGGAAAACAAGGGAGATTTAGAACATTCTTACCTCTGAAACTTATGACTTTCATTTAAATAAAGCTGAAGCAATTAACCTTCTAGAAAGAAATCTGCCTTGAGATTTTTCCTATACAAGTTTAGAAGTTATGATTGCTACACTTAAACAGTAAAAACAAGAGCAAAAGAAAGACCAGGGAGCTGGGCGGTGGTGGCGCACGCCTTTAATCCCAGCACTCGGGAGGCAGAGGCATGAGGATCTCTGTGAGTTCGAGGCCAGCCTGGGCTACCAAGTGAGTTCCAGGAAAAGGCGCAAAGCTACACAGAGAAACCCTGTCTTGAAAAACCAGAAAAAAAAAAAAAGAAAGAAAGAAAGAAAAGAAAAGAAAGAAAGACCAGGGAAGTGCATCCCCACACTGAAGGCATCTGGCATATGTAGTCAAAGCGGCAACACAAAATCGGGCTTAGACTATGAAAGTGGCATGGACTGAACTCATGTAAAGAAAATTAATTACTTTACATTTTAAATATTAGAGTTGTCTTACTGATCTTCAAAATAAAAACACAAAAATATTTGGGTTTCTTTTAAATTTAAGCTCTCTAGATATTTAAGCATAATTAGGCCCTGTTGTTCAGACAATTTTGGGGGGTTTTGAGACAGGGTCTTGCAACCATGAGCTCCTAGAACTTGGGAGATAGAGGCAGTAGGAGTTCAAGGTTATCCCCTGCTACACAGCGAGTTTGAGGTCAGCTGGCGCTGCATGAGAATGTCTCAAAAATAAACACGCACCAAACAACAAAGACAGCATCTTCCCATACAGCCCGGACTAGTCTGGAGCTTACTATAAAGTTTAGGCTGGCCTCCAACTCAGTCATGCACATGCCACCACGCACAACTGCAAATTCTCTATGATTTATTATGAAGTTTCACAGGACATCATTCTTTGTCTTGTTTAGTACAGTGAGTTTGAGGGAAAGTATAGAGTATCTTAGGAATAAGCAGCAATATCAGAAATGTCAAAAGGAACATCCTAGGGAGCAGCGTCTACACAGGAAGGTGAAGAACAGTTTAGTTCTGTAGAACTAGAAGAAAGAATATGACCCATCACACCACTGAAAAGCTGAATGCTGTCCCTTTTTTTCGTCACAAGGTAAAGCAAACAGAAAGTAACAAACAGAGAGGGTCACTCAAGACCACTCTGGTTGCTCAGGATGTCAGAAGGTCAAAGCACTAGCTAGATTTCAGCTAGTGATCTGCCGCTGAATCACATGCCAAAGGGAAGATCAGCACAGGCCTGTGAGATTCAGATAGAGCTTCTGGGGCCAGAGAAACACCAGCATGAATAAGAAGCACTAAGAATGGGCGAGACAAATGTTCTAATGAGGCTGAAAGAAAACAATGCAGGAGTTCACGTAGGTAACACACCTACAGAGTATGAGTGATGATACAATCACAAAAAATTGTCTTTAAAGTATTACTCTAGAATAGTCATGGTGGTACAAGCCTGTCATGGTGGTACAAGCCTGTAATCCCAGTGCTTCACAGGTGGTGGTAGGAAAATAACAAGTTCAAAGCCACCCTGGACTAGTCAATTACAATCCAGGTCAGCCAGAGATAATCTAGAGCTTGGGTGCAAAGGCAGGAGGATACAAAGTTGAGGCCAGTCTGGACTACACAGTATGAGGTCCTGTCTCAAAAGAGTAAATAAGGAAACAACAACAACAAAAAAAAATCAAACTCTATATAGATTATCCTGTCTGCATGCTTTTGGTAAATTTAATAAACAGTTGTACACAGCTGTTTAATAAAGGCATTTTAGAAGCTGATGTGATGGATGCATGTAATCCAGTGCTTGGGAGACCGAGGCAACCCAGATCAGGAGATCCATGCCAGCCTGGGATACATAGAAGGCTCTTTTTCAAATAAATGAACAGAGTTGAAGACATGGCTCAATGGTTAGGTGCACTGACTACTCTTTCAGAGGATCCAGGTTCAATCCCCAGGACCCACAAGGCAGTTTACAATAATCTATAACTCTAGTTCCAGGGGATCTGATGCCCTCTTCTAACCTCTGCAAGGACCAGGCATGCATGGGATTCACATAAATACACACAGGCAAAACATCAATACACATAAAAACTAAAATTAAAATAAATAAGTCATTTTAAAGATGTAGTTAGTAGCCAGGTAGTGGTGGCATACACCTTTAATCCTAGCACTCAGGAGGCAGAGCCAGGTGAATCTCTGTGAGTTCAAGGCCAGCCTGATTTACAGTGCAAGATCCAGGACAGCCAAGGCTACACAGAGAAATCCTGTCTCAGGGGGGAAAAAATTAGTTAGTGAAATTCTTAGAAATAGGAACAGTTTGCATGCTCAGAAGAGACCTGGCTACTCAGACCATGAGATCACACCATGGAGCCTCTGACAGCTCACTCAGCAGGGATACTCAGCTGAATTTCCTTCCTTAACCCACCGAAAACTAACTCTATAGGGTAGCTGGTAACAGAGACTCAATCTACAAGCTTCCACTTGTCCAAAGATTGTCACTGACTAAGATTACAACTGACAAATAGCACAAGAAAGCAGAAAATGAAAGGACCTAGAGGATTGTCCTAAAATAAACGGAAGTCCAGATTTCCCAATTCTGAGATGAAAATGTAAAGACAACCAACTCTGAACAATGGCACCATAGCATCTTTCTGGAGAGTGGGGGAGAACGCTTCAGTAGGGACCAGGAGGGATGGCAGCAGAGTGAAGAACGTGGCGGTCAGGGATGGCTTACCCTTTCTGCACAAAGTCCACGTGCTTCTCTGGAAGAACCCTCATTATCTCACTCAGGAGCTGGTCAGGATTCACCAGTCTAGTTGTAGTCACGTTATAGTGCAGCTGAGAAAGAAACAGGAGAGGAGTCAGACTTCACCTTGAGACAAAAGCTCAAAACTCCTTTTCACATGGGAACACTGCAAGAAAACACTGCAAGACCGGCCAGCTGAGCCAGCTGCTTTACCACAGCAGTCGGGTAGAGACTGTTGGGGAGACTGTCTCCATCAGAAACTACTGTATTATCCCCATTTAAAAAAAAAAAGTGCTGGGCATGGTGGCGCACGCCTTTAATCCAAGCACTCAGGGGCAGAGGCAGGCGGATCTCTGTGAGTTCGAGGCCAGCCTGGTCTACAGAGAGAATTCCAGGACAGCCAGGGCTATACAGAGAAACCCTGTCTGGGGGAGGGGGGATTGTGTGTGTATAGACATGACTATGTGTGTGAAGGTCAGAACACGACTGTATGGAGCTGTTTCTCTTCTCTCCCCTTCCTGTGATTCCAGGGTTTGAACTCAGATCATCAGGCTTCCGTTGGGACACCTTTACCCACTGAGCTATCTCAGGAGACTCATGTCAGTATTGTATGTTCATCTTCCTTCCTTTCTTATCAATTTTTAAACTTTTTAAATCACATTGCAGCGTGTGTGTGTGTGTGTGTGTGTGTGTGTGTGTGTGTGTGTGTGTGCATGTATGTGTACACACAGTTCTGGCTTTAAAGCCAACGATGCACTAAAGGGGTTGTGCAATCTCCCTCCTTGGCTAAGGAAAAGCTGCTGAGGACAGGAGGGTCAGGGGTGTCCCTGCATGGAGGCCCAGAGAGACCACTGTGTGAAGCGGTACAGGTAAGGCCTGGCTTGTGTTGGAGACCCCAGAGTGGTGGGCACCTGCTGAGGGGGATGTTAACAGGGTGTGGAACCAGACCAGGAGAGAAGTGTGCTGCAGTTAACAAAGCAAGGAACTGGAGTTCTGAAGAGCACTTTGACACCAGACGTGGAGATGCAGAATTTGGAGCCTGCCCTACTGGGTTTTGGTCTTTGGTCCAGAGTTTTTTCACTATGTTCCCTTTCCTCCCTTTTGGAATGGTAGTGTACATTCTGTGCCATTGTGTGTGGAAAGCACGAGATCTGCTTTTTAATTCTGATTTTACATGGGGTTAACATTAACAGTTAAGAGACTGCATGAGTCTCAGAAAAGACTTTGAACTTTGGAGTCGCCCCCCCCCCACCCCCTGGGTTTCTACGTGTGGTTTTGGTGCCTGTCCTGGATCTCGCTCTGTAGACCAGGGCTTTGAATTCACAGAGATCCACCTGGCTCTGCCTCCCAAGTGCTGGGATTAAAGGCGTGCGCCACCACCGCCCAGCTGAACTTTGGACTTTTAAACAGTGTTGAGACTGTGAAAGATTATGAAGACTTTTGAAGTTGAACTGAATACATTTTTTCATTGTGATATGGCTACAAGTCTTGGGGCTGGGGAGTAGAATGTGGTGGTGTGAAAAAGAATGGGCCGCCATAGGCTCTTATATTTGAATGTTTAGTCACCAGGGAGTGGAACTATTTGAAAAGAACGTAAGAATTAGGAGGTGTGGCCTTGTTGGAGAACGTGTGTCACTAAGGATAGGCTTGAGGTTTCAAGTCCATGCCAGGCCCAGTAGTTCTCTTTTTTCCTGTGGCCTGCAGATCAGGATGTAGCTCACAAACTACTTCTCCAGCATCTGCCTGCTATGCCTGCTGCCATGTTTCCCACCATGATGACAATAGACTAACCCTTGTAAGCCAGCCTCCACTGAAATGCTTCCTTTTTTTTTTTTTTTTTTTTTTTTAAGATTTATTTATTTATTAATGTATAGTGTTCTGCCTGCCTGTAAGTCTGCAGGCCAGAAGAGGGCACCAGATCTCATTACAGATGGTTGTGAGCCATCATGTGGTTGCTGGGAATTGAACTCAGGACCTCTGGAAGAGCAGTCAGTGCTCTTAACCTCTGAGCCATCTCTCCAGCCTGAAATGCTTCCTTTTATATGAGTTGCCTTGGTCATAGTGTCTCTTTATAGCAATAAAACTGCTAATAGCCTATTTTTCCTTCCCTATCAAGTATATTGTCTACACCAATAGATTAACTCTTGAAAAGGTTAACAGCATTATTAAATAAGATGCAAACCTCTTAGCCAGGCCCTTAATGCCCTTCCAGCCTGTCTGCCCAACCTGTCACTCACTATTTTCCTTACACATACTACAACTCAGCGTTCAAATTAGGGCTGCCATGATGGTTCAGTGAGTGAAAGTACTTATTCCCAAGCTGGATGGCCTGAGTTCAATCCTCAGGACCCACACCATGGAAGGAGAGACCAGACTCCTGCAAGTTGTCCTCTGACTTCCACATGTGTGCATGTGCACACACACAGAGAGGGAGGGATGGAGGGGGAAGGTGAGACTATGAATCAGTGCAACCAGGTGAGGGGGCGGTAGCACATGCCTGTAATCCCAGTATTTGGGAGGCTGGGGGAAGAAGATTGTCCTGGTTAGAGACCCTACAAAGAGGCTGGGGTTAGAGACATCCAGTTAAGAGTAGCTTCTGAAATCTTTAGTAGATTCTGGTCCACTTACCTTTCGCCTTCTTGGCCCGTCTTTGGCAGAGCTCTTCTTCCTGCTCCTTGTAAGTGCTGTGAGAACCTTGTCCAATCCTCTCTCGAGGCTTCCAAACACATTGGCTCCTCTCCTCTTAGGGGTGTCCTCCATATGTGCCTGGTTGAGATCCACCTCCATTGAGCGGCACCTTCAAGACCAACAGAGTACTAGCGGTACTGTCCTGCGGCCCTCACGGCTGCTGTGCCTGCCCCTCTACAGGCACCAAGGGCTGCAGGTAGGTGTGCCAGAGCCAGATCACCTCAATCCTCCTTTGGGGAGGGGCACTAAAGCCATCTCCTATTAGAAAGATGTTCACTGCCTCACCAAACTACTTGTCCTTTCATTTTATTTATTTAGGAGATAACAGGGATTAAACCGAGCTCCTCATTTATACTAGGAAGGCATTCTACCAATGAGCTACACCCCTACCCTTCTTTTTACCTTTTATTTTTGTGACAGGATCTTCACTAAGTTCCCTGGGCTGGCCTTGAACTTGCAAACCTTCTATCTCAGTTCTCCCAAGTAGCTGGGATTCCAGGCCTATGCCAAGGCTCAGATCTTTCACTTTTTTATTTAAATCAAACATAGGAACATGAACAGATCAGTACAACGGATATCCACATGCCCTCCGAGGGTCAACAACTACTAAGATTTGGTCAGTGGCTTCTCTATGTAAACAGACAATACACAGATTAAGTATACATGCATGCTTGCTCAGAATACGGGACTCTGAAACACTTCTGTGTACACCCCCAGTAAACAAGACTATCTTCTTACCAACCATAATACTAAGGACATTTTAAAAAGATAACAACTGCAGCAGCATTCAATAGTTTATATTTTATTTCCCCCAAATAAATCATGCTTCTAAAAAAATTGAAATGCAGTGAAGGTTCACTTATGCCTTGGGATTTTTCATCTTAGAGAAATGAGTTGGTTTTCTTTGTAACCTAGATTAGTGTTTTTACCATTTGGGCAATGCGGACTGTTAGTGTACACGGAGACTCTGCTGGCAGAGCGGCAGAAGGAAGTGCACGGCCACAGGCAGGGACCCTGTCTTCCAGCTTGCTGTGCTTTAGTTAAGGCCCCACTGCTGATCAGGTTCATGACTTCGGCCCGAAAAGGCAGAGCACCAGCTCCAGTCCCACACTTGGCCACAAACCGTCCTCACGCACAAGTCACCCCAGTGCCAGCAGCTTCGTCTCCACTCCCTCCACCAGGCTTCTCATGGGTAAAGAGTAACCCCATGACCTACACTAAGAATGGATGGAGTCTGAAAAGCAATACTTACCGCCTCTCAGGGCTGATGACACCTGTCGTTAATGTGTCTGCTCCTGTGGATTTCCCTGGCGTTCTGACTGGGGCTTCTCTCAGGCACTGGTTTCTAGCTATTAGAAAAACAGCAAATACACACCATGTGTATCTGACAATACCAATCAATAATACATATGTCACTTCCTTCATTGACTCCAAAATATTGGTACCACTTGGCCAGTAAAATTGCTGGCTCTAATAATTGGTTTTTTTTTTTTTTTTTTGGTTTGGTTTGGTTTATTTTTGTTTTTCAAGACAGGGTGTTGCTGTGTAGCTTTGGAGCCTGTCCTGGAACTCACTATGTAGACTAGGCTGGCCTCAAACTCACAGGGATCCGCCTGCCTCTGCCTCCCGAGTACTGGATTAAAGGCATGCACCACCACCGCCCCGCTCTGGCTCTAATAATTAAAAAAAAATGTTTCCTGGTACAATGCCTTACTCAATCTTGATGCAGGAGGAAGGGGCTAGGTCTGGCCCCAACATGGTATAACAGCCTGTGTTGACTACCCAAAGGAAGCCTTACTCTCTATGAGGAGGGGATGGGGGTAGCTGGGAGTAGCGGGAGAGGAGGAGGGAGAGGGATCAGGGGTTGGTATGTAAAAGGAAAGAAAATATTTTTTTAAATAATATATATATATGAAAGTGTTTCCAGATGATCTATATTAAAAACAAAATCACCTGGTGCCATGAAGCACACCTGTAACCCCAGTGCTCAGGGGGCAGAGGCAGGCTGATCCAGAGTTCAAGGCCAACCTCTGCTATATAGCAAGTTCAAGGCCAGTCTAAGGTATATAACACCTGTCTCCAAACAAAACCCCCTTTAAAAAAAAATCATTTTGCTTTACATGTAATGATTTAAAACAAAACAAAATATAAACCTCACTACAAACTGAAGCATACTTGAAAAGTGTTAATTCAGAACCCCATTTAATTCCTGTTAGGTAAAGAAACTGATCTCCTTCTAAAGTTTGAGAAAAGTTCCGAGTGAGTTTTCTTAATTGACTGTTTCTTTATTCCAGAACTTTGTGCTTTACCCTACATAGGGTAGGGTCTACCACAGATGGGTATCAACAGATCTGGTTACCACTAACTGAGTAGCCTTTGTTTAATGATCTGCTGGGGGTGTATCGCAGTGGCAGAGCACTTGCCTAGCATGCCCAAAGCCCTGTGTTCAATCCCAGGAAAACACACACGCACAGATTGATGTACTTTAGTGGTACTATTGACAATGCACTTTGGGGACTTTGCTTTGTTTTTAACTAATAAATTCTATTCTCTCGAGGTTCACAAGGACAACAAAATAGTAATTAAAAGTAGCTGTTTTTAAAAAGTTTGTCTCTGTGTCCTAAGAGAATGTGTACATATACAGCTGCCCTTTGACAACCACCACTGCCTGGACTACACAGGTGTCACACACAGGAATTGCCGTCAATGTCAAAAAAGACACACTAGTGGAGGCTACCAATTACATCTTCAGCACCTGCTCTCTGGAAGTGCTTCTCTTTAAAGAAAATAGCCAATATTAAGTTTTTCACTAACACAGTCTCGCAGGGACAAGATGTGTAAACTACATTTCAAACCATCCACATTTCAAACCCTTTAGAGTCCCATTAACAGCATCAACAAAAAAAGTATAGTAATAAAGACTATGCTGTCAAAGGGTTCTTGTGCTGTTTCTGTTTCTTCCTTCCTTCCTTCCTTCCTTCCTTCCTTCCTTCCTTCCTTCCTTCCTTCCTTCCTTATTTATTTATTTATTTATTTATTTATTTATTTATTTATTTATTTATTTATTTATTTATTTATTTTATTTCATTTCAGGGCTGAGGACTGAACCCAGGGCCTTGCACTTGCTAGGCAAGTGCTCTACCACTGAGCTAAATCCCCAACCCCATTTGTTTCTTTGAAGTTCCTCAATGAGGTTAGGGAAATGGCTGGAGCATGAAGACTTGAGTTCAAGGCCAGCCTGGTCTACAGAGGGAGTTCCAGGACTGCCAGGGCTACACAGAGAAACCTCGGGGCGGGGGTGGGGGGTGGATTTCAAGATCATTTTCACCTATATATTCACAGTGAGTCTAAGGTTGCCTGGGCTACATGAGACACAGTCTCAAAAAAGCAAAGATAAACAAATTAAAAGACAGTGCGATTATAGTAAAAGGAATAACAAAAGAGAGAAACCTTTGTTGGGGAAAGATGAAATGGCACCACTTTTGAAATCCTACTATGTTCTTAATAAACCTGCAGTTTACTGAGACAAGTGCAGAAAACCACACACAAACACACCTCATTATATCAAACTGGCCTCACATTTGGAGGAGACTATGAGTTGATGAAATGAAAAATTCCATTAACACAATAATGGAACTCTAGCAAATATTTCAGCAAAATCTTCCACTACGCCTTCGTGTATAATATGATGACCTCTTGAAGTGGTGGTCGACCCTACTAGCAAACTAGAAGCACAATGGGAGAAGGGGCTTGGCAGGAGTTCACATGGCAACCCTTAGAGTTGGGGTTCATTAGGATCTCAATACAGCACAAGAGAAGGACACAACTGCTGGGGAAAAGACGATCAATTAGCTGCTGTGGTTAAAAACGACACAACCGATAGATCCAGCCCTGGTTTATTTCCTCACTCAGCAAATATGACCCTGCTACAAAGCATGAAAAGTCTGCAGTAAATACGACAGAGCTCTGCTGCATATATCGACCGCTTGTCTCCGGGAGGCCTGATCCTAGCAAAGTGGCCTTACACTGACACAGCAGAATGTGTCCAGATGAGACAGCAGCCAAACACCACGTGTCCTGGGGGGACAGCTTAAATAACTGCTGGAGATTACAGTGAAGAGGAAACCAGGGGGAAGGGGAGGAGTCACAGACCCACTGCCTTCTGGACTCCAGCAGTACTGCTGCAGGGCAGGGCAGGACCAGGTTACCACAACAGAGAACCAGATGGTAAGAAGAGCTCAGCAGACTCCAGCCTCAGTCATCCTCAGTGGGGATGAAGAGGCTAAGGCTGGACATAGGACCTTGGCATAGCATTCGCTCCTGAGTCTCAGGTTCCTACACTGTGGAGACATGACAAGCTCTAAGTTGCTCTCCTATGGTGCGATGCTTCAATCCCACAGATGGGAGAGAGGGGCTGGAGATGGCTGAGCAGCTCAGTGTGCTTGCTGTGCTTCCAGAGAGGACCAGAGTTTGATTTCCAGCACCTACATCAGGTGACTGGCAAATACCTGTAATCCCAGCTCCAGGGGGCCCACCATCCTCTTTAAGCCTCCTTGGATACCCCCTATACACACACACACACACACACACACACACACACGCACACGCACACGCACACGCACACGCACACGCACACGCACACGCACACACAGCATATACACACAGAGACATAAAGGTAAATTAAATATTTTTTAAAATCTTTAAGTGTGGAAAATAAAGTAACACCACCATCTGAGAATTACAAGGTAAGCACTGTCTCCACTTCCACCAAAGCCCGTACATATATAAAGGCAGCCAACCCGCCCTAGCAGCCAGAGAACAAGGCTAGTTACTTCCAGAAGTCCATGTGTTCGTTCACAACAGTAAAAATGGCATTTGACCTTTACGTCTCCGCTTAGTTCCCTTAGCAAATACCTTTTGCAGGCGTCGTGTAACGGTTTGGCGAGGTGAGTATTTCTCTCTTATACTGGTTCTTACTAACTGGAGTCTTTGGCTCTGGGAACACAAAGTTCTCTTCATTCTTCACAGCAGACTTGGGAGTGCCCACATTCTCTTTGTCCTTTAATTTATTTGCCAATGCTCTGCATACTACTGGAGCTGGTGATTTAGACGCCACATGATTTGATTCTGCCCAGTGCTTGGTAACCTGGAGGAAGAAAGGTACTGAATAAAGCACACTGAAGAAGATAAGTCATTTCTTTACACCCCACCTTAACACTCAGCAAGTCACCTTGTACTGTTCTGGTGAAAATCAAATGCTACCCAGAGGCCACTGCTGGTGATAGCAGGACCCTTGGCAGTGTCCTTCAGTTCCCCTAGCACAGGCAGATCAACATTTCAAAATTCTCAAATAGCAAGAGAAGTTTAAGGAAATGATGACCTAGGATGGAGTTTAACTCCTGGCAAATCTCAAATCTGAGCCAAGGCATCTCAAGCAACCCTCAGGGCCCACTGTGGAGCATGTGTGGTATCTTGGTGCACAGTGCACATTCTGAGTGCTCAGGATGGAGGCTACAGTGAAATCACGTGATGCAATACAGGCGAACATAACCAGGAACACCTCAGGCTCATCACATGCTGATGTTAAATTAATCTTTGATCCTTTTATACTCATAAACATTTTGCTGTTGCCAATTTTTCTCAACTTCAACATTCACATCAACACAACCTAATGAGGTTGGGACTCATAGTTAAGAAGCTAGGCCTTAAAGAACTAAAGTATAGGGGCAACAGCACAATTAATAGACAATCAATGGAGACAAAATTATTTACAAGAACTATCCAGAAATTCTAGGATTGAAAAGTACAGTAATTTTAAAAATTAGTTGGACATAGTGGTGTGTCCTTATAATTCAAAACGCAGGAGGCAGAGGCATGAAGGAACTGCCACTGTCTGGGAGCTAGCTGCACTGTGAGCTCTAGGGGAGCCAGCACTAGATAGTGAGGTCCAGTCAAGAAAGAGACAGACAGACAGACACAGAGAGAAAGACGGAGGTGGGGGGTGGGTGACAGGACAGGCACAGACAGACAGGAGGGGAGAGATGACTCAGCATTAGAATAATTCGCAGCATTTCAGGAGGCATTAGAAAGGGAAGCAGCAAACTGGAAACGAGTGGATCAAATTACTCTGAGGAACAGAAAGAAAAAGGAATAAAAACAGATTAATAATGGAGGAAAAAATAGTATTTGGAAAAAACGATCCTAAAGTCCCATATTTGGTGGGAAATTTTGAACTACACACCTAAGAAGTCCAAAAAACTTAAAGTAGTATTAAAACAAAAATCCTCAGAAGAGGAGAAACACATATCTGTTGCTGCCCTGAGTTAAGAGGAGAGAGTTCAAAGGGGCCTGAGGGACCTGGAGAGGGGCGATGGAATTACTGTGTCATTTCTGGTGCCTCTATGTTGTCAAACATATAGAGCTAGACACTAAAAAGGGTGAATTTCAACTATTTAACTACATGCAAATTATACTTCATTTAATGAGGGGAGGAGCAATGAAGAGCTCCAAAATAGAACTTGGTTTTCTTAACTTCTCTTTCATTAATATTCCGATAATCTCATTAATGTCTTCAGTGGCATAGAGATTCAACAAATTTACAAGCACAGACTTGATTTCCTCTTAGACTAGATGTGTTTATAATTAAGACATGCATTCTGTGTTAAGTAGTAATAAAACTACCTACCTGTGGTGTCTGGGGAGCTGATAAATTATCCTCACACAGTTCATAGTCTATTAATCCATCCACGCAGCTATCGTCACTTGTGGTCATATCTTCCAGGCTCAGATTCTTTGACTATTAATTTAAAAGGTAAAAGAAGTTAGCAAAACAACACCACGATTCAGATTTTACAACAGCACACAGCAGGCCTGGGGAGACACCCTGGAGCAGGAACAAGAGACCAGCTAGATGTTAGATGGAATATCATTTACTTACCTTATCAGTACTCCACGTGACAGGAGACAACTCACTTGCAAGTTTACAAATAAAGCCCCAACCAAGCACAAGCTGGGAAGGACGTAACTCCTGACAGACCGTGTAACAGGAGGTAGCACGGTGGCTCAGCAGGTAAAGCACCTGCCCTGCAGTCCTGGCCATCTGAGTTTGAGCCCTAGAACTCTCCACACAGCTGTCCTCTGACCTCTAAACTCATGCCAGGACATGTATACCCACCCCTACATATATATTATACAATCTCAATCAAAATCTTATTTTTTATTTTTATTTTATGTGTATGCATCTTTTGTCTGCATGTATGTTCATTCACCACATACATGCATCATACCTACAGAGGCCAAGAGGGTGTCAGATCCCCTTAAACCTCAGTTACAGACAGTTGTGAGGCACCATGAGGTGCTGGGACTCAAACCTGGTTCCTCTGGAAGAGCAGCCAGTGCTTTTAACCACTGAACCATCTCTCCAGCCCCACAAATAAGTAAATTTTAAAAGCACACAGTATAGCTCATTTTTTCTGCCAGGAGTAAATTAGCTTTACAAAAGATCGTTCACAAACAGGACACTTGGGGCCTATGCCAACATTACCACCAGATTCCTTATTTTCCTTCATCCTTGCCCTATACAAACTAAGTGTATGCTAGACATAGCCTAAAGGTTGAGACTATGGAGCACTACTCACCATCTTGTTAACCTGACCAGGCACGTTTACTTGAATTTCTAATACCTACATCCCTATGCCCAAACTTACAGCTAGTGCAGTTCAAGTTCAAATCTTCTCATATCTACGTTACTCAAACAGGCAACCTTGCCCTCTCTGCCTACTGTGAGAGTTCTCCAGGGTTGCCAATTACTATCAATGAGAACTAACTGCATAGAGTGCCAGCCTGAGCAAAATACTGATGTTAAGTTAGGCCTAGTGGGGTAAAGTTCCGTGTTGTATATAGATGGCTGTGATGACGCTACCTACAGTAGGCAATAACCATACACACAGCATCTTTGACTGAACAATTCTATATACATTTTTTTCTAATTTTACATTTATGTATTTCTGTGTGTGTGTGTGTGTGTGTGTGTGTGTGTGTGTGTGTGTGTGTGTGTATGCTCAAACATGCAGGTCAGAGGACAGCTTATGGGAACCAGTTCTCTCCTGCTGTGTGGGACCTGGCTATCAAACTCAGGTGTCAAGTTTGCCAAATGCCTTTACCCACTGAGACATCTCCAGCCTACCACTGGATACATTTTTCAAAATCACTGTTTTGCTTCTCTCTTGTTCTGAAGGCAATGGTTCCCCATGACCTACTACACAGTCAACCACTGTGACCCAGCATTTCAAAGTTCTCCAGAGTTTAGCTCTTCCCTATCAAAGAAGTCTGCCCACTGTTATCAGGATAAACGGAGCACAATTTGGTACCTGAGCTCTGCTAATTACATCTATTTTGCCCCAATCACTATCTTTTCCATGTTTCTAAACTCAAACGCAACTGCTGGTACAGTCTGGATCTCCCAATGGTGGCCACTCCTGTTTTCTGGAGTCCCCACAGCAGCACCTTAACCTAGAACCCACTGGCTGAGGTGTCGAGTCCCTGTGGCTCTGTGCATGTATACTTTGTCTCAGCAGGACTACTCCAAGAGCAAGTACCACACTCAATAGATCTGTTCCCCAGACCCATGGCTCCTGAACACTGTTGGTGACTGTGTGGGCTCTGGTGAGTCCTCAGTCAGACTTCATTATTTTCTCACTGGGAGCACCATCAATTGATTGCTAAGTCAGAATTACTTATTTTCTTAAAAACAAAACCCCAGAAAAAGAGGCCGTCCTATCAGGGGAAAATGGGCTCAAAGAAACTATATGGCCTATTCAAGGTTCACTGATTTGCATAAACACCAGAAAAGAATCCAAAATTTGATTCTACTTATTTTCTGGTCATTAAAAAATGTCATCGCTGGGCGGTGGTGGCGCACGCCTTTAATCCCAGCACTAGGGAGGCAGAGGCAGGCGGATCTCTGTGAGTCTGAGGCCAGCTTGGTCTATAGAGCGAGATCCAGGAAAGGCGCAAAGCTATACAGAGAAACCCTGTCTCAAAAAACCAAAAAAAAAAAAAAAAGTCACCTGCTATAAAAATTGGTTCACTAGTATGACTATCCAAATAATTCAAATAATGAAATGATTAGGTAAATATTCACTATGCAGTAGAATAAATATCTTCTCAGATCTTCCCACCTGGATACTTTATAGATCAAGGAAGCCATCCACTGAGACCATACCAACTCAGATACAAGAAAAGCCAATGGCTCAGGAGAATGTCCCAGGTATCTTAACTGAGGTGAGTAAATTGAATTATTTAGCTAAAGTAACTACTCTAACTTTAGAGGTAAATAATACCTTTCTGCAATTACCCTGATCAAAAACAAAGCCCATATTGTAATGCCTTCTTGGACTCAAATGAACCCGGTGGTTAAAAGGGTTTGACGAAATTAACAAGAAAAGTAACAGGTTGATTCACTAAGCATACAGACAAAAGACATGTTAACTAGCCTAACAAAACCCTCCAAACCTAGACAGAATACCAGCCTGGGAATGAGAATACCTCACTTCACAGGCTTCACATGGTGGTCAACTGCACCGATACTCTAGTACTGAGTCTGGTCAAAAGATCAAGAAGGGAGAAAAGATGGGAGATATTCATAAGGTCTAGCAAGACCCTAACATCCATTTAGACCTACAGCTCATGACAGACAGGAGTTAAAGGAAGCTGGAGACGGATGATTCAGCTAGAGATCAAGAAAGCAGTGGTCTTAACTTATTTAAAAACAGTTTGAGATCTAAAAGAAAAAAGAATAGCCTAATTCAGGTCCATTGGGTTATATTAAATCTATAAAGAGGATCAACTATGGCTCTCTGAGGATAACAAAGCAACATTTTCTTTCTGATTTTTTTCATTCGATGATCAAACCTAGGACCTCAGGCACGCATACTAAATGAGCACTCTACCACTGAGCAACAGCTGCAACCCTAAGGGATGTCTTCCTAATATTGGAGTCATTAAACTGCAATCTGAATTAAGGTGAGGGAAGATTATATTACAAAATCCTACACCCATCTAACAAAGTATTCAGACACTTGTGTTTGCTTGTTTTACAGGGTCTCACTTTACAGCCACAAGATGGGCTGAATTAAAATATGTAACCCTTGCTGGCTACGGACAGTAATTCTTCTGCTTCAGTCTACCAAGAAGAGACAGTTAAATTTTAAGCAATGGGGGCAGGAGTGGGAACAAATGCAGAGATAGTGGGTAAAGCTTAGTGGGTAAAGGTGCTTACCATCAAGCCTGAAGACCTAAATTCAATCCCCAGAGAGTCAGTTGGCATACACTCTCACACACATACACACACACACACACACACACACACACACACACACACACACACACACACAAATATAAAATAAGCTTCAACTATGGAACACAGAATCAAATGAAAATAAATGTGAGCATCTAGGAGGAATGAGATGTTGTTTGCATCTCTATAAATGTTCACAACAGGAGAAACAGAAAAAGAATCACAACTCTCATGGAATGAATTTACATGGCACAAGCTATAGTAACTGCAGAAACCTAAATCAAAACAGTAACATAAACATGAAAGTATTTATATTAAAATACATCATATGAGATGTATCATATATTCACAGGCCTGACCCCCTTTATAGACCCTGTATGTACAAGGGCAAGCAGAGACAGGAAAGACACATTACACATGAACTAAATCTAGAGCTTGAGAGGTGGCTCAGTGGATAACACACTAGCTGCTGTTGTAGAGGACCTGGGTTCAATTCCCAGCACCCACATGGTGGCTCATAACTGTCTGCATCTCCAGTTCTAGTGGATCTGACACCCTCTCTGGCTTCCTCCAGCACTATGTGCGTGTGCACATATGTGCACACACACCACTCATACACATAAAAAATAGTAAATCTTCTTTTACAAGATTAACTATATCATCTAAAGCTAGTAGGTTTATAAGTAAATCCTGTATTTCCTTTTAATCTGTCTATTTCTATAATAATCAGGATGTGCTTTTATGGAGAAAAAAGAAGGGCAGAGGAAGTGCTTTTTGTTTGCAAATTTTTTGTTGTTGTTCTTCAAGACAGGATTTTTTCTGTGTAGCTCTGGCTGTCCTGGAACTCACTCTGTAGTCCAGGCTGGCCTTGAACTCTCAGAGATCCACCTGCCTCTGCCTCCCAAATGCTGGGATTAAAGGCATGCGCCACTGCCAGGCTAGAGGAAGTGTTTTCAAAATGCTATACTAGGGCTGGAGAGATGGCTCAGAGGTTAAGAGCACTGCTTGTTCTTTCAAAGGTCCTGAGTTCAATTCCCAGCAACCACATGGTGGCTTACAACCATCTATAATGAGATCTGGTGCCCTCTTCTGGCCTGCAGGGATATGTGCAGGCAGAACACTGTATACATAATAAATAAATCTTTTTTTTTTTTTTTTTGTTTTTTTGTTTTTTTCGAGACAGGGTTTCTCTGTGTAGCTTTGCGCCTTTCCTGGAGCTCACTTGGTAGCCCAGGCTGGCCTCGAACTCACAGAGATCCGCCTGGCTCTGCCTCCCGAGTGCTGGGATTAAAGGCGTGCGCCACCAACGCCCGGCTTTTTAAAGATTTATTTATTTATTATGTATACAGCATGTATGGCTGCAGGTCAGAAGAGGGCGCCAGATCTCATTACAGATGGTTGTGAGCCACCATGTGGTTGCTGGGAATTGAACTCAGGACCTCTGGAAGAGCAGTCAGTGCTCTTAACCTCTGAGCCATCTCTCCAGCAATAAATCTTAAAAAAAAAAAAAAAAAAAAAAAAAAAAAAAAAAAAGTCATTTAAAAAATAAATAAATAAAAATAAAATGCTATATTAACTTCAAACTTTGAGTCAAGTTCAGAACTCCCATTTTTCTCTTCAAGAATGTTTAAATCAATTGGAAAAAGCTCAGTGGCAGAGTGCTTGCCTCAAATGTACAAGGCCCTGGGTTCAATCCTGAGGCTGCAGAAGAAACAGAAGTTTTCTTGCATACGGCTGATAGCCATGCCAGTTGCTCATGAACAAGGCAGCCAGCAAGAGGAGTGGGTATTCACAAGAGGTTCTAGAACTTACCTTTGGAGTGGGGCTGGAGGTTCCACAGGAGAAAGAGGGAAGCTGTAAGCGAGCTGGCTTTCCTCGAGACTTCTTGGCCAGAAGCAGAAGGTAGGTGGCTGTGAGGTGATCATACTGCCACTGAAGGAAAAGGAGATCAGCAGTTAAGACATTGCAGTGTATGAGGAAATGCTATTCTAGTTAAATTGCTCTTTCAATCCAATAGGCATTCAGAATTCTAAGTCAATAGCTTTGCAGAGACAAGGTATTTAACAAACCCCCATACCTAAAACTGCCCTGTGCAAAAAGAACTTCTAAACACCTTGAAGCTATTTTGTTATCAATTTCTTATTTCTAAGTTAATTTCCTTTGTAGTTCTAAATGTTTTATCTTCAGGTACTCTCCATAGAATTCTTAGTTATGGAAAAAAAGAATTTTGATCTATAATAACATCTTTCCTACACACATCTTCCATTTCCTCCTCTGGTAATTTTTAAACAAATCATTCCAAATTTACATCATAATGCGTTTATAAGTAATATTCACAACTAAATAGGGGTATTATTCTGAATATTTAATTATTATCATGATACAACTAGTCAGAACAGAGACCAAGAGGTGGCCAAGAAGACACTGGGGACCCTGCCACATCAACTGTTAACTAACTGTGAGATGAAGAGCTGAGGAAGTAGTTCAATTAGTCTAGCATGTGCAACCCTCAAACCCCAGCACCACAAAATAAAAGTAGACAAGATGTAGGGGAAGTGGTACCCAGGGTATCTGGGACAGGTAACAGCTAAGCAGTCAGAACAGTGGTTATTTACTAAGCTTTATATACATATTTTAACATCTTAATAATAGCCATACTGATCGGTTATAAGCCCAGGAGCCAAACCACACAGAGCTAAAGAAAGAAAGACACAAAAACAGAAGAGTAAGAAAGATTCCACATTCTCGTATTTCCTTTTTGTTGTTTTAGAACTATATCATTCTTAAAATCAGTTTATTTAAGTTCATCATTCTTCTGCTTCTCCCACAAATTCTAATATTCTTACCTCTCAACATTCACGGTACATCAGCTAACCTATCCTCCCTTCTCCTAGAGACACTCCCAGATATTGGCATTCCGTGTGCCACCTGCCTGTCTAGCAACTTCTTCTCCTCCATGCTACAATGTACCCTCACTTTCCTAGATCCAAGCATTCTTCTTTCTTGATTGACACTCTGGTGGTAGAAATCATCCTCCAGTAACTTTCTGAGGCTTGACAGGAGGTAAATGTTTTAAAGCCCCACATGTCTGATATATGACAGCATTCTAGCCTTGTGCTTGACTCTGGTTTGGTCAAGTAGAGAGTTACAGACCAGCAATAATTTTCATAGTTTGGAAGACACTATTCCTCTTAATTCTGGTACAGCTATATTTAAAAGAGCTCCCCAACTCCCAGGCTGTTAGTTTTTGTCTCTGAAAACTTTCATGGTCCTTCCCCAGTTTTCTGAAATTCCGCTAGAAGAGGCATTAACTGGTACGTATGTTTTCATCCTCTGTGTTAATCCCGGTTAATGTGAAGTTATCTTTACTGGTTTCTCCCCCTTCACTATTTAACCTTCCTCAGCCTTCTATTACTATTAATAGTAATATGCACAGTACATTTTCTTAACCCTTCTTTTTGTCTCTCAGTCCTACTTTTGAAAATGTCACCTTGACTTTATTTTCAAACATTTCTACCAAACTTTTCGTTTCTAGACAGTTTAGAGTTACAAGGGCTAGAGCTTAGAAAATTCTTTATGAGCCAGGCAGTGGTGGGACACACCTTTAATCCCAGCACTCAGGAGGCAGAGACAAGCGGATATCTGAGTTTGAGGCCAGCCTGGTCTACAGAGTGAGTTCCAGGGCAGCTAGGGCTACACAGAGAAACCCTGTCTTGAAAAATTGGGGTGGGGGGAGAAAGAAAAAATAGAGAGAAAGACAAAGAAAAAGAAAAACTCTCCAGACATTGGCAAATGTCCTCTGAAGGGAAAAAAACACTTCTAATTAAGAGCTGACCTAGACTAATACTTCTCTCAAGCTCCAAGTACAATGAATTACTTGGGGAATTTCAGATTCTGATTGAGTAGATCTGTGGTAGACCTAAACTTCGGAATTTCTAACAAGCACCTAAGGAAGGGCGAAGTTTGCCCTGGACTTTGGATTACAAGAACCTAAAACAGTACATCTCAACTCCTAGCAGTACAATGCAACCATTCAGGAAGCTTCAAAAAGGTTTTATGCCAAGCTGGAGAGATGGCTCAGTGGTTAAGAGCACTGACTACTCTTCCAAAGGTCCCGAGTTCAGTTCCCAGCAACTACATGGTGGCTCACAACCATCTATAATGAGATGGGGTGCCCTCTTCTGACCTGCAGGGATACATGCAGACAGAACACTGTATACATAATAAATAAACAAATCTTTTCTTTAAAAAAAAAAGGGGGGGGGCATTTATGCCTAGGTAATACCACAGACCAAATAAATCTCTGGAGGAGGGGCTTAGACATTAGGATTACTTAGAAAGTTCATGGGTAATTCCAAGATAAAACTACAGCTGAAAAATCCCTCATTTAAAGTGAGGTTTCTTATTTATTCATCTTTAGGACTGAATATAAATACAATAAGCTTTTAAGAATGAGAAAACAGCCAGGTGGTGGCGCACACCTTTAATCCGAGGCAGAAGCAGGAAGATCTCTGAGTTTGAGGCCAGCCTGGTCTACAGAGTAAGTCCCAGTACAGCCAGGACTGTTTCGCAGAGAAGCCGTGTCTCAAAAAGAAAGAAAAAGCTGATAGAGTGGCTCAGTAGATAAAGCCATCTGTTGTCAATCAAGTCTGATGACCGTGGTCCGATCCCTGGAATCCACATAGTAAAAAGAATGGATTCCACCAAGTTGTCCACTGACCTCCTATGCTCACTCGCCCCCCCCCCAAACACACACACACACACACACACACACACACACACACACACACACACACACACACACATGAAGAGCAGTACTAAAGAAGAAACACTGAGATTGGCGTGGTACTTGGGAGGCGGTGGCAGGAGGAGCAGTTCAAGGTCATCCTCAGTCAAGCTACAGGAGACCCTGCCTCACACTCACACTCATCTTTCAGAATAACCGACAGAACCTTTAAAGAAAGTAAGTTCTAAAATGCCTTAATATCTCTATTTTCTGCATCAGAAGGAAAGAAATTAGTTCAATTTTCACTTTTAAGTTTGAAAACTACACAGAGAATCTTCAGGATACCATTTGAAAGACTTTTTCCAGTGATGTTGAAACTGATTGTTCTAAGAGGCAGATTTTAAACAACTGTCAAATTCATTCAAACAACTTTTTTTCCTAGCTAAGATGACGTATCCACGATTCTCTGAAATATCCCAGCTGGCAAAAATAAATTATAGTGCTGAGATATAGTTAAAACTGGCTTATTCCCCCCCCCCTTTCCTGTGGGACTGGAGACTGAACCCAGTGCTTCACACACGGGAGGCAAGCACTCTGCATTAAGCTACATTCCCAGCCCTAAAGTTGGCACATTTTAATGACTGTTGAAGCTGGACGATGAATGCCTCATTGCTACCATCCTGGCTCTTCTTATGTAGGTGTCTGTAACTTTGTACTATAACTTTTCTGAGAGGAAAAAAAAATATATATGTGTGTGTGTGTGTGTGTGTGTGTGTGTGTGTGTGTGTGTGTGTGTGTACTAATATATATATATATATATATATATATCATATATGTACTAATAAATTTTAGCTGTTTTCATTCCCAACCCCCTCTTTCATCAGCCCTCCCTCTCCTAATGAACCCCTCTTCCCAAAAAATCTCATCCAAGTCTCCTCCTCTTTCATGCTCCTTTGGTGTGACCCACTGAGGTTAATGAGAGCTGCTTGCAAAAGCATGGAGAGAGATTCTTACTGGAGAGTGGACAACTTATCAGTGGCTACACCACTAAAGAAAATGGCCCCTTCCCCCGGAAACCTAGCTGCCAACAGTCCATCCACGATGAATGCTGACAGGCCCAATCTTGTTCCTGTCTGCTGCTGCCATGTCGTGTCCGGAAGACATCTTTCTGCTGCACATCTCTCCACCCTCTGGCTCACACATTCTTTCTGCCCATTCTTCCAAGATGTTCCCAGAACTTTGGAGAGGGTGATGGCTCATTTGGGGTCAAGCATTCCACCATCACTTACACTTAGCATTTTGGCCAGTTATAGGTTTCTGCATTAATTGCCTCCTAGGTAATAAAAAGCTTTTCTGAAGCCAAGTGCAGCACTAATCTTAGATGGTGACCAGGAGCTGGCTTTTGTTCATTTTTGAAACAGCGTCTCAGAATGCAGCACAGGCTTGTCTCACCTTCCCAAGTACTGGAATTACAGGTGTGAGCTACCATGCCTGGTTGGTTTCTGAGATGGTCTCACACTGTAGTAGCAATCTTCCTGCCTCAGCCCTCAGAGGACTGGGATCATAGGTGTGAACCACCAGGCCTGGCATTAAATTTCAAATTTGTCCTGTTCAAGGCTAAGGAGCTGTCACTTTCTGCAAACATACTCCAGAGCCACTTCATGCAGCGCCCTTTACATCTCACTGCAAAGCAGAAAAGCTCTGTTTTAAAACTAAGTGTTTAAGGTTTCTACCCTGGACGATGGAAAACGGAAAATAAATACAAAGCACAGGTGACTAAAGACGTAGTGTTGAACCAGGAGCAAGAGGGGGTATGGGACTCACTTGCCATACCAGACAGGACTCAAGAGCTGTGAATGCCTGTCTCTAGAAAAAGATCACATGTTTAGCCTAGATATCAAGGACCTAAAAGAGCAAAAATGATCCAATATCAGAAATCCTGCCAATGATTTCATAGCATCCATTTCACATGCTGATGAACAGCATGATGCTACAGAACTGTTTTTAGGGAAGAAAACTGTGGTATGACCTGGGCAGTAGTAGATGCCTGCAATCCCAGCACTGGGAAGGCAGAAGTTGGAAAACTGAGAAGGCTAACCTGGATTACATACAGCACTCCAGGCTAAGGCCAGTCTGAGGCATACAGCATACAGAAAAACTGTGAGTGTCAGTCAGACAGTCAGACAGTCAGACAGACAGACAGACAGACAGACAAACTGAGACAGTGTGGGGCATGTTATCTGAGTCTTGCTACCTGGGCTACTACATCTAAGCCCCTGCCTGAAAACAAAACTTTTATTCTTGTTTAGTTCTAGTGCTAGAAATAGAACCCGGAGCTTCAAACACACTTGGCAAGTGCTCTACCACTGGCTAGACACCCAGCTCTTGAAAAAAGATGTGTAAGTATGTTGTCTTCTTGTTTACAGCAGAACTAGAACTCTGTTTGAGAACTTTAAAACTGAAAGTCAGAACTATTAATTCTCTATGGATTCATTTGCTCTGATTCTCAACTGTTTATTCATTATATTTCTCCAATCAATGTCCAAAGTGTAGAGTTCATGTTTAAAGAGGACATCCAGGATTGGTAGAGAGCTCAGTGGGTAAAGGTACTTGTCATCAAGTCTGACAACCTGAGTTCAGTCCTTGGAACCCAATGGTATAAAGAGAAAACCAACTCCTTCAAGCTGTCCTCTGAGCTCTACACACTTACATGGTGAGTATGTGCTCAACACACACACACACACACACACACACACACACACACACACACACACACACACACACAAAGCAAATAAATAAATGTAGATACTGTTCTAAGAGACCCAGAAGATATAAGCAAATAAATGCATCATACATGAATATACAGTCAGTGCCTCACTTAAATTCATGATGGTCCCATAGGTCTTTATAAACATTCTATCACTGTCAACGTACTAACAAAATAAAAGGACAATGAACAAAAGCTACCACCCTTAAGTTCATGCTGTACCAAATCCTACCAATGAAAAGTTCTTACCGATGAAATTAAATCCTCCATTGTTTGCCTGTTGTTACGGTGATGTACGGAAAGCTCTGTTATGCAATCATCATCAAGGTGAATCAACTATAAAATACAATTTCATAAACTGTTACGTTTACAAATATATTCTTCTGAAACTTAAAAATCAACATAATCACTTCAAAAAAGTCCAACAGCAACATGTGGAAAGAACATGAATTTATCAAACTTTTGGGTATACATCAATATGCATGATTTTTTTTTTCTTTTTGCAGTGCTCAGACTGGAACCCACAGTCTCACATTAGACAGATGCTCTCCTGCTGAGCTACATTCTCAGCCCACTAGTCCTCATTTGTCCACAAGCAATCAGAGGCCAACAACATTTCAAGAAGATGAGTTCTTTCCTATCCCATCACCTGACTGACTGTTACAGTGTTTCCACGCTGTAAAGGGTCACATTCCTCCTGCATGTCTACTCCAAGCCTGTCAGGCATTTCCTTCAAAGAGCAGCCATGTTTAGAAATCAGCATTGACACAAATGGTCAATGGGTGGCTCTGACTTGTGTCATGTTTAGGTCTGCACCATCCCAGGAGGCCTTGTGACAGTGTGTGACAGATGCAACACAACCACCTTCACACAGAAGGTACAGCACACCATCGTGCTGAAACATTGAAACTCTCTCTGCTTCAATTCCAATTTGCTTAAGGACAGCAATGACAAGTCCTCAGACCCCTGCATCGTGGACCTCACTAAGAACAAAATGACAGGAATGGCCTTGTCTGAGCTGGAAAACACTCAGAAGACAGAATGTGAAGAGAATCACAAGGAACATGATTTCCAAAGGAAGACCTCTTTGCAACAGCTCCAAGAAATAATGTCTTTCTTTCTGCTTCAAGTGCCCCTCTGTAGGGAAGTTGGAACAGCCGGGGTGCTCAGCCTCACCCTGTCACCTATGTCTGTCCCCATGGGATCTCCAGCCACCGAGTCAGTGCAGCCTGACAGCTCACAGGCTTTGAGATTAGACACATCTTGGTTTTAATTGTGACATCACTTTATAACCCTGTGACCTTGAGTGTGCCACTACACCTTGTTTTACATCTGTAAGAGAGAGATGGTACCTGCCATGCCACATATGTAACACACGGGAACATTCAAGTATAGCATCTAAACAAGGCCCCCAAAAATGGTTAACTATTTTTATTAATATACACAATCCTATTTCCTCTTTAACTTGATAACCTTTCAGAAATTTAAATATACCTGTTACAGGCCATTTTCCCCTCTAAATGATACAGCAGTATCAGATACAACAGTATCATGACCCACCCTCATGCAGAACATCATATGAGTGTAACAGTGAGCTCAAGAGAAACTTATCCCACCATCATGGATGGAGAGAAACAGAAAAGATGACCTTTCTGTGATCCATTGCTTCTGTTCCTTAAAAACTAGATGCTGAATCCTAATGGCCAACGTGATAGGAGGTGGGGATTTTGCAAAGTGATAAGATATGAGTAGGATCTGTCCTCCTGAACAAAAATAAGCCTCAAAGGCATCCATCCTTCATTCCTTCCACTATGGAAGGATGATACAATGTGAAGGAAACAACCACCCAATTTATGGTATTCTGTTCTTGGAGGTCGAACACACTGAAGAAATCAAGACAAACTTGCACTATTGGCTGGACAAGCACAAACTCAAAGGTTATTTAGAGAAAAAAAAAAAGTACAGATTCCTCATTTAGGATGATCTCAACCTCAAAAGCCCAAACACTTCAACACCCAGTTGGACATCTTTTTATTAATATCATAGCTCAAATAAGAGATTTATGGAGTTCTTTCCAGATTCTAGCTATCCCCTAAACAGGAAACACTTCTCAGCCAGGTATGGTGCCACATGTAATTCTAACACACTAGAGGTTAAGACAGGAAGATCAGCGAGGTGATGGTGGTGCACACCTTTAGTCCCAGCACTCTGGAGGCAGAGGCCAGAGGATCTCTGCATTTGAGATCAGCCTGGTCTATGGAACAGCCAGGGCTACACAGAGAAACCCTGTCTCGAAAAAGCACAAAAAGCAAGCAAAAAAACAAAGAAAGGGGCCAGACTGGACTATGTAGCAAATTCAAAGCCAGCATAGGCTATATAGGAAGACCCTATTTTTATTTTATATTTTAAATATTTATTTTAACTTTATATGTATATGTGTGCCTGAGTGTATACATGTGTACCACCTGTGTCCTGGAGCCCAAAGAAGTCAGATCCTTTGGAACTGGAGTTAAAGATGGTTTTGAGTCACTATATGGGTGCTGGGAACTGAACCCAGGCCTCTACAGAAGCAGTAAGTGCTCTTAACTGCTAAGCTATCTCTCCAGCTTTGGGAGAGCCTATTTTTAAAAGAAAAATAAGGGGAAAAAACAACAAAAAACAACCAGGCCTGGCATGACGGCATAGTAAGTAAAGGCTCCTGCCACCAAGCTCAATGGCCTGGAATGATTGTAGGCCCCACATGGTAGAAGGAATGTGAACTTCTCTGGCCTTGTCTCTGTCTGTCTGTCTGTCTGTCTGTCTGTCTCTGTCTCTGTCTCTCTCTGTCTCTCTCTCTCTCTCTCTCTCTCTCTCACACACACACACACACACACACACACACACACACACACACACACACACACACACACAAATAAATGCAAAAAAAAAAAAAATTCATGCCGGGCGGTGGTGGCGCACGCCTTTAATCCCAGCACTCGGGAGGCAGAGCCAGGCGGATCTCTGTGAGTTCGAGGCCAGCCTGGGCTACCAAGTAAGCTCCAGGAAAGGCGCAAAGCTACAGAGAGAAACCCTGTCTCGAAAAACCAAAAAAAAAAAGAAGAAGAAAAAATTCACGCAAACCTTTTTTAAAGGCAAAGACAGGCAGCCTGCCTCTGCACACCTCCCAACCCTGCAAACCTACCATGTTATGCAGAAGAGAAGCGGACAGAAGGAGGTACTGTGCTTTCTCCTGGACTCCTAAACTGGAATAAAAAGGGGTGACAAGGGTCTGAGAAGGACTCTCATTTTAAACTGAGTCTTCCAAAGGGACTCGGATGGTGCTCTGAACTCTCAGCTTAAGGACAAAAATGCATGTCCAAAAGTAGCCAATTATTTCGGATTATCCGTGCCTGCTACATTTCCTGTTCACTAGGGCAGAAAATGGAACTGAATATAACTTCTATTTGATACAATACTTGGGTACTAGAGCTGTGCATGAAAATAGCATGAGGAGATCATGCGTAGAATTATTACAGCATCTATGTCTTAAATATCCAAGTAAATCAGAATTATTTTTATAGTTCATTCTTGATAACACACTACTGAAAGAAAAAAGCAAATATTTAAAAAAGCGACAACAATCCTTATATCTCTTCTATTTACAACTCATTTTTACTCTGCAACAGCTCTGTAAGGAGGCAGAGCAGATGAGTAAGCTGATGGGTAAAGGTCCTCTAGAACGACAGAACACTAAGTAAAATGTCCAGATTATGGGTGATGAAATGAAGATTGAGAAAAGTCAGCTATCTGCCCCCAAAACTGGCATTTTGATTCCTGGCCCAGACTTTTCTACCACGCCATGATGCTCCTTATCTATGATTCTATGAAAAAAAGGGAAGGCTTGCCACAAAGGTTGCAGACAGGCAGGATACAGACCCGGGTTTAATCCAGTTGACCTCCCAGGTCCTCTCCATGCTGCAGCCCTCCTGCTTGATTCAAATTCTGGTTTTCTACTCTACACATACTCGCCACTCGACTGTGGACAAGTTACTTCATGATAATGTACATCCTAGCTCCATCTGCAGAATAGGGAAATAATAGGCTCTACTTCAGAGCGCTAGTCAAAGCCTGAATGAGTTAGCAAAGCCTATGGAATAATGCTTGACCTAAAAGTACTATCCAAAGAGTTCTACCCATATCATTCCGCAGTAAAATATAAAACCTGAATCTTATAATAGCATGCTAGTGTAGTACTCAACAAATACTAGCAATTTTTACAGATTTATTTGTATTATTGTGTGTATGTGTCTAGGTACCTGAGGAGGTCAGGTGTTGGATCCCCTGGAGCTATAGTTACAGAATGTTGTGAGCCACCACCTGCTACAGGTGCTGGGATGCAAACTTGGGTCCTTTGCTAGACCAGTAAATATGTGCTCTTAACCTCTGAGCCATAGTTTTATTTGTTTTTTAAGACAGGGTCTCACACTGTAGCTATGGCTGGCCTAGAACTCATTAGGTGGCCCAGACTGGCCTCAAATTCATGTCAGTCTTCCTGCTTTGGTTTCCCAAGATCTAGCACCACATCCAGATCAGCAGTTATTTGTTTTCCTTTTTTTTTTCCCCCGACACAGAGTTTCTTTGTGTAGCTTTGTGCCTTTCCTGGAACTCGCTCTGTAGCCCAGGCTGGCCTCGAACTCACAGAGATCTGCCTGCCTCTGCTTCCCGAGTGCTGGGATTAAAGGCATGCGCCACCACCACCTGGCTTGTTTTCCTTTCTTTTTTCCAAGACACAGTCTCACTATGTTTCCAAGATCAACCTCAAATTTGTCATCCTCCTGCCCAGACACCAAAGGAGTTTGGGTTATAGATGTATGCTACCACAGCTGACTAGCAATTATATTAAGATGTAAGTAAAACTGTATGCCCTGGGAACACTCAAAACTAGGTTTTACTTTA